>NW_022104341.1:39013806-39024272 GCF_000313985.2 Echinops telfairi
AGAATGCTAGGTTAATAGTACAAAGTGTTTTCGAATTGAGGGAGTACTTGAGTAGCTGCCCAGTGTCCATCTGGTACATTAATATGTACATGCCTGTATTTAGACCTCTATAAATGGCCTTCGCCTTTTAGTTCTCTCCTCTATTTCCTTTTACTTTCCCCTTGTCCCACTATCATGTTCAACTTCATTCGGCTTTCAGTAATTCTTCTTGGCTACATTGCACTTGATCAAACCTTACCAGGCATTCTACCCCTTCCTTGCCATTGATTTTAGATTACTTGTTCCTTTGTCCTGGGTTTGTTTCCCCCACCCCTACCGTTCCCTCACTTCCCCTCTCCCATGTCCCCCTTGAACCATTGGTTCCATTGTTTTCTTCTCAGGGTTGTTTATCCTATCTATCTTATACAGATAGATAGACATGAAAGAAAAAGAAACAAAAAAGCCTAGAAATAGCTCCAGATCTCTGTTGACCATTATGAATGTTTTAAGATCGAGTCTGATAGGTGTCAAGCCCTGCCCCTGGTCTCTATTTTTGGGAATCCTCATGAACTTCATTGCTTTGCCTCCCTAGCTGCTCTGTTGCACTCCCTTTGTGTTTTTCCCCGGTAGAGGGGAAGGCGGGTCAGACCAGACACAATTCCCGCACTGTGCCTCCAGTGTTGCCCCCACCCCACCCCCCGTGGTGCTATGGGTCAGTGAGGAGACACTGTGTCTTATGGTGGGGCTGGGTCTATGATCCTCTCTATGCATTGGCTGGTCTGAACAGGCATATTGTCTTCGGGGCTTGGTAGGCCAGGATATGGTCCACTTTCTCTCCTTCCCTCTAAGTTTACTCCCATATGCTCTGAGCAGACTGCCCCTCTCCCTGAGCTGCATCATCAGTGCTGTCCTCTGTAGTGCATTCTTCTTGGGAGGGAGCCCATACAGCTGGCATTTGGGTTGGCCCCACAGACCTATCTGTTGGTTCACTGTTTCTGTGATACTATGCTAAGCTTTATAAGGTATATAAAGATATATCCAATATCACCTCTATTCATAATAAATTTACAATCAGGTAAAAAAGTTCACTCATAACACCAATGCAAAGATTAAAAGTGCATGTCAAAATATTTAATTTGATTATTTTGCAAGCAGTATGATCAAAGTTTTATAGCTGCATCATTGAGTTTAGCCTTGTAGAATGGATGTGATTTGAATCGTTTCCCATTGAACTTTTTTCTCCTCCACTAAACCACTTTTACCAAGATCACACACTACTGTCAAGCCAACCAGACTTCATCTTACTGGACTGTGACCATCATCAAACACAGTGGTTATTTCTTTCCATTTCACTTCATTTTTATTGACTTTGTTGAAATATTGCATTGTTGGTTTTCTTCTATCTCACAGGTTGTCTTGTCTTAGTCTTTTGGGCTGGTTTTTAAATGTGCTGAAGCTACAATGGTTTCCTTACTGCTCATTGGACAGTCTAGCTATTTCCTTTGCCTGGATAATTCTTCCAGACAACCGCGTAGCTAATTTTCTCAACTGTTCCTACTTTATACCTAGATTAAAATGGGTTGAATGTTGGCTCCCACGAAGGGTTGAGTCCCCCAAATCTGTGACCTTTTGGGGGAAAAGGGTCCTTGCATCTGTAATTAAATTAATAATCTGGAAATGAAAAAGATTTAATATTGGACCAGTCCTAAAATAAAGGGGACACACAAAGGAGAGGTACAGAGGGAGGGGGAGAACATGTAGAGGAGACGAGCCTGTAAAGAGGAGGTTGGGACCCCCAGTCGGGGAATGCCAGGAGCCACTAGAAGTTGGAAGGCAAAAGAGAACCTTCTCCTAGAGTCTTCAAAAGGAATGCAATCCTATGATCACATCCACTGGGAAAAAATAACGTGCTATTTTTTCAAGCCATCAGGTTTGTGGCAATTTTGTTTTGTTACAGTAGCCCCCTACAGAACACAGATTGATTTTTCAGGGAACCTTAGTCTGCCTGTCTTCAATACGTCTTCTCTGTGCTTTGATGCCCCTGGAACATTTGGTTTTGCGTGTGCTGCTCTGTTTTTAGGGCACATATCACTTTCTAAAATTCTTTGTGTCTTGCTTATGATCCATACACAACTTAGTATATGCTGTTGTTAAGTGCCTTTCAGTTGGTTCTGACCCATAGTGACCCTATACACCACAGAAAGAAACACTACCCGGTCCTATTTCTATGCTTCCATTGTTTCAGCTACTTTGTCAATCCACCTCCTTTTGGGCCTCCTTCCTTTCGCTGCCCCTCTACTTTACCATGCATGCTGCTCCAGAGACCTGTCTCTCCAGACAATATGTCCAAACTATGTAAGATGAAGTCTTGCCATCCTTGCTGCTAAGGAGCACCCTAGACCTATTTCTTCCAAGATAGATTTGTTTGTCATTTTTAATCCATTTATCATTGATGTTACCTATTGGGCTAATTGTGAGGATCCACGTCTTCTTTACGTTAAATTGTAATCCAGACCAAAAGCTGCACTCCTCTATCATTCTCATCAAGGGCTTCTGGTCCTCTGCACTTTCAGCAAGCGAGGTTGTGTTGTGAGCAGATCACACGCTGTTACTAAGTTTTCCTCTTTCCTGTTACCTTATACTTCTTCATATAATCCAGTTTCTCTGAGGCTTTGTTCAGCAGACTGATTGAATAAGTTTGGTGATAGGATACAACCTTGTCACACACCTTTTTAAAAAAAATGTTTTTTAACTATTCTGATAGTTGTTCTTGTTCTGTTCACACAACTGCCTATTGATCCATGTACAAGTCTCTCATGAGCACAATGAGGTGTTCTGGAATTCCCATTCTTCTCAAGGTTAGTTTGTTATGGTCCACACAGTCAAATGCCTTGGCATGGTCAATAAAACACAAATTAACATCTCTCTACTATAATTTGCTTTCAGTCATGATCCATCTGACATCAGCAATGATATTCCTTGTTCCACATCCCTTTCTGACTCTGGCTTACCCTCTGGCAGGTCCCTGTCAATGTATTGCTAAAATGATTAATGGGTGGTCTTCAGGAAATTTTTATTTAAATGGTATGTCAATGATATTATTCGATAGTTTGAGCATTTTGTTGGGCCACTGTTCTTTGGAATGGTATAAATATGAGTCTCTTCCAGTCAGTTGGCTTAGTAGCCCTCTTCCCAAATTCTTGGCATAGAAGAGTAATTGCTTCCTATGCTGCATTTATTTGTTGAAACACTTCAATTGGCATTCCATCAATTTCTGAAGTTTGGCTAATGCTTCCAGCTCAGCTAGAACTTTTTTCTTTAGGATTATTGTTTCGTACTCATATGCTACCTCCTGAAATGCTGGAATGTTACTTTGGTACAGTCACTCTGTATTCTTTCCATCTACTTTGGGTGTTTCTTGCATCATTCAATACTTTGACAATAGAATCTTGCAATATAGCCACACAAGACTTGATTTTTTTCTATAATTCTTTCAGTTTAAGAAATGGTGAGTTAGAAACCTTTTTGGTTTCTAAATCTATCTTTGCACATTTCATTATAATATTTGACTTTGTCTTCTTGAACTGACCTTTGAAATTTTCGGTTCAGATCTTTGATTTTATTTTCTCCATTGACCTCAGCCTATCTATGATTAAGAGCAAATTTCAGAGTCTCTTCTGATAACCACTTTGCTCTTCTCTTTCCTTTTTGTCTTTTTAGGGACCCTTTGCTCTCTTCATGAATGAGGATATTGATGTCCTCCCACAGCTCATCTGGTCTCCTATCATTAGTTCTCAATGCATCAAATATGTTCTTGAGATGTTCTCAAAATTCAGCTCAGATACACTCAAGGTCATATTTTGGCTATTGTAGATTTGTTTAAATGTTTTCCTGTTTCAATCTGAATTTACATATGAGCAAATGATGGTCTCGTCCACAGTCAGCCCCCGCACTGGTTTTAGATGCTGATGTTAAGCTTCTCTGCACTCTTTTCCCACAAATGTGGTTAATTTGCTTTCTGAGAGAAATTGAGAGAAATCCACAAGGATGGGCACCTTTTGTGTTGTTGAGAAAGGTATTTGCTATGAAAAAGTCATTAGTCTTGCAAAATTCTATGATGCGATCTCCAGCTTGGTTGCTGTTACCAACCATATTTTCCAAACACTAGTCCTGCCTCTGTGTTTCCACTTTGCATTCCAATCGCCAATAACTATCAATTCATCTTGATTCCATGTTTGATCAATTTCAGACTGAAGATGCTAACATTCTTCAATTTCTGCATCACTCGCTTGTGTGGTTGGTGCATAAATTTGAATAATCAATTTATTGACTGGGTTTCCCAGAAGGCGGGTAGATACAGTAATATCACAGACAACATTGTAATACGAGATTGATTTTGAGATGTCCTTTTTGACAATGAAGGCAGTGCTATTCCTCTTGATTCTGTCATTCCTGGCATAGTAAATTATACAATTTTTTAATTCAAAATGCCCAATACCAGTCCATTTCAGTTCACTAATGCTTACCATATCAATCTTCATGCATTCCATTTCATTTTTTACCACTTCCAATTTCTGCAATTTCATATTTTGTGCATTCCAAGTTTCAATTATTACTAGATTTTTGCAGCCGTTTCTTCTCATTTCTTGAGTTGTGCCCCATGAGCAAATGAAGCTTCTGAAGGCTCTGATTCCATGAGCTTCAGTCCATTCCCCTCACCCTGGATGATGCTACTTTAAGAAAGCAGCTCCTCCTCAGTCACATTTAGAGTGCCTTCCAACGTGAGGGGCCCCATTGCTGACAATGTTCTGTTTCTATTCACGAGGACTTCAGTATCTGACAATGTTTAGAAGTTATGTATAAGGTTTTTGGGGGCTACTTCCTCAAAAGTAGGTAGAAATTTCTTCTTCATTGTTGGTTTTTAGTTCGGAAGCTCCACTGAAACTTGATTGCTTTGGATGACTACTTGCATTTGAGATACCAGTGATGTACCTTCCAGCATTACAGCAACTCACAAGCTACCATGGTGCAACAAACTGATTGACAAGTGGTGGAGCTCATTATATATATGCAGATACAAGTGGTGGAGTTCTTTATATATATATATACAGATATATGACTTCTTATCGTTCTTCTTCTACTAGAATCTGAGGTTCACAATGGCAAATTTTTGGCATTTTACTCTCATAAACAGGTACAGCCTAGAAACCCACAAGTGCAGTTCTGCCCAGTCCTTAGGGTCTCTATGGGCCCATGTACAAGTCTGGGTCCTTCAGAGAGACAGATCCCCAGGAACCCATGTATAAGAGAGTTTTATATAAAGGTGAAGTGAGCATCAAGAAAACATCCCAACCCAGTGCTGCCCAAGCCCACAAGTCCAACATTAACCCATATGTCCCACACCAATCCACAAAGTCCTCCTCCATCTCAGAAAACATATGCAATGATGCTGACTGCAGGAGAAAAGCTGAATCAGTGAATGTGTAAGCATCTCAGTGCTGGCAGGAGTCTCCACACGGCTGCTCCATCACCCGGGGCTGCATCCGGGTAGGTCCATGCATCTTCTTCTTGGGGATGTCTTAAAGGAAGCCAGCCTTGCCAGCTGAAGCAGGGAACTGGCTAAGGCTGCTGCACCCTGGTCCGACCATCAGAAAGCAAGAGACCCGAGAACTCAAAAGGCAAGGCTCACTGAGCCATTCATCCCTCCGCCCTTCAATTAACCCCACATGTGTTTATCAGCCAAGTTGGCACAATAAACTAATTCAGTTAGAGTCAACTTGATGACAGTGAGTTTGGTTTTGAAGTGGACTCCAAGTGTCTGGAATAGTGCCTGTCACTTGGTGTGCCCACAATTAAATGTGCTAATTGGCACAAATCTTTATGATAAACAATGGATTTAAAAATAAATCTTTAGAATATAGATCTACGAAATGGAGTGAGAGAAAATTGGATTAGATAAAATAATGAATTCAAATTTAATTTGGTTGCCAATTGAGATTCATTTTCATATGGGAACATTGCATGTTAGACATACACTTTGTCATGCGTATGTGAAGTGAAATTCCTAGTCACTTATAACTCCTTCACTCATTTTTCACCAGTGAAGAGTTGTGATTTAGTTTCACACTCACTGCCATTGAGTCAATCCTGAGTCACGGTGACATTATATGACAGGGCAGAACTGCCCCTCTGGGTTTCCAACACTTTCTTTAACTCTTTATGGGACGAGAAAGTTTCTTCTTTCCCTTGGAATAGCTGATTGTTACAAAATGTTAACCTTGCATTTAGCAATTCAACGCATAATGACTTCACCACCTTATGAGTTCACAAGTGATATTGTGTAAAGAGATGTACTAGATTTGTCCAGTCCACACTTTCTCTCTTCTCTCTACTTGAATGAGTATTTTTCAAAATGCATGTGCTTTGATCTCCCAAATTATACATTTTAGGGAGGGCCAGACTTCTGCAAGGAGATATCTCCCAGGTTCCAGTGTTGCTTGTGATCATGTGGCTAACCTACCTGTCACAAGAACCACCAGGCCACCTTCAGAAGAAGTGTGCTTTCCAGTCTATTACACAATGGCCGGGAAGGATGAGGGCTTCCAAAGGAGCAAGTGCTCTTTGTTCATTCACATCAAACAATGTAAGATGAATCTTCCTATCTGAAATTTTCACATTACATCTCACTTTAATCTGGAACACACAATGAACTGGGGGCGGGGGTGGATAGTGTCTAGAACTGCCCTATAGACTTTTCAAGGCTATAATTTGAAGCAGACTGTCAGATTTTTCTCCATGGACTAGCCATTTTATCATTATGTTAGCAGCTGAGAACCAAACAAATGCATCATGAAGGATCTGCCAATAATATAAATAGAAGATATGTTTGTATGTGGAAACAGAGTGTGTATTTCAAACTCGAGAATTAAAGCTATTTTGCAACATAAATGTAAAATATGGTACACTATCCTCGTTACAAATAAAACCAAAACTATTATTTCCCAAGAGCATGATACAAGAATATCTAGATCCATGTGTAAGTTTTATATATTACTAGACCATTTAATGCAGACATATTTTGAGTCCCTGAGCCTCGTCTTCTTTATGGATTATTTCGGATAAAAAAATTTAGCTGGTAAGACTGCACTGAGTATTAGCTAACCTACATGCATGGAAACTTCCATTTATCTGGCTCCGTATTTCTATTAGAATTTGCATAAATAACACTTGGATTTCTCTTCCACTCTATCCATACCCGGCTGGTGGTTCGATAGAAGTGAACATGTTCTACCCAGTGCCTTCTTGTCTCTCTCTTGAAAGCAACCACTTCTAGCAGGAAAACATTTTTTACTACGCCATGACCCAAATTTTCCACTTATACTCTACTTGGCAGAGCTCTGCAAGTTGCCCAGTAAAGCTAATGAATGTAACATGAGTTGGTCTAATTCAAAGATAGAGGAATAGCACACTTTTTATGACCAAACATATATTTCATGCCATCCATTGGCTTCCATCAGTACTAACGTTTTAATTTGCCTTCTATCTTAATGATTCATGTGTTTATTTCTCAAATATTCCATACTTAGGTAAGGAAGTGGTATATTACTAATGGCTTCTCGTAAAACCCCAATATTATCTAAAATGTAAACTGATACAAATTTTATGTACTACTTTTCAACAGTGATTGCAAATGATTATCACGTGTATTTATTTCATTTTGATTCTTTACCCAAAGTACAAAAATCTATTTATCTTAGCCTTCAAATCCTCTACACTGGTAGCAAATCAGGACAGGGCAGAGCAATAAAGAAATGAGATAAAATACTCAGAAAATCCTATACATGTTTGTGCTTTGTAATCATGGAGTTCTTCACTATACATTTCATTAAAAATAAAACCAAGCTTGCTTACATATTTAAATGGCTCACCTGTTGGTTTCAGCCAAGATCCATCTAAAATCATGAGCGATGATCCCTTCTGAATTTAGCTTGAATTTCTGGCAGTTACTTGACAACGTCCTGCTGAAATAGGTTTTGGTTTTTAAAATTGTCTCCAGCAAAATTTTACTTGCCTGTGATATTGATATTGTGTGATAATTTATGCACTCTGTTGAGTAACCCTTGGCACAAGTACGAATATATTTCAGCATATTGACCAGGTAGCTGTCTCCCAAATGTCATAGCATAGACAAGTGAGCCTTTCCAGTGTTGCATTCATTTGTGGAAACATCTCAACTAGGGTTATGTCAATTGCTGGAGACTGGGTTTGCTCCAATGCCTTTAGTGGAGCTTGGATTCTTTCTCCAATTCCATGTTCTTCATCATTTGCTACCTCCTGAAATGGTTAATCATTGACCAAGTATTTTTGGCTCAATGACTTTGTGTATCCCTCTCATCTTCTTTTGATACTTCCTGTATCAAAATATTTTACATAGCATTCTTCAGTATCGCACCTCCAGAACTGAATGATTTTCTTCAGTTCTTTCAGTGCTAGAAATACTGATTGTGTTATTCTCTTGTATCCTTTTGACTTCAGGTCTTTGTACATTTATTTATAACAGTCACGTGGTCTTCTAGAGCCACATGTTTGAAATCTGTTCAGCTTTTCTGCTTCCTCTTTGCTTCCACTTGCTTTAGCTATTCTATATTCACGACTAAGTTTCAGAGTGTTCTCTGACATCAGTTTTGATCTTTTCTTTCTTTTGGGTCTTAAAAATACTCTCACTTTCTTCATGATCTTGAGGCCATCCCACAACACTTGCAGTCTGTGGTCATCAATGTGCCATTAATCTGTGTGGATCACAAAGCAAACTATGGATAATATCACAAAGAATGGGAATTCTAGAACACTTAATTATGCTCATGGGAAACCTGTACATGGAACAATAAGCAATTGTTCTAGCAGAACAAGGGGACACTGCATTATTTAAAAGCAGAAAAGGTGTGCATAGGGATGTATCTTTTCACCAAACTTACTAAATTTGTGTGCTGAGGAAATAATATGAAAAGCTGGGCTATATAAAGAAGAATACAGGATTAGGATTAAAGACTCAATTACAGTCTGTGATATGCAGATGACACACCTTGATTTTTTAGAAAGGAAAGACTTTCTGAGGCACCTTCTGATAAAGATAAAATATTACCATTTTCTATGTATGGCTTATAACTCAAAATAAAGAAAACAAAACTCCTCGTTACTGGACCAATAAATGGAAATAAGAAACTTTTGAGATATTTCATTTTACTTGGATCCATAGTCAATACCAATGGACATTACAGTAAAAATAAAACCAACAATATATTAATTGGACAAATCTGCTTCAAAGAACTTGGATAAAGTTTTTTAAAAGGAAGATGTTCTTTTGAGAATGAAAAGGCTCCTCACCTAAACATGTTCTTTTAAATCTGCTCCTATTCATGTGAAAACTGGACAACGAATAAGGAAAAGAATGTCTTAGAATTGTTGTTGATAAATATTTGAAGTACCATGGACTGCCAGAAGAGCACACACATATGTCTTGAAGAAGTACAGCAAAACGGTTCCTTAGAAATGAGGATGGTGGGGCTTTATCTCAAGTACTTTGGAGGGACTAGTCCCTAGAGAAAGACATCAGGTGTGGCCAAGTAGAGGGTCACTGAAAGTGACAACGTCCCTCAGGGAGATGGAGTGAAACAGTGGCTGTCAGTAAGAGCTCAAACAGGAAGGGTTGTGAGCATGGCACAGGACTGAGCAGTGTCTCACGTTATTGTACACGGGGCCACTATTGGTCAGAACAGACTTAATTATGTATAATAGCGACAATGGCTTGCTTGTTTGCTCTTTACTGCTATGTAACCATTTTTTCTTATAGTTAGAAAAAAAACAGTATTGACGTAGTCCCTCTTTCTTTCCCCTCATACTGACCTATACCCTATCCTTCCCTAAATGTAGGTATTTGTCACTTGTACCCAAGGAAAAGGAAGGAACTGCTCTTGGTTTTCTTCCCAAACCTTATACGACTAGAAGATGTTACCTCTTCAGCTTAATCACAAAATAGCATGAGTATGGGTCACATGGTTATTTAAAAGAAAACCATGGTTGTTTTAATGGGGTTATCATAGTCATACATTTCATTTTTATGAGTTTTTAGATAGCACTATTACTTGTGTGGTAATCTTAAAGATATTGTTCTAATTTGTTTATGTGTAACTACTATAGAGGCCTTGCCAGCATGGCTATAGTTAAAGGCCTGTAAGCATCTCAGTTGATTCTAGCATGTTTTCTAACTAAAACCATTCCCTCATATCATGGCCCCATAAAAAATTTCACTAGTTTATGTTCATTTGGCTCCGGAAATTTTAGGTCCCTTTCTTCAAAATAGATAATCTCCAATCTCCCTCAAATGGTGTCTCAAAGAAACCGCATATATTCCACATAGATACACCTTGCTTTCTTGCACTTTCCAGATACATTTTTAAATGTAAATTGAAGATTTGTGGCACCCCTGC
>NW_022104341.1:39024635-39026605 GCF_000313985.2 Echinops telfairi
AATCATCTCTGTCACAGCATTCTCTAGTTCTCTGGTGGGTTTGATAATTTGTCACAATGGTCATCCAGAACACAGAGACAGTGTTCACAAATATGGGTCTTATTATGAAGCTTCAGTTTAGAATTCAGGGTCAGAAAGACTCAGGATGCAGTTCGTTGTTCACGACAGCCTCTTCTCAGTTGTGCCCACAGAGAGACCTCTATCTGGTCCTCAGCCGTAGGGTCTCACTCAGGCAAGCATGGCAGTTTTATGTAGTTCTGCCAATTAAGTGACCAGAGGCACTCAACTTCACCACGATGGCTCAGTCTGAAGGGCCTCATTTCTATCTCTGTAGGTTAGCAAATCTAGCTACTCAACAAGTGCCTGGTTACATTTTATTCCACCAGTAAACCTCCAACCTGAAAACACACAGTTGTCTCCCGTAGTAAGCCAGGAAGCCCACAACTCTGTCTTGTGCCGGTTTCTTGGTTCTACTGCACCTGTTGCCACCATTTCTCTGTCACTGTTTCTTGCTGTCTCTTGTCTTCTCTGGTGTCAGAGCTTTCTAGCTCCTGGATTGAGGTGCTTCTCTGTGGGGGGACTCTAAGTCCAAAGGACAAAGTCCACTTCTGGCTCTTCTGTTTTGGTGTCATGAGGAATCTATTCCTTTATGCCTCTGGGATGACTTATTTTATGACCAGTGGAATGGAAAAACAGAGCAATCCCCACTTAATTGTTTCACACACCAAATTCATGTGATATCCCCTGCTTTAGAGAGTTCCTGGGTGACTCTACTAGCCATTCTCTAGAAGATACACACGATAAAGCTAGAAGGGTTATAGTAAGTTCTATTTTAGTAATCCTCTCAATCTTTCAACATGTCCATAATACCGTAGCATACTTATTAGACTACAGGATGGTGTAACATAGCTTTTGTATGCTATGTTTCGGTTTCTGGGAAACCGAAAATCGCACTTTTCTCTTTTTTGTGATGTTCATTTCATTGTAGTGCTCTAGAACCAAACCCACAAAATCTCCCAGCTCGGTCTGTCCTGTTTTGCATGTGTAGTTCACTCAGCTTCTCTGTAACCTAATAAACATGATTTCTTTTATCTCTGCTTGCTGATATCATGCTTATTTGTGATTCAAGTTTCCGTTCCATTTTCCCACTGTCGCATCAATGCATGCTTGGTTATTGCTGTGGATTCTAGCACATCTGACAATGCACAGAATTGCTGAGGACTGTAACCTCATGTGTCCAACTTATTTTGTTTTTTAAGGAACTGTTCCATTCCCATTAGGTGAGTTTGTTATTTTTTGAAAGTTTCCTAGTTTGTGCCACAATATATAAACACACTTGCAAATGTTAAACATTCACTATTAGATGTAGACAAATTATGGATAGCATCCAAACACTGTCTTAAACGTACTTTTAGTTTTAAGTCTCCCATGAAATGTATGACTAGGAGAAAGAAATAAGAAGCAAATTTATATTGCAAACATCATCGTCACTTGCAGTCACAACTAGTCCATTTTAAAGTAATATTTACAAAGGAACAAGAGTTGATTTTCATTTTAGATTTTTGTGTTAGAATATAGAAAATTGTCAAATAACATTTCACTCTAATAATGACCCAGTTAAACTATAAAAGAATTGCTTTTAAACTAACCCGTGTGCTGAAGAAACAAGAATACACTAAATTTGGGAAAATGATAAATTTTCTTGAAGAGAATCACATCAGCTTTTAACCTTGTTAGAGTTACAGAAGAAGTTGGAAAGGAAAAACAAACCAATTTTCAGCAACTTTGCAATGGCTACAAGCAAACTTATTTGAATGATTTGAATGAAGAGTAGTCTTAGAGTGGACATTAATCCACCTGCCAACTCTTGCTACAACACCTCACTAAGCACACATAAGTAAGATGACAAAGGAGCCATTCTACCTTGTTTTACAGGGTTGTTTTAGGTGGTGTTCACTTCTGTGGTGTCA
>NW_022104341.1:39027699-39044095 GCF_000313985.2 Echinops telfairi
ATACACAATAATTAATTTCCTTTACTATATATTGAGAAAATGAGTCTGAATCAATTAGGTGGCAGTAGATTTAGGTTTATTGTTAGTCAGCGGTCTATTATGTTGCATCTGAAGATATTTTTATTTTCCCTGTCTCTCAGAAATATAGATGATAATTAAATTTATGCAATTATATCTTTAAACCTTCAAGAGAGGAGAGCAGGCAGTGCTGTCAGGTGAGCATTGGGTTGCTAACCACTAGATCTATGGTTCAAACTTACCAGCGGTTTCGCAGAACTATTAGGCAGTTTATACAAAATGAATTACACCTTCTAACCTGTACATCAACAGCTTCACTTCTACATTTCTCCATGGAGAAAGAGGAGGCTTCTGCCCCCATGAAGCTTGTGTTAGACCTGGTTGACTAGAGAAACAAATCCGAGACACATATGCAAACTTTATACCAAAGGGCAATTGTATATTGAGAAAACATCCCAGCCCAGTCCAGATCAAATCCACAAGTCTGATATTAGCCCGTACGTTTGATACTAGTCCATAAATTCCTCTTCCGACTCACGCAGCACATGCAATGAAGCCGATTGCAAGACGATCACAGGCCAGTGAGTGAAAAGTCTTGTGGATCCAGTTGAAGTGGAAGCATCTCAGTGCTGGTGCACATCTCCAAGTAGCTTCTCTAACTCTCTGAGTGTGGCTCCTCAACCGGAAGGTGAAGCATTGTGAGTGAGAACGTTCCCAGAATCCTCATGAGAAGGCCACGCCCACAAGGAGGAATCATCAGGTTTCAACCTGATTGACAGGCTAGACTCCATCCCTACACTTATTTATCAAGTTGACATGAAATTATGTAACCGCCACAAAGATTTACGGCCTAGGAAACCTACGGGGTAATTCTCTGCCCTACAGGATCTGACTGACAAAAGACTCATTGGCAGTGAATTTAGTTTTGATTTTGACATTAATGATATACAATTTGAATGGTTTCTTTGTTGCCAGTTAGGCACACGGTCAATAGTTCAAATCCACCAACTATCTGTTCCCATAAATATTTTTAGCCTTAGAATCAGTATATATCAGTAGAAATTTTTTGTGTTGTTAGTCTTATCAATCAAGGCCAGACAAAATTATATTAATATAGCTTTGTTCTGATATAAGACTCATCAAGAATATATAAATATTTCTTATAAATCACACTAAAAAATAAACAATACATTAAAAAACACCAATAGGTTAGAATAGACATCACAAAGGCAGTGATATGCATGATAAGCATATAAAATGGTGTTCAATATTACTTTATAAGGGAAATGCACATTAAAATCAAATGAGATATCTTTTCATATCAATCAAAAAAATCTAAGAACAAAAAGGCTGTTAATACCAGAAGTTGATAAGAATGGGGATCGATTAGATTTTTCCTGCATTGCAGGTAAGAGTGATGAAAAGAAAAATCACTTTGGAACTGTTAGGTAGCTTTTAAATAAAATTAAACTACCCATTCTAATCTACAATTCATCCATTCCACCTCTAAGCTTATTTTCAAAAGCGATGAAACAATAAATTCATCAATATACTTGTACAGGCAGTCCATAGCAGCTTTGCTCAGAGTAACTGATAACTAAAAAGCCTCAGAAATCTATCTATAAGAGAATGGCAAAAAAAATTTGGTATATAGTATACAAAATAAATGGAATTTTGGTGGAGTAGTGGTTACGCACCGGGCTACATAACCACTACTTATTTATTTTATGAATACTTACTTTATTTATACTGTATTGCTAATCTCATATAATAGATTACTAGCAATGTATTGTTGATGCATGAAACAACGTGGGTGAATCTCAGAAATGTGTGGAGTAGAAAAAAACAAAAAAGGGACATGCCAGACTATTCAACAATTAAATTTCTATGAATTCTTTAATGGTAAAATGAAACCACAGTGATAGAAATTGGAACATTGTGCCATGGAGGTGCGAGAGAAGTGAATTGACAGGAAACATCGCTAGGGGAGTTTCAGGAGTGAAAGATAGTCTCTCTGGTGTCTGCGTGGCAACTAGAAAACACAACAACTGGGATGATGAATTGAACAGATCTTTGAAGGTCTCTGCATTTTTTTATTTGTGAATTATACCTCAATTTTCAAAAAAAAAAAAAGGTAAAATAGGAAGACATAACAGCTCCTTGAAGGGTTATTTTATAGCTTTAAGGAGGCAATTTCCAAAGTTCTGGATCAAAAAAGAGAGAAAGAAAACAAGATTCTGAAAAAAGAACTTGGTTTCCCCCCAGAGAAAATGGCTTACAGTTTGACATCATCCATTCACCTCTAGAGGCCGAGAGCGGAATGAAAACAGCTGAAGTGCTTGTCTCTGAAACAAAACAGAGCAAGTCTAATCACTGTGGTCTGATTGGTGATGAAGAAACAGAACCTGCTTTGCAGGAGCACATCAGTCCCATTTCATTGTTGCTCTACATTTTACACGGCCCTACATGGTGAAGAGCAGTGAACTGAAAGTAAAGGTAGTTGGGGATGTTTGCTTCTTTGTTTGTTTTTATATGTTTCTTTTTCACTATTTCCTATTAATATAACTTTTAAATATTTAGTCTCTTAAAATCTGACTCAAAGGCAAGACAAAATTTTCTAAATACATATGAATCCCAAGGGAATGGTTTCCTTAGCAATACTACTCATAAGTATTAAGCATCCATCTCAAATTTATGATAATTGCCATTCAAAAACCAACTGTTAAATTTACTAACTTATTTTGGACTACAAGTAAGATTTTACTAATATAAATGCTGCACAAATAAATATTTTTTCTTTGACAAAAAAATGTATCTAGAGTATGCTCATTTCATATAGGACATATATGAATATATATTTATGCACATATACGTATGTGTCTATATGTATATGTGCATTTGTGTATATGATTAATAACAACATCTGGCATTTTGAGAAATTGAAATTGCTGGAATGTTCTACCTCATTTTTCAGTGATGACAGTAGCAAATCTTCTGACAGAGATTGAAGAAAGAATAATGATATAGATGTTTATTTTGGAAGATATTTTCTCGGGAGAAGGTTTTAAGCAAAGATATATTACTTGCATCCTAGAGCTGAAAGGAATTAAGGGTCATCTGGTTCATCTTCCATGCCCAAACGAGAACTCTCTCTTCTAAATTGACTGATGACCAACCTGTCTCTGCTTGAATACTTTCAGTGACAAGAAAGTTTCTACTTTGGAAGTCAGCCCAATCAGATTCCCCCTTAAAATGAACTGTCAGTACTGACTATATTCAGTCTGTTGTTTTGAGCTCCATAATTGAAAGGTCACCTGGAGTCAAAATGTATGATGCAAATAAACCTGGAGGAGGGGAACCCAAACAACGAAAAGCAGAGGAAGTCAAGTTATCGAAAAGAAAGGAGCAGAGAAAGAGCAATGCAATTCTAGACTTGCTTTGCTTCCTAACTCTCTCCCCGATTCCTCATCCAAATATTTCCCCAGGATTGATTCTTGGCTGTTAAGAGCTGCAAAATATGTGCTGTTTTGAATATTGACCTTCCAGAAAATATAAAATTGAAAATAGAGCAGTGTTTAAATATAGCTACTACAGAGGTATATATTCGGTTACTATCCCAAAGCCTTACATACTTTGGCCATGGGAAAGCACAGATGCTTGGTAAGGTCGAGGGCAGTGAAAACAAGGAAGGTCCTCGTTTGGAGATGGATTGGTCAGGTGGCTGCCACACTGGGCTGGAGCATAGAGACTATTGTGAGGATGGCGAAGCACCAGCATTGTTTCTTTCTGCTGCGAAGAGCATTGGATTATTGTGGGTCAAAGTTGATTCAACGGCCCCTAGCAACAAAATCAATCTAAACACCAGCCCGAAGCTGTCTTTCTGGCATGCAGAAAGGTACTTGGGGTCTCAGAAGGTGTAGTATATATAGTAAAAAGAGCCCAAGAAGAAAGGACTGTGGCAATCTGCCAAGACCATAGCAAGATGAGACTCATTTTTCACCAATATAAAGCATTCCTGTTAAATATGAATTTTTTAATTATAAATCATTTTATTGGGGGCTCTTACAACTCTTATCACAATCCATCCATCCATTGTGTCAAGCACATTTGTACATTTGTTGCCATCATCATTTTCAAAGCATTTTCTTTCATTTGAGCCCTTGGTATCAGCTCCTCATTCTTCCCCTCCCTCCCTCCCTCATCAATCCTTGATACTTTATAAGTTATTATTATTTTTCATGTCTGGCACTGTCTGATATCTCCCTTTACACCCTTGTTTGTTGTCCATCCCCTTGGAGGGGGTTTAGGTAGGTCATTGTGATCGGTTCCCCCTTTCTCCCCCACCTTCCCCTTCCCCTCCTGGTATAGCTACTCTCAATATTGGTCCCAAAGAGTTTATCTGTCCTGTATTCCCTGTGTTTCCAGGTCTTAAATAAGAATTTTTAAGCTAAAATTATATGTATTTTTTAAAAGTGGTTTGGGGATATTATTTTATTTGTGCAAAGCCATTAAAGAAAAGGAAGTCAAGGAAGCCCATAGTATTATGATAGGAATTGGCCTAATATTTTAGCAGTCTGGTCATGAATAGATATGTTGATCAAAATTGAAATGCATGCAATTGTTACCTTTTTCTACGCAAATATGGTCACTTCCTTCATTGTAAATTCAAGAGAATTTTTGACACAAACATTGTGCTTTCTTTGAAATATGATTTGCCCCCCTTAATTCTCTTCCTTGTTATTGCTCTTAAGTTTCTGGATTGAGCTGTACCTTGGTTCTTGCTACACAACAATGAAAGAATTCACACCTCAGAAGCACTTTGTAATGCAAGTGAGTTTTTATGAAGGAACGGAAAAGTTTCAGGTTTTACAGTCTCAAAAGGGTCACGCTATTTCTGGAAAGCATCCAAGTCCCCTGGAAGCCATGCTGGGGTTCACAACTGGCCATGAAAAACCATGTGGAAAAGAACACCCACTAGAGGCCAAGAGACCAAGAGCACGTGGGCCCCTAAGTAGGCCCCGAGGGGCCATGTAAGCACGTGTGTGCCCACACTTAGGAGAGAGACCCCTCCCACCCTCCACCTGCAGCTGAACAGAAATTGAGGAAAAAGAGACTTGGTCGTCCTTCAGCTCCAGGGTATTTGATACCTTGGTGGTTGAAAGTATTGGCTGATCTTATTGGCTGCATTGAAACACACCTGGGTGATGTCATGGTCCTAGGTGGAGGCTAGGTTTCAGGTTTCACCTGTGCTAGGGACTCCTAGTCTGTGCACACTCAATTTGGGTTTTCCTATAGGTGTCCAAAGGCTGCCTGATTTCTTTCCAACCCCTCGATGTGGGCCTCTGCTGGCACTGGGGAGACAAACCCACCAATCCCTAAATCTAGCTACCTTTCACTACTAACAGTTAGGGGCTACCTCCTCCGTGGGCTTCTATTCGCTGTGCATAGTTGCTGCTTTCCTAATACGTATACACGTTCACAATTATTGGCCATATTTTCAAGTTTCATTTCTAGGGAAAGAGATTTATCTCAAAAGTTACTTATTGCTGACTTAGAAATCCAATTCCATCACATCTATGGATAAGAGTGCCTCTGATTGTTACTAAATGATGTGGATAAGCTGCAGATATTTACCAGAAAATCAGAGTATAATTCTTTCTCCAAGAAAAGAAACTTCACAATTATATTTTTAAAGTTTTGTTAATCCCTGCAGAATGCCAAAAATAAGGAAATACATAAAATAAAAGGGCAGAAATATGCTGAATTTATTCCAGTTATGGCCAAATATCGAAGTAATGTTGGGAAGAAGATTATTTATTGTCTTTGCACACTTAAAACATTCTTAAATAATAACAAAGAGACACTGAACACACAACTCAGTTCTTAAAGCGTTTGAATGTCTTTATTTGAATGCCCTCTTCACTTAAAGAAGTCTCTACTTTAAATGATCACCGTTCCCATTCTTCCTTGTGAATGATAAAGAAGCAACAATTTTGGTTAGAAATTTTGACACATGCACTTGATGTAGTAACACTTTGTATTGCAAGGTATCCTCAGTACATAACTGGACTGAGTACAAAACAAATATATTTGAAAACACCCAAAATATCAGTAGATAATTGTTGACAAAGTTCTTAGTACATTTTTATGGGACAGCAACTATTATACTACAATAATTATAACATGTAAACTTGTGTGCATTTGTGCACCTGCATACACACACATAACTCACTGCTCTCTAATCAGTTCTGATTCATAGAGGCCCTACAGACAAGTTGAACTGGACACCCCTGTGGGTTTCCAAGACTGTGACTCTTTACACTAAAATCTCATCCTTTTCCCGAGGGGGAACTGGTGAATTCAAAGTGTTTATCTTGTGGTTAGCAACTCAATGCTTAACTTGCCATACTACCAAGGCACACTTATGCACACACCTACATTCTACAGTCATAGACACACATAGAACTATAAGAAAGAAGGTTTATTAAACTGTTCAAAGTAGCCACCTCTCTATGGAGAGAAGTTAGGTAATTAAAAAATTTTCATTTAATACTTTGTTTCATGACTTTCATAAGGATATATGGTTTTACAGTGGAGTAGAATGCTGCAGCATTAATATTTTTTTTACTAAATAAACACTATATTTGAATGCCACACAATAACATAATTAAAACCTCTCGAGCATGAATAAATTTAACATAAAATAACAGTTATTTTATTAACATAAAATAATAAAAAAGTTATTCAGATAAAGAGATATTTATCTCAGTGCTGTTAATTATAGTGAAAATTGAAAAATGTGACTTCCTTCAATGGACTATTTGTTCAATAAATTGTGATATTTCACCAAGTGGAGTGTTATGTAAAATTTTAAATGATTATGTGTTTATTAAAGTATATAATCAGTGAGATATCTGTATTTGTTGAACTAAAAAGATGCTCATAACCTATGATTTAGTGGAAACAATGATTGCCGAACTCCACCTACAACATACCCTTGCTGTCTGTACGACAGCTTGGATGTGGACACGTGAGAACAGTGGGTGTGTCCACAGCAGTGCCCGGAAGACTTTTCCACCAAATGATAATCATAGAATCATAGGACTCGAAATGACTTTTACTGTTTCTCATTGTTTTTCTGTATTGCTTTGAATATTGAAAATATACATCATGTGTTGTTTATAGATATTTTATATAGATTTTTTAAAATGAAAGTTATTTTTAAAAATTTAAAGTTATTTTTAATAACAAAAGAGTAAAGTTAATTTCTCTGTGAACTGGTAACATACTCATATTCATTTTGTGTTCATTGTGTGTGTGTGTCAGAGAGAGAGAGAGATTCGGAAATCTTGACAAGACTGATTGACACAGTGGCGGCAAGAACGAGCTCAATGTAAGAACAGCAGTGTAGATGGCACAAGACCGGGAGGTTTCCGGTCTGCTATAGACAGGGTCGCTGTGGGTGGAAACTGGCTCGAGAGCACCTGGCAACAACAGCATAAGTATATGTTGACATGTATATGCTCACTGGTTTCGCTTCTCTAGGTAACCCCGACTAACACTTCATCACAACCCAGGTTTAATAACAAAGTTCAGAAAAAGGAAAACCAAGAAATGTTGACAAGGTTATGGAGAGACTAGAACCTTCAGGTGCTGGTAGGTTTGTTAATTGGACCGACTGCTGTGGAAAATGGTATTGGACTTCCTTAACGTTTGGAACTGGAAATATAACATAATCCAACAATCATATATCACATGATCCAATGATTGTATTAGTCTAAGGCATGTGTGTTAGAGATATAAGTGCCATGATGCAAATAGACATATGCAAATCAATGTCCATCACAGCATTACTCAAAATGTAAAAAAGGTGGGAACAAACTAAGTGCTCCTGAGTGAAAGAATGGATAGAAACCGTCATGAATATTTGATTGGGCAAAAGCATCCAGTCACTTCTGACACACGACGCCCACTGTCTTTCAGAGGAGGCCTGATCTCCTCGGGGTTTCAGTGCCTGCGACCTTTCAGAAGTACATCCCAGACCTTTCTTTTCTTCCAAGACGCTTCTGGGTGAATTCAAACTGCTAATCTTTCAGCTAATGCGAACCACCCAACCACTCCTACTGTATTGATCAAGTTAATTCTATTAAATATGTCACTCTGCTTAGCAAAAGTGGCATTTAGCTACTTTCATACAAATGAGGAATGCATTCTTATAGCACTGAGGACAATTGATCATGTAGAGAATCATTTATATTTGGCTAAAGATGAGGAAATAAGGGTCCCTATGTGTTATGTAAAACATTGCCTTAAAACTAGCAGGATGGAAGTAATTTTTTCCTTATGAACTTAAGAGTTTATCATTAATTAAATGTAGGCCATTGTGCTATTGTACTTGTTTTATTTAAACAAATATTTTTTTAAATTTTTTGGAAACATTTCTTACTATTAATTCCTTTTAAGGGAATTAGAAAATAACCTGTGTTTTTCTGTCTTATTCAATAATTAAAAACTAAATATGAAGAGGATAATATGGAAAAATAAAAATGAAAAACAAAGAATAGACTACCCTATTCTCATAATGAGGGGAAACAGGATATAGTTTCATGATAAAAATAATTATATTCTCATTATAATAAACATTCTTCTAAATAGAAGCAAGGACAATAATTGGTTGGCATCATATAAATTGATTTTAAAAAATAAGAGTTTAATTTTTTTAATATAGATAAGGGACTCAAAAACATGCTTCCAAAACCAAACTCGCTGCCAAGTCAATGCTGACTCATAGCGACCCACGGTGGGTGTCTGAGACTGTAGGTGTTTATGGGAGTAGAAAACCTAGTCTTTCCCTTGGAGCTGCTGGTTTATTCGAACTGCCACCCATGCAGACCAGAGCTAATGTTTAACCACTACACTACCAAGATGCCTAGTAACATGCTTAAAGACTATTATTTTTGTAACACTCTAAACTTGATTGGCTTGAAATGAAAACTCTCCTTGTTGAGAATTCGGTGGTTCAGGAATATAGACAGGAATCATCTGGACAGCTCTGAACAGTTTCATATGGTATTCTCTACGGTGAATCCTGAGGTTAAAACCCAACGGTATAAGGGAGTAGAACAGTAATAGCTGCATTGCATGCTTATTGCCTTGATAGAATGGAGGGAAACCTGGAATCTATCTCTATATCTAAGTGAGTTTCTCAGTTTCTTGTACTGTGGGTCTTGCATGAAGTTGGGATGCTGGGAGCTATGCCAGTGTTACAAATGCCAGCAGGCTCACCCACAGTGGAGTTTCCAGAATAAAAAGAGACTAGGAAGAAAATATGAGGGGTCTACTTCTGAGAGAGTAACCACTGAATACCTTACAATAGGTGCAGATCATTGTCTGATATAATGCTGAAGATGAGCACCTCTAGTTGGAAGACACTCAAAATAAGACGAGGAAAGAGGTCCCTCACCGTAGTCAAATCTAATGATATGGATGGAGAGAAGCTTTTCTTTGGAATGGAGAATTATTCAAAATTGGAAGAAGCAACTATAAGCATTACATTTACAAAGTATGAATTTATGTACCAACCACCAAAACCGATAATGAAGAAACTGGAAACTTTTACTAACTTTTCCAGTCTGAAATTGATCAGCTATTTAATCAAGATGCCTTTATAAATATTGATGTTTGGAATGTGAAAGATGGAAACAAACATGAAAGATGAGTAGCTGAATAAGATAGTCTTGGTGAAAGAAATGGAACTGGAGATTGCATGGTAAAATTTTGCAAGGTCAATGACTTATGTAGCCTAAATACCTTTTTCAACAACATCAATGGAAACTATACATGTGAGACTAACATGACGGAGTACATAGGAATAAAATGGACTATATTTATATACAGAGACAGTGGAGAAATTCAATATAATCAGTCAAAAAATGTCAGGGGCCAACTGCAGAACAGACCATGAATCACTCATATGCAAGTTCAGGTTGAACCTGGAAAAAATTGCAACAACTCCACTAAAGCCTATGTATGACCTGAACATATCTCACCTGACTATGGAGACCAACTCAAGAACAGATTAAATGCATTGAACACTAGCGATGGAATATCAGATGATTGGGTAAGTCATCAAGAACATGATATGTGGAGAAAGCAAAAACTCATGAAAAAGACACAGAAGAAAAGATTAAAGTGGATGTCAGAAGAAACTCTGAAATGTATTCTTGACACAAATTAGTTTAAAAACGGAAGAAGAGATGAAATATAGGAACTACAATTTTTTTTCAAAAACAAGCTTGAGAAGACAAAAACATTATGATGAAATATACAAAAATGTGGGTTAGAAAATCAAAAGAGAAGACTTTGCTCAACATATTTCAAGTTGAAATAAAAAAGCAGGCCTCTAGTTGCAATATTGAAAGATTCCATAGGCAAAATGAAGGAGCCCTGGGTGCTTAGTTGTTTTGAGTTAAACTACTACTCAAAGGTTAGCAGTTTAAAACTACTGCTTGTCGTACAGGGTTGCTAGTAGTCAGTATTAACTTGATGGCACTGTTTATTTTGTTTTTCATTCTTGTAATGGGAAAAATATCATTCACGCAGGAATACACAAATATACTAAAAGGAATTGACTGACATTCAAGTGGTTCAAGAAGTAGAACAAGGAAGATATCCAAGCTGCACTTAAGGCAGCGGGGAAAAAACAAGGTTAGGAAATATACCGAATATCTAGTTTAATGTTTCAACAAACTGATGCAACAGCACTAGAAGCCCTTACTAGTTTATGCCAAGAAATTTGAAAGAAAAATAAGGAAAATATTGAAGTTGTCAAAGATATAATTTTATATATATCCACAATCAACTCATGAAAGCAGAAGTTAGGATCAATTTGATGTATCGCATCGGTGAAATCTGTAGCACCAGATCTCTTTAACGTGCTAAAGAGCAAAGATGTCACTTTAAGGACTAAGGTGCATCTGGCCCAAGTCATGGTATTTCTAATCACCTCATATACATGTAAAACCTGGACATTGAATAAAGATGGCCAAAGAAGAATTGATGCTTTTGAATTATAGTGTTTGTGAAGAATATGGAGTACCATGTCCTTTCAAAGAGCAAACAGATTTACAGTGGAGGAAGTACAGTCAGAATGCTCATTAGAAGTAGAGATAGCAAAAAAAAAAAAAGAAGTAGAGATAGCAAGACGTTGTCTCATACTTTGGACATGTTATTAAGATAGACCAGTCTTTGGCAAAGGATATCATGTTTGGAAAAGTAGTTGGTCAGAGAAAATGGAGGTTCTTCAAAAGATGGATTACCCAGTAGCTGCAATAATGGGATCAAAAATGGCAACCATTATGTGAATGAGTCACGACTGAGCAATGCTCTGTGCTGTTACACATAGGTTTCCTATCAGTCATAGGTTACTTGAGGGCATTAAACAACAACATATATGTCTCATCTCCTCCAAAACTTAGTTTGTATTTTTTTATATAACTTTGAAAGCTAGATGATGCAGTCAGTATATCTGATAGCACTTGATGTGTCTTTAGTAGACAATGATGCATGCTGAACTTTGGGCGTGATGCTTTACATGAATCACAGGGAGCACTTTAGGACCTTGAAGCAAATATATTCTCTCTGAATATCTAGTCTCCTTTTGGGGAAACAGCCCTTCTCTTCCTATTGAGATCTAATAGAAACTAATCACTTGAACCAGAGACAGCAAGTCACATTGCAATCTGAGGTTACCATCATAAACTCAACTTTGCCTTCCCTAATCAACTATTTTGGCAAGCACTCCATTATCAAAGTCAAGGTGATATGTAATACACTGGGCTTTAGGAAGTCCTAAATGAACAAGAAAATCACAAGGTCAAGTGGTTCAGATGTATACAAATGCTACTCTTACTGTTACACTTTCTCTCAACCTAAACCTGTGACTTCATGGGTGTTTCTTCTGAATAACTGACTAAAATGGAGAAAAATTCAGACCTGCTTACAAATCATTATATACAATATGCTGAAGTTAATGGCTTTCAGACTACTAGAGTTCCATTCAAGGATAACTTTGAAGAACAGTGGTCAAAGAAAAATCCTACTAGTCTTCAGAACTTCAAGTAAAACCTAGTTATTAATTTTATTTGAAAGGAGAGATGACAAGAGATATGAATCTCCATTGGTTCCTGTGGAATATTTGAGTGTTCCGGATCTTGGAAGGAACATTACTGGAAAATTGGTGCAAAAAAATCTGAAGAAAATATAGAGGCATAGATTTCACTGATTGGACACAGAATAGAAAGATATTGTGTTCCATGTTACTGCTCACTTGAGCAAGGGTATTTCTCAATACTTTGATAAATTAAATAATCTTTTTTGGAATTAGTCAGCCTTCTTCCCAGATGCTTCTATCCTTACCCAATATGTTCATGAACAAAGAAGCCATAAATAACAAAAATAGAGGCTCCATAAAGTGAACTTCCACTCACCAAGGCCAATCTGTTTACATTCACTGCCAAATGCTTAACATGTCGATAGAAGAGACAACGATTCCACCCTCTCTGCCAGCAGTCTCCACTGTTGGAGATCTTCAAGGTAGTTACTTAAGGAAGGTTGATGAGCACTTTCTCATAGAAAGAGTCTTGTTCTGAGTGGAAATAGACTTTAAACTCTGAATTACGTGTCTGCCTATACTGCTTTTGCCAAAACCACCACTGTGGCCTCGTAGAATGCCTTATTCACCAGCTGGGCATTCTACACTGCATTGCTTCTCAACAGGGAATTAATTTACAGCAAATGAAGTGTAACACTGTGCTGTGTTCATGGAATTTTGGGGGGTGGCCATGTTTCCCGTCAACCTACAGTAACTAGTTTGATAGAATGTTGCAATGGTCATTTGGACAGAGCTACAATACCAAATGAGTGACAATACTTTGTAAAGCTGGGCTCATTTCCTTCCAGGTTGTAGTATATAATCTGAATCAATTACCAATGTCTGTTGCTATTTTTCACATACTCCAGATTCACAGGTCTGCAGACTAAAGAGTAAAACATGATTTTTCTATCATCTGTATTTGGAAGTTAAATTTCATTGAAATGGATGTGTGTAGCTGCCGATTGGCATGAAATGGAATAGTGGTGTGAAACAATGACAGTTGGATCAAACTACAATTGCATATCTCATAATCTCCTTATCTGCATTTTCTCACTTGGTAGTGGACAATATTTAAGAAGGAAAATGAAGTAATAGTCTTTTTTTTTTTAACTAAAGGCCACTGGGGTTAGATGTGGTGAAAGATAAACAACATTGCTAGTGAATTCCACCTTGTCCAAACCCATGTCCGGTTCCTCTTCAGGACAGCGAGTGTCTCTGTCTCACAGTAACTCCAGGCTTGCTATCGAATACAAGGTGTGGAGTGTCCCAGTCTTCTACACCAACTCATCATTCAGAATCCATTTGGGGCAGCTGATGGAATCTTGCAAGTTTTACTGAAAACTCTCACTTGCCTCCTACCATCTGCTACAAGGTCATTACCTCAAGCTTATTTATTATTAACTTTATCACCCATTCTATTTTTAAATCGTTTCCCCAACCTCTCCTATAAAATATAAATATATATACACATAGATTACAGAATTCATAGGGTAAAGCCTTAGTTCCCTAATGCATTTAATGGTTCTATTTCCTAATTAAAATATGATTGACAAAATTACCATGATCTGACATTTCCAAAAGATTTTTATTTTTGTTAGCTGCCATCAAGGTGGCTAGTCCACAATCCATCATAATCCCACGCACAATGAAACGGAATGCATCCATGAACAGCATGGATCTAACTACAATGATCAGTGATATTTTCATAGACTGATTTTCTTTCTATTTTACTCATTTTATTGGGGGCTCATACAATTCTTATCATAATCCATACATACATCCATTGTGTCAAGCACATTTGTACATCTGTTGCCATCATTCTCAAAACATTTGCCTTCCACTTGAGCCCTTAATATCAGCTCCTCACTTTCCTCCTCTCTCCCCACCCATCCTTCCATCATGAACCCTTCATAATTCATAAATTACTATTATTTTGTCATATTTCACACTGTCTGACATCTCCCCTCACCCATTTCCCTGATATACACCCCCCAGGGAGGAGGTTATACATAGATTCTTGTAATTGGTTCCCCCTTTCCACGCCATATTCCCTCCACCCTCCAGGCATTGCCACTCTCACCACTGTTTCTGAAGTGGTCATCTGTCCTGAATTCCCTGTGTTTCCAGTTGCTATCTGTACCAATGTACATCCTCTGGTCTAGCCAGATTTGTAAGGTGGAATTGGGATCATGATGGGTGGGAGGGGAGGAAGCATTTAAGAACTAGAGGAAAGTTATATGTTTTATCGTTGCTACCCTGCACCCTGACTGGTTCATCTCCTCCCCATAACCCTTCAGTAAGGGGGTGTCCAGTTGCCTACCAATGGGCTTTGAGTCTCCACTCTGAACTCACCCTCTTTTACAATGATATGATTTTTTGTTCTTTGATGCCTGATACCTGATCTCTTCGACACCTCGTGGTCACACAGGCTGGTGTGCTTCTACCATGTGGGCTTTGGTGCTTCTGAGCTAGATGGCTGCCTGGTTATCTGCAAGCCTTTAAGACCCCAGATGCTATATCTTTTGATAGCCGGGCACCATCAGCTTTCTTCACCACATTTGCTTATGCAAACATTTGTCTTCAGCAATCGTGTCGGGAAGGTGTGCGTCATGGAATGACAATATAATAGAACAACGTGTTCTTGCATTGAGTAAGTACTTGAGTGAAGGTCCAATGCATAGACTTATTTTCAGGACTAGATTGTCAGGATTTTTATTCTAGTTCCTTAGTCTGGAAAATTCTATTAAAACCTATCTTGTGTCCTGGCACTATGAAAGCCCCTGCAGATGAGAAGGATGGTGACTGAACATAAGGGATACTGACTGGAAAGTGAGCTGCTGAAGCACCATAGCTCCCCTGCTAGAGTTCATGCTCTGGTTAATTGCTGGATTGGCAGAGCAGCTCTAACTGCTCCCTGGGTTTTCAAGACTGATTTCTCAGAGTCATATCACCAGGCCTTTCTTCTGAGGTTCCTATTTGGTTTGCACTTTGAACTTTTCAGCTAATAGTTGAATCCTGAATCATAGATGCCACTCAGCAATGCTAAGAGATTCTTACGATTCTTATGTCAAAGCTACATTACCTATGAATATTCAAGTTATGCCACATTTTTCTTCCTACCCTGGTTATCAAAAATTTGCAAATTCTGTTCTCCTGCAATGCAATGCCAGCTATTTCTCTCAAATCAATTCTTTTTTCCCCTTGCTTAATTGTAAATTTTAAATAATATTTAAATATGCCTAGATAATATATTCTTGCATAAATTTTGTATATTCTATTCTATTGAACTTGTTTCTTCTCAAAATATTAAAATCTCTGAGTTTGGTATCATTTGTATTATTTTTATCTTTTGGGATGAATCATAACACCTTGAGGTGAATGTAGTTGTCTTACTTTTTATATGTTTCTACAAATCATACAGAACTATATCAAGCACACCATGATCTATTGATCAATTGGCATTTTGGTTGAGCTACACTTATTTGGAAACCAGATTTGAGTGCTGGTTTATTTATTTCTCTATTTTTGTTCTTGAAACAAAAGGGAGCAATAATTGCTCTAAAGCAGTAGCACTGGGTAAACATTTAAATTTTAATTGTTCAGTCAGCAGAAAGATATTAACACCAAGATTGATTTGTGACTTGGCAATTTCCTCTTACTCTCATAGGGTAATTCATAAAATAGAATCTAGACTAGGTGTTTGAAAAAAGGAATATTTTAATACCAAGATATATGTGTGTGTGTATGAAATACCATAATGATTAATAAGGCATTACAACGATCAATGAATGATGGTGGTGGCGGCAGGATGATGGGAAGTAAAGGCAAATTGATTATTTTAATTGTTTATTCAAGTCATGTAGATGTACTACCTGCTGCATGATGAAAGAATACTAAATTTAAAATGGTTCATCAGTCAACTGATGGCCCTTCCACTTCCTGGAATCGTAGCTACATCAAGGGCTTGGTTCTGGGTTTTGATGTTGCATAGACTGGATAGATCCTCCACAAAAACAGTGACCTTATCAGCTGTAATGAGGAAAAATCATGCGTCTAATTCTATAAACAACCTGCTTTCCTGTAAACATTACTACTTTGTACAAGACCCATTGAGCAAGGGATGGGGGAGTAAGAGCCACTGGCTCAAAGCTTAAAACCATGGAGCCTGTAGAGTCATGTCCACACTATAACATGGAAGGGAGGGAGGGAGGGAGGGAGAGTGGG
>NW_022104341.1:39044195-39046425 GCF_000313985.2 Echinops telfairi
TTGAGCTTGTCAAATTAACTTGACAAGTAAATTTAATAAGATAGCTAAATTCTAGAAAGATGGAGACCCTTGTCTTGCCATAAGTAAATAGTACTTATTTTCAAAATCATGACTCCTGAGAAAATTTTAGCCAGTTTTTATATTAATTTAAGGTCTTCTTTACAAGTGATTTCCAAAAGCCATCTTTCAAATTGTATCCCAAAGCTGATTACTGGTTTAAAATTGGACTGAAATGAATCGTGAAATCTGCAATTTGAATATATAAATAAAATGAAATGATAAAGGATTTCCCCTACAATGTTTTCCAAGAAATATACTTGTACTATTTAAGTAACTTTTAAAACTATATGTTAATATCATTTAACAACTAGCCAAAAATAAAGACATTAAAACTAAAAAACAAGCCAGTAAAAAAAAACAAAGCACAAGGAAAGAAGCCAACTTTGGGAAACATAAGTTTTTCTCTAGACCTAAAAATCGCTGATTTAATTGGTTCATCTCCAAGGGATGTAAGCACATTCCAGAAGTTCCCCTTTAAGCAATACCAAAGTACAGATGACAGAAAAAAAGACTGTAAGGAAAATCGGTAAATTGGAGATTTTATCCTATTACATAACCCCCTCAGAAACAGAGAAATGCTAACAAATTAAGGTGAGGCAGAGGGGCCAAGACACATTACCATTGCAATAAAAAATAATTTAAGGTTTTATAATTATATCAATGAAAATTACCTGGTATAATTATGTGGCCTTACTTTCATTAACACTATTTTCACACAGTCAACCATGTCACTTTTAGTTCTCAAAGTTAATATTCAAATTTTTCATCATTTTATTGTTGTTGGGATTAGGTGCCATCGTGTTGGTTCCTATGCACAGCCAAACGAAACGCTGTCCAGTCCTGCGCCGTTCTCACAGCTGTTCCTATGTTGGAGCCCATTGTTGCAGCCACTGTGTCAGTCCATCTGGCAGAGGGCCCTCCTCTGTCCCTCTGTCCTTCTACTTTATTGTGCATTACGTCCTTCTCCAGAGACTGATCGCTTCTAGCAACATGAACAAAGACAAAGTCTCACCATCCTTGCCTCTAAGAAGCAGGCTGGCTGTATTTGTTTGTACTCTTGGCAGCCCGTGGTACTTGCAGTATTCTTCAACAGCACATAATTCAAATGCATTGATTCCACTGTCGTCTTCTTTATTCAACGTCCAACTCTCACATACATAAGCGGCAATTGAAAACACCGTGGATTTGGGTCAGGTGCACCTTAGCCCTCAACGTAATCTCCTCCCTTTTCAACACTTTAGATAGGTCTTGTGCTTCAGATTTTCCCAAATGTAATGTGTTGTTGGCTCTCTTGATTAGAATAGATTTCATAATAAACTTTGAAAAAGAAAAGAAAAGCACTTTGTCTTTCAGTCAAAATATCAGCTTAAGAATGAGGAAATAATTTCCACTAATGGGCAATCTGACCTGAGGTGAAATGATCACATAACAAAGTATTCTAAGGAAGATAGGGAAATACCATTGTCAATTAAAAAGTGACTCTTTCTAACTGACCCTAGACCAAGGAATAATTCCAGGATGCACAGTGGGAACATTCCAGTCTAACAAAATGTGTTATTTTTTCTACTTTCCCATCCACCTCAATTGGTACTGGATCTCTAGCCCTCTGAGATATAGTTTGATTCAAGTTTTAATTGTTCACACATATGGTACAGCTGTGGCTTTGGCAGATTTAAACAGAACAGTATTTCATTGGCAACAAAATATTTTTGTGAATGAATGCTGCTCTTATGCACAGTGCAGTTTATTCAGCACAACTGGTCATTTGTCATATTAAGTGTAGTATGAGAAATGCAAGCTTGTTGAGAAAGATAACATTATCTTCTGTTTGAACAAGGCAGCAAATTTCCAAGAATTCTGATCCTTATCTGCCATTGATTATCCTACTACTGGGGGAATCATTTGAACTTGTAGAGTGATTCTCAATCTGTAAAATGGGATAATTAAATTGACCTTAAGATGTTCTGATGAAAGAAATGATATAAGTAGACAAGAATTTACTAATAACTCTGAAGACAAGATAATCTACTGATAGCAGGGAGTGGTGCTAGAAAAATTACTGGCTAAAAAGAAAGACATTTGGAAGATTATTATGATTATAAGAATAGAATTTAACCAGCATTTATTAAGACGTATATGTATTTTTTCTATGTAGTCCCTCTTTTGAAAG
>NW_022104341.1:39046525-39048695 GCF_000313985.2 Echinops telfairi
TATGACAAATATTTTATATAAAGGAGAACTAAATTCACTTCCACAGTTCTTGTATTTTGTTGTTTGGAGATTAATTATAGCTAAAAATAAATATCTAATTATTTTTCATTGCAAAACAATTTACTATTGAGCTTGTCAAATTAACTTGACAAGTAAATTTAATAAGATAGCTAAATTCTAGAAAGATGGAGACCCTTGTCTTGCCATAAGTAAATAGTACTTATTTTCAAAATCATGACTCCTGAGAAAATTTTAGCCAGTTTTTATATTAATTTAAGGTCTTCTTTACAAGTGATTTCCAAAAGCCATCTTTCAAATTGTATCCCAAAGCTGATTACTGGTTTAAAATTGGACTGAAATGAATCGTGAAATCTGCAATTTGAATATATAAATAAAATGAAATGATAAAGGATTTCCCCTACAATGTTTTCCAAGAAATATACTTGTACTATTTAAGTAACTTTTAAAACTATATGTTAATATCATTTAACAACTAGCCAAAAATAAAGACATTAAAACTAAAAAACAAGCCAGTAAAAAAAAACAAAGCACAAGGAAAGAAGCCAACTTTGGGAAACATAAGTTTTTCTCTAGACCTAAAAATCGCTGATTTAATTGGTTCATCTCCAAGGGATGTAAGCACATTCCAGAAGTTCCCCTTTAAGTAAGATGCTTATGTAGAAACACTACCTTTTCACGGCTAGCAAGTCCCTTTCACCTGCCTAACCACAGAACATTGTGTATGCAATGGAAATGGACATATTTTAAAGACAGTTCACCCTAAAAACCCCAAAGATGTATGAACTTGGAGAGGGAGAAGGAAAAATTAGGCAACCGGAGGATGATTTTCCGGGGCATACCTTTTAGTTTCCTTCTCCAAAGTTACATTCACAATTAATGCAATCATTTTAAAATGAAGAGATGATGGTACTTCATGAAATACTCACATAATTGCTTTAACTCTCTCACCTGAAAAGACAAGTTCACCAGGAAGTTTCCTTTTACAATGTTCGAAAGAAAGAAAAACAATTCTCAAATCAATTTTGTCACAATGAAAATCTACTATGGAGCAATGGAAGGGAAAAAAACCCCTGTTAGGTGAAATTAAAAGCAGACCTAGCTACTATTATTTGAAGCAAAATGAAAAGATTGATTATACTTGGAATTAAAGATAATGAAAAATTTCCACTAACTTTTTGAAGCCTCCTCATACGGCTCCTGGCAATCTACCGGTGATCTGACCCTTATTTTCCTCATGTAGTTACACCCAGGTGGAAGGCTGAACTTTACTGGCTATCATGAACAGCCTGGATAAATTACCCTATCCTTGTAGCTAGGAAACGATAGAGACTATTCATGAGATATGAATATCTCATGAAGTTCAATGTAGTAAATGTAACCAAAAGCAAGGGATTGAGGGCAAAAGGGGGAAAAAAACGAAGAAGAAGAAGAAGATGCTTACTAAATTCTGAGATGGCTTCTCCAGGACCAAGATGTGGCTGTCTGCTGTTGTGAAGATTTGCAGCCTTTTACATTTTACGGTATAGCTTACTCTGTCCTATAGAGTTACTTTGCCTTAGAATCAACTCCATGGCAGTAGGTTTAGTTTTTGTTGTTGTGTCTGATTTTTGTTTTTTACTCGTTTGTTTGTTTCTTGGTCCCCAGGTAATTGACTATTTAAAGATTCATAGAGTTGTTTGCAAATACACAAGAAAGAGAGAATTAGGACTGAAGCTAGATATACGATGTGAAACCTAAAGTTTGGTGAATATATTCGTCCTATATATGTTTTCTTATTCAGTTTTCAAGGTATCTTAATAATGATCAGTATCCTTATAGAACTGAATACTAGCTAATCACATAGTAAGAGGTAGAACCTGCATTGAAATCCTAGTCTTTCTGAATTCACAGCCCATGATCTTTATAAATATCTTTAACATAGCTATTTAAATTTCATCTTTAAAATAATTCTGAAGGTATGTACTTTAATCACTATTTTGTAGATGACAAAACTGAAATTATGTGATCTGCCTAAGGTCACATAAGTAGTAAATGGTGATCTTAGGCAGTCGCACTGTATTCTAGTGGAAGGTAGCAAATTAAATCCAGAACATAGATGGTGTTCAGAATGAAGACCATAATAAAACATTATATTTTATTCTTAGTGATT
>NW_022104341.1:39049320-39051436 GCF_000313985.2 Echinops telfairi
CTCAGAAGGTTTACATGGCAAGGGGTGAGACAAATGGACGTATAAAATGGTATCCAATGGTTCTTAGTGCTATAAAGGAAACTCAAGAATGGAGCAATGGAAAGGTTAGAAACTTTGACAGAGTTAGAGAAATTTGAACAGAGAGGTATTTGAACATAGAAAGAAATAGAATAAAAAGAGAAGTCTGAAGGACATCAAAGAGAAGAGAATGAAAGGCTAACATAAAAAATAATTAAGCTTTATGGTGCCAGCAAGAAGGATCCTATGTCTGCAGCAGAATCAATAAGCTAGGAAATAATAGCTGAGGTCAAAAAGAGAGGATTGTTTGACATCATATAAAACATACAGGTGAGGCATTTGGTACAAGTTTAAGCAAGAAAATGACATCTTTAAGACATTTTCCAAAGGTAGTAATGGAAATAGGGGGAAAAATCAGCTAACAGAAGACCCTAGGCATAAATAAATGGTGTCTTGAACAAGGAAGTAGAAATGGAGATAGTGGTCTTTGGATGAAATATGAAGTTATGTAAAACATAACTTACTGATCAATTGTCTCTGGTCAGGATGGAAAAAAGAAGAGTCAAAGACAATCTCCATGTTGTTTTATTTCTAACCTGAGCAACAGAGTACTATTAACACTTAGGAAGTAGGGAAGATTGGGAAAGAGTAGATGCCAGAGGTTTTTATTCTTCATCAAATATCCATTTCTAGTATAAATAATATAAATCCATTTTTAGTATGATTGGTATTTGGTGATGAATATAACATTTTTGATCGAGTAAACCTAACTGCAATGTAAAGAGCTGTCTTGGTAGTGATGTGAAATGACTTGGATTTGATCTTCTACCTCTGTCTTTGTATCTGCCACCAAATTGTTGGATAAACCATGCAAATGAGTGTGCAAAATATGAATAGAAGACACTGGGGGTATAAGAATGAAGCATCTCAGGAGCAGGAAGAGAGAATCCCAGGGACCATCAACAAAGCACAGACACCAGTGGGATGTGTGCAAAGTCCCTGTCTTAAGTGATAAAGGTAGCAGCCAACACCAGAGATCAGAAATAGGAAGTTAAGAACAGGAGATGTGAGGCAGAACAGCAAGCAGGCTTCCAGGATTTCAGAGGCAGAAGCCAAGGCCCTGAGATGGTGAGGACCAGAGAGAGACTTCCCCAAGAAACCCACCAAATGATAAGTATTGTCTGTGATTTTTGTATTGTCCTGGTAATGAATTACCAAACCCAACAGAGAAATAAAGTACCAAGGGAGGATTATTGGTGTAAAAATAGTAAAGAGAATGGAGCTTGTCTGACCTCTACCTTGTGGCAATTGGACCTGTGCTGTAGCTAAAGGAGAGCAGAGGTATCAGCCATGCCAATTCCTAACTGCCATCCTGTCAAATCTGACCAACACTTGACTCTAACTGAAAGAAGTTAGGATCCAACCACAAAGTTAGAAAGCAAGAATTCACACAAGATTATCCTCTTTTCTGATGCCAACTGCAAAGACAGAGGTTTTCCCCAACTTTCATCAGTTTTAATAATTTGCTCAATTGGCACATAGGACACAGTGGAACCTTGGATTATCAAGCCTAGGCTTTTCACAGAGAGAGGATACAGTTCAGAACCAGCCAAAGGAACACACCTGTCAGGCAGAATCTGTAAGTGTTTCGAATCTGAAACTTCTGCTCTCCTCATGAATACATTCCATCCTGGGAGCAGCCACAGGAGTTGGTGTCTTGCAAAGCACCTCCCTGGGAGGAAGGCCTGTCGGTCTCCTTTCCTAAAGAGTAGTGCCAAGGAATCCGACAGCGCTCACTTCTACTAGGAGTCCATGACTTACCTTCAATCACACTACACTTGATGGCACAGGTTCGTTTGTTTGTTTGTTGTTTGTTTTTTCTGTGTCTAAGCAATAAAGCTCATGACTTAGGCTTTGTTACAGAGCCATGGTTGATTGGATGTCGACATGGATAAACTCCATCTGCAGCCTTCCCCTCTCCACAGATGTTAAGATGGGTTCACCTACTCCAAAGCCCAGTTATCTCATCACAGGGTTGATATTTCTGGTGTGGCCAGACCCTACCCTAAAACTTCTGGGGGCATATGGCTTCACCAAA
>NW_022104341.1:39053378-39055188 GCF_000313985.2 Echinops telfairi
AGAGTACTTGAGTGGAGGCCCAATGTCCTTCTGCTACCTTAATAATAAACCTATAAATATATGGACATAGATCTATTTCCCCATCCTCATATATAAATATATTTGCATATGTACATGCCTTTATTAGACCTTTGTAAATGCCATTTGCCTCCTAGCTCTTTCCTCTATTTCCTTTGACTTTCCTCTTGCCCCACTATCATGCTCAGTCTTCATTTGGGTTTAAGTAATTCCTCTCGGTTACATTATCCTTGCTTTGAAGAGCATTTGCCCAACACACTGTCTTTTGATTACTTGAGTGCTGCTTTCATGAACATTGATTGTGAATCTAAGCACAATGAAATCTTTGACTTCAATGCCTTTCCCCCGTTTATCATGATTCTGTCTTTTGGTTTTGAGGGTTTTCTTTTCTTTACGTTGAGTCGCAATACACACTGAAAGTTTGTGATCAGCAAGTTCTGCAAGTCTTCCTCACTTTTTCAAGCAGGTCGGGCCATTTGAGTAGTGAAGGTTGCTGAGGGGTTCCTGCAATCTTGATGCTATGTTCTTCTTTGTATAGCACAATTTCTCAGATGATTTGCACAGCATATAGCTTGAATAACCTGAATGCACACATTTTTGACATCAAATTATGTGGTACACCCTTCTGTCATAATGAGTGCCTCTTGGTCCATGGACTGGTTCTGCATGAACATAGTGAAGTGTTCTGGAATTTCCATTCTTCTCAATATTTGTAATAATGTGTTAAGATACACACAGTCAAATGTTTTGCAAGGTTAATAAAACACAAATAAACATCTTTCTGGTATTCTCTACTTTCATATAAGAGCCATCTGACTATAGAAATGAGGTGCCTCCTGCAACATCCTCTGCTGAATTGCTTATTGGTGTAGTGCTGCAACCACTTTGAAGGATCTTCAGCAGACTCTGACTTGCATGGGATATTAATGATCTCATTTGATGATTTATGCATTATGCTGGCTCACATTTTTGTGAATGGACATAAATATGGTCTTTTGCACAACATTAGCCAGGCTCTGATCTTCCAAATCTCTTGGCATAGAGCAGTGAGTGCTTCCAGGGCTTTATCAGCTTATTGAAACATCCCTGAAATCTTGGACTTACTTTTCACTAATGGCTTCCGTGCATCTTGTAATTCTTCTTTCAGTACCAATGGTTCTTGATTATGTGCTATGTCCTGCAATGGTTGAATGTTGTCCAGTCTTCTTGGTATAGTGGCTCTGGGTATACCTTCCTTTGTCTTTTTAAGCTTTCTACATCAGTCAATATTTTGTCTGTGGAATCCTTCAATATTTCAACTCAAGAGTTCATTTTTGCTTTAAGTCTTGCCATTTAAAATATGGTGATCATATTCTCCCTTTTTGTCTTTCTAACTCCAAGTCTTTTCCCATTTCATTATATCACTTTACCTTGTTTTCTTTCTGTCCTTTGAAATTTCGGTTCAGTTCTTTTACATCAGCATAGCTTCCTTTGCTTTAGCTCTTCCGTTAAAGTATAAATTTCAGTCTTTTCTGACATCCACTGGGTATTTTTATTTCTTGCATGTCTTTCTAATGACTTTTCTGCTTTCTTCATATATGATGTTCTGTATGTCATCTCTCAATTCACCAGGCTTTCTGTTATTATTGTTTAATGCATGAAATCTGTTCTTCAGATAGTCTCTAAATTCAGATGGGATATTCTCAAGGTTGTATTTTGGCTTTCATGGACTTCTTTTAGTTTTCTCAAGGTTCTATTTTTGGTTCTCATGGACTTCTTTTAATTTTCTTCAATTTTATCCTGAATCTGTATA
>NW_022104341.1:39055772-39062687 GCF_000313985.2 Echinops telfairi
AGGGGTTATACATACATCATTGTTATCAGCATCTCCTTACTCCCCTTCCCCACCCTTCCTCATGGTATCCTCATGGAATCACTACTCCCATTACTGTTTCTGAGGGGCTTATCTGTCCTAGATTCTGTGTGTTGACAGCTCTTACCTGTAGCAATATACATACTCTGGTCTTGCAAAATTTGTGAGGTAGAACTGAGATCACGATAGTGCCAGGAGAAAGCATTAAAGAGCTAGAGAAATATTGTGTTTCGTCAGTGCTATGCTGCATCCTGAATGAATCGTCCCTTCTGTGTGTCCCTTCTGTGAAGGAATGTGCACTTATCAACAGATGGGCTTTGTTTCTCCACTCTGAGCCCTCTCCTTCACATCGATATAATTGTGGTTTTTGGTCTTCTGATACCTGATCTCTTCGACAGTTCGTGAAAACGCAGGCTGGTGTGCTTCTTCCATGTGGGCTTTGTTGCTTCCCTGCTAGATGGCCGCTTGTTTATCTTCAAGCCTTCAATACCCCAGATGCTATATCTTTTAATAACTGGGCACCATCAACTTTCTTCACCACATTTGATTATGCACCCATTTCTTTAATAATAAGGTAGGGAAAGTGAGTGTCATACAGTGCTAGGTTATTAGAACAAAGTGTTCTTGTGCTGAGGAAAGACTTTGGAGGCCCAGCATTCATCTGCTACCTTAATATGTCAACATATAAACATTTGTACATAGGCCACTACCCCTATCTTTATTAATATATTTACAGATCCACATGCTTATGTTTATACCTCTCTATATAGTTTTTACCTCCTAATTCTTTCCTCCATTTCCTTCTTTTACTTTCTTCCTGCCCCACTATCATGTTCACCCTATACTGGGCTCTCCGTACTTCCTCTCAGCTACATTACAATTGATAAACATTACCAGACACTGCACCTTCCTCGCCATAGATTTTAGATGCTTGTTGTTCACCTGTCCCTGAGTTTGTTGGCTCCCAGCTCCCTACCCCCTACCTCCTCCTCTCCCATGCTCCCTAGGGAACCATCAGCCCTGTTGCTTTCATTCATTCATCATTAGTATTAGTGGTTAGGGAAAAAAATTGAATAACGGTTGTATTAACTGGACTTCATTATAGGCCTATGAATATTATTCTACTACAAACAGCATTGCAAAACAAGATAGACTGTATATCAAGATAGATCTCCAAATGTTATTTTCAAAGATGCTTGTGATGCTCTTCCTCTTGATTTGTCATTGACGTAGTAAACCATATGATTGTCTGACTCAATATGGCCAACACTAGCCCATTTCAACTCGCTAATACCTATCTTTATCCATTCCATTTCATTTTGAAAACTTCTAATCTTTCTAAATTCCTGCTTCCTATGTTCCAAGTTTTGATTATTAGTGAATGTTGGCAACTTTTTTTCTCATATACTCTTGCTCCATCAGCAAATGAAGATCTGGGAAGCTTATTCCAACCACTTTAATAAGGTTGATTATGTTTTGAGGAGGCAGGTCCTATTTTGAGTACTGTCCAATATGAGAGGCTCCACTGCTAGCACTACATCTGACAACGCTCTGCTGTTTCCGTGGTTAATTCTTCAGAAGTGGATAGCATTTTCCTTCTTTGTAGTCTGTTTTTAGTCTGGAAGTTCTACTAAAACGTGTCCACTATGGGTAACCCTGACAGTATTTGAAAGATTCACAGCATAATTTTCAGCATCACAGCCACACACAAGCCCATACATATGACAAAGTGACAGAGAAGTAATGGATTTTATTCAACGTATCCAGAATAATGAGGTTCCAGCTCATGTGGAATTTCAAAAACATATTTCATTATATTTTAATAGTGACAAATATTTATTTGTTACCTAACATGATCTTATACAGTTACCAATAGTTGGAAACAACTCCATGGCTTCAGGTTTGATTTTATTTAGCAATGTGTATCTAGTATCAATAGGAGCCCTCGTGGCATAGTAGTTGTGGGTTGGGCTGCTAACTTCAAGGTTCGCAGTTCAAAACCAACTGTTGTTCTTTGGGAAAAAGACAGAGCTTTCTACTCACATAAAGAGTTACAGTCTCAGAAACCCATAGAACAGTTTTACTGTCTCCTGTAGGGTTGCTATGAGTCAGCATCTACTATATAGCAGTGAGTTTGGTTTTGTTTGTTGTTATTTTTATTTATAGTCAATATTTCATATGAAAGTAAAGAGTACTGTAATTACTGAGTGTTTTAAAGGTGGTAGTCCTGAGCTAAATCCTCTGCACACATTAGCTAATTCCATCCTCGCAGCAATCGTGCTCACATATTTTACCACCACTAGCAACCCTGGGCATGGAGCGGTTACCAATTGAGCTGCTCACTGCCAAGTCTTCAATTCAAAACCCCCAGCTCCTCCCCAGGGGGAAGACAAGGCTGTCTACTCCCATAACTAGTCCCAATGACGGAACCCAAAGGGGAAGTTCTAGTGCGGCCTATGGGTTTCTAGGAGTTGGTATTAGCTAGGTGTCAGTGAAAGCGAGAAACCAACCACAAAACGATGGACTAGCTATTGCATCAAGGTGGCCTAAATATAAAGAGAGTGTGCAAGGATATAAGCTATTTTAACCCTGTTTCCTCCAACGTCCACCACTTCCTCCATGTTTTCTTGAATATTTCTACGTGTCAGTGCAAATTTAATAATATTATGGAATGTTATGAAACCAGATCTTATAACCATTTTGTGTGGGGAAATATTGTTGTGAAAATGACAATAATTCTAGTAAGCTAGAGAACATCTCCTTTCTGTGAAGAGTTGAAGTAATTGGTAGTCCACCAAGTCAGAAGATAACTTGGCTCCAGTGCTTCTTGTATGGCCTCAGAGAGTAATGACTCCTCCTGTGCCTCAGGGTTTTTTAATCCATGAAATAGAAATAATAATAGTGCCTCCCTCACAGAGGTGCTAAAATCATGAAGTGTAGTAATATGTTTAAAGCACTTTGAATTGGTGTTCCTTTTGTTGTTGCTAGCTCCACTGAGTCCACCCTGACTCTTAGCAGCCTTATGCATTAGAGGGCAAATATTGCCAGGTCCTGTATCAACCTTGCAGACATCCCCAGCATGAGTATGAGTCACAGTGGGGCGACTAAGAGCCTCACTGAGGTCAGAGCCTCACGTGGTCTGATTTAAGAGTGGATGCTCTAGAGCAGGACTCTGCAGCTGCCTTTGACCCTCCGTTCATTGGTTGTTTGATCTTAAGCAAGTTATTAAACTTACTTATGCCTTAGTTTCATTACATATGTTTTGAAGATAATAAAAATATATGCTCTGTAGAGTTACTATGGAGATTTACAGTTAATTTGTATCCAGGATTTATAACAACTCATGGTACACAGTGAGTATTCAATTAATGTCATGATTGTCATTATTAATAATCACAATAGATTAATTCCAACATGCACCACATTTCAACTGCATTCTAGCCAGCCAGCCACCAACCAACTTCCATTGAGTTGATTCCAATGCAGTGTGATACTATGTGTTTCAGAGTGTTACTGTACACCACAGGAGTGCTAATGGCTGACTATTCAGATGTAGATGATTAGGCTTTTCTTCAGAGGATCCTTTGAATGGATTTGAACTCCCAGTATTTCAATTAACAAGCAAGCATGCTAAGTATTGGTGCTACCCAGGGACCCCATTCTAGGCATTGTATTGATGTTCCATGCCATCAGTCAGTTCTGACTCATTGACCTTATGTACAACAGAACAAACACTATGCAGTCCTGTGCCATCCTCACAATTGGTGTCATCTTTGAACCCATTGTTCAGCCACTGTGTCAGTCAATCTCCTCATGGGGCTTCCTCTTTTTCACCGACCCTCTATTTGAATAAGCATGATGTCCTTTTCCAGGGACTAGTCTTTTCTGATAACATTTTGGGCATTAGACAATAGAAATTACAAAAACAAAACAAAACTAGCTTCCTTACACAGCTCAAATCGTACAAATTTTGTATTTTGGGTACTTTTATGAATCAAATGTATAAATATTTAGAGACTTGTTTGACATTAATCACCATCAATGCTTTCATTGCCAGGCAATAAACATCAGGAATTTTCATGAGAGGTATTATGAATAGGACAGACGCTTTTGTTCATTAATTGGGCAGTGACCTCAATCATTAATAAACAAATCAGGGCCAGAGTGGCAAGAAAACGTACGGAGTAATTTGTTAAGGAATCCAATAAATTTATTCAACACAAATAATCAATACAAAGAATTTATTCTTATTTCTTGCCATGTTAATGGCTTCAGTTAAAGTGAAAATGATTAAATCAAATTTGGCTTTAATTTGTTGAAGCTAGATGGAGTTTTCCCAACTTGATAAATTACTGTGAGAACAAGTCAAATAATGTGAAATTTACTATGAGCCAGCTGTTGTATGAAAGTAGAATGAAACAAACAATAATTCAAGAGTTATTTAGCATGTAGTTCACTGAATTCTACAAAGAAATGTATTATTAAAACTTCCCCTACCTTTACTACTATTTAGCTGAAGTTAAAAAAGGAATTATTTTTACATCCATCAAGGCTGGTAAATAGCCAAATCTCATGACACGGCCCTGGAAGGTTCTTCTTGATCCAAAACCACGGCTATGGTCTAAGTATTCTTTCATCTCCAAAGACTTCGTAGAATTATGGAATGCTCCTGTTGTGAGAGATGCCAGAAATGATTTATCCTAATTTTCAGCATTATAAATTAAGAAACAATGTCCTTCCAGTCCTACTTGTGACAAAACCAGAAGTGGATGCAGTTGCTTTGTCAGCCCAAGTAGAAAGAAAGATGGAAATGAGGAGAAGAGAGTATCCATCGGCATGCTTGGGCCCAGTCTAGTCTCTCAGCCTTTATTTAATATTCATAGAACCAGTTTTCTAAAGCTTTTCCCCTCAATTATATGGGTATGAACATACTCCAGTTATCAAATGCTTCTCTATCAACTTTCCTTTACTTTTTGTAAAAGTTTCACTCAGATGGTACTTGGAATTGTGAACTTGTAAACATTTTTGAAATAAAAAAAATTTTAGTGAGCCTCTCTATTTTTGACATCTCAAGATTTCAGAGAAATCAATGGGCCACATCCGTATCTTTCTATCAGAGGGAAAACTATCAGAGTAGGGGTCTAGCTGAAAATCCTCGGGAAAGAACAGGGAACCCCTGAGAACACAACAGAAGGAGAGGCCACAGGGGGGTAATGAAGGGTCACAGCAGAAAGAAGGAGAAAGATAATCAGAATGACTCACAAATTTTCAATTAGTATTGAAACAGAATGTGGTAAATTTAATCTGTCATGAGGAACTTGGCCTTCTAGACACAGGTAAAGAGTAATTAAGGAGTCCTTCTCCAAAGAAAACTATTTTTTAAAGTGGAAATCAATGGGGGTGCTGCCCTCACCACCACCGTCTGCCACTGAATGTGTGGTTTTGCGTTTCACCTGAAATGGCTGATTAAATCGGTGACACTTGAAGCAGAACAGAACTTGTAGTGTGTGCACTGTGCCGAGCTAATAGGGCCAGCAACTGTGCGAGGGGCAGCGGAGGCCTGGCTTCAGTACTGACAGCACGAACTGGAGCCAAAGGAGACGGATTCGTGATCTGAAGCTACTCTGATTATGGCAGGGTAAGAGAAAGAAAATGTGTTGCAGAGACTTGCAAAAAGTCAAGACTTCAATCTTGAGAAGAACCGATGTCTTGCTCTTCGCCATCACGCGTACTCCTGCCCAGTGCTTGCTTTCCCCTAGCTCCTGCTCAAAATAAGAGTGAGAAAGAACATGGGAAAGGATTAAGAGATGAAAAAAAAGCCAAACTGATATCCTAGAATCCAATTCAGTGTAAATTCTGCTCACTTCTGAACACTAGTGTTATAGAAAGAGCCAATACGTCTTGGTCTACGTCAAGGGTTCTTTAGATGAGTCAGAAACCTAATGCAGAGCGATAATCCTTGCTATTGAGACAAAGGCTTAGGCCATAAATGAATCTTTCTTTAACTCACACACTAATTCCATATTAGGTAAAATCACAAAGAAAACGTCCTGACAGCAGTTTATGGAAATTGGCTATTCTTAACAGTGAACCGGCAAACTCATCAATAGCCACGTGTACTGGTTCCTCCGGGTCACGTGGTTGCGCTGCCAAAATATATCCTGTTTTCACCCTGTGTAGGACTCACTGCTTTCGTGTCCATTCTGATTAAGTAACGTGGCTTTCTTTTCTTGACTTCCACACAATGTGGATATTTTGTTTGGGTCTTTGTATACAATGAATCATAATAAGAACTCTATATCATTTTGATTTGGTCTTATCAACACACCAAAAGTTCCATATGTCAAGAACCAAGTTTTAAATCAATGAATGGTATTCTTTAAATTTCATTTCTATGATGAAATGTTCACATGATTTAGTCTAGATTCTACCCATTGTTTTGTGAACTCATAATCAAATTGATTTGACATGTAAAAGTTTTATGTTTGATAGCAAGCAAACATCAATCTTGAATTTTAAAATTTCTGAATGACTCATAGCAAATTAGTTTTTAAAAGTTTAATTTGCAATGAGTTTACATTGGATTGCATCCTCAGTAGGACATAATGAAGAAGCAAGATATCATTGGGATTTCTTTGACTCTCTCACTCAGAGCCTATTTTTGCGAGTGTACACTACTGTTGCGAGTGTCAGAATCAGTGGGATGACTACACAGAATGAAAAGAATATTGTTTCTCATAATGCTTAGTCACAGATAGTTCAGAAGCTACACTTACCTTCTGACAAATTAGAGAAAATAATAAACTCTCAAGTTGTTGATGCGTGACTTTGAATTAAAATGAAACTACTATTAAAAATCAGATGGATACTTTCTTTTTTTTTCTAATCATTTTATTA
>NW_022104341.1:39064824-39066257 GCF_000313985.2 Echinops telfairi
CTGGCCATTCATGAGGTTTTATGTTAGAGTAATGTGGGAGCTCCAGGTGGACCATCTCTGTACCTGGAGGATGACACACCAAAAAGATGATTTACTTACTGCTTCTACAATGCCTCTGCCACTCAAACTCACTGCCATTGACTCTATGCTAACTCCAAGTGACCTTAGAGGATAGGGCAGCACTGTCCCTGTCAGCTCCGAGACTATAACGCTTTATAGGAATTTAAGGGCCCGTCTTTCTCCCACGGAGCAACTGGTGGTTTTGAAGTTCCGACCTTGAAGAGAGTAGCCCAGGACCCCTGCTGCTAGTGGGCATCATGCTGATTCTGACTCCTGGAGCAGAGCTGTGCTCTACAGGGTTTTCCTGAAGTTCATATTTTGCAGGGAGCCCACCAAGTCTTTCTTCAGAGGTGCCACTGAGTGGGCTCAAAGTTCCAGCCTTTTGTTTAGCACCTGAACTCCATCTGTACCACCCAAGAACTTTATTCAGTATCAAAGTGCGTCATGGAAACAGGATAACTGTAGTAAGCCCTCTCATTCAGGAAGGAGGACTGGAAGACATAGACTAGACAACTATCCACAGCTCCCCATCCTGAAATTGGGGACTATTTCTTGATTGGGTTTAAATTCTATTCCCTAGAAAGGATATCCTAGTCCGCTGTTCTGTTTCCTTTGAATCTGATTTCTGTACATTAGACTCATTGGCCGTTTTCAACTGGGCTTTGGTTTTTATGCCAGAAGTCTGGACTGAGCAGCTTTTCCCAGGCAATTCCTAATGAGGATGGGCAGCACTGGAATTTACGAGCTTAACTGCCATACTGCTACAGCATCTTCTAGTTACTGCCATTGATTGATTGATTTAGAAACTCGATAGCTCCTGTGCAGAGGCTACACCAATAATTTTACACAAAATGTGAGTATTTATCTCTTTCTCTCTTGATTTAATGGCATATATTTACACGCTACATGATTTCCATGGCAAAGCCACACCCTTATTCATCTTTGCCTGGGCTATTTGTCTTCCAACTGAAAAGGCTATTGGCCACTCCTCTGGTGGTCTAGTCGGTTGTTCTCCACATTGAGTCGGAAGTTTGAATCCTTCAACCATTCACAGGAGGAAGACGAGGCAGTCTACTCTTGTCAAGATTCAAGTCTCATAAACCCAAAGAGAAAGTTCTACTGGGTTTTATAGGGTCACTGTGGCAATTACATTATCTCCTGTCAATGTGTGAATGGGTGGAGTCCAGCCTGTCAAGCAGGTCGCAGCTTGGTGACCTCCTTTTGGAGGTGCTACAGAAGTAAACAATTCATTGGCAAAGGGACGCAAAAACTCTCTGCTTTGTCTTCCTGTTGACAAGCCAGATGGAGCTATGCTGATGCCGTAGAGCTAGAGAAGCCACCTGGAGACCCACACCAGCACTGAGGTGCTCCCA
>NW_022104341.1:39067074-39070108 GCF_000313985.2 Echinops telfairi
AAGTCGAAGCGCGAAGTGGCGAGGGTTCACTGTATACAATTGCTCTTTGATACAAAGTTCTCTCTCTTTTTTTTATAATGAAATTTATTTTTTTAGTTTATTTTATTTATTTGTTTTTTAATAGTTTTATTAGGGGCTCTTACAACTCTTATCACAACACACAAGTGTCTATGGATTTGTTTCTCTAGTCTACCCAGACTAACACAGTCACTCAGAGTCAGAATTAAGTCAATGGCAGTGCATTTGTTTCTGAGTGAACAATTCAGGACAGTTCAACAGTAGACATGACAGCCATGCCTTTGATTTTACTCTTGTTGAGAGTTAGTAAGTCTTTATAGCTTAAAGACATTTATCAAGTGTAGCTATTACTGTTTAGGTTGAGAAAGAGTTACCGCTCAGTTTTTGGACTCTATACTCTTTCATTCCTGCTTTCAAACTGCTCAGTTATTGTCTGAGCTTGTCGCTTTCTTCTATTACCCCATCAAATGCTGCCAGCAGCAGCTAACATGTTCCACTAATGCGCCACTGCCCAATTTCTTCCCTTCAAGCCACACATTCATTAAGTAGATTATCTTCTTTCCTGACTGTCCCAGGCAACATCTGGGATACTTTTCATCACTGCCCAGCACTGATCGCCTTTCTTCTGTCATCCCATAGCTGCAAGTTCAACCTGCCCACCAACTTGAGCTAATTCCATATATGTAAGCATATATGTGTATACGGATGCACGTTTCTCTCTCAAGAAGTTTGTGGGGGAAATAGAATAAAAAATAATGGAATTATTTCATAAGCTTTTTCAAGCCCATTTGTATTCTCTGTAGTACCCACTGCTCATGCCAATTTCTGTAGTATTCTGGATATGTTAATTTAGATTGAGTAACAGTACTTTGAAATCTTAGTAATTTATAATATCAAAGATTTTCATATTCTTTATAAGAACACCATCTAGAACTTCTCTACTTTCTTTTTCAATTTTTATTTGATTTTATTTATTTTTATCATTGCATTGGGAGCTCTTTGAGATGTCATAACATTGTATAATTCAAACAATTGTATTTAATTGTACAATTGCTACTATAATCCATTACAAAACATCTTCTTTCTTCTTGAACTCTTTGATATCAGCTCCTCTTTATCCTCTTCCTCCCCCATTCTTTCACCCCAGGAACCCTTATGGTTATTGTTATATATTATTATTATTATATATATGCTTTATAGTCATATATTTTCTACGTTCTTTGTCACTATCTTAGTTTTTAAAAGCTCACATAAGTGTCCTCTCGTTTCATTTGAACAGATCCCCGTTCTTGACTCCTGACCTCAAGGCCACAAACTTCGGTGAGAATGGCATGGGATACAAATCTCATCATGAATCTGTATCTTTTGCCTATGTTCAATTAGATAGAGCAAGAGTGAGCAAAGTTGGTTTTTTTTGGGGGGGTGGCTTTAATACATAGTTTTATTGATATAAAATTCAAATATCATACTCTTCCATAGTTAAGTCACTTTTAAAGAGAGTTGTATAGACATCATCACAAACCCCTCTCATGTTCCCTCACCCCTCCTGCCTTCATTATTTGCTCCCCAATTCCCATCCCTCTCTCCACCCCCATCAATATAATATAAAGAAAAAAAAGAGTAACAAATAAAAGATCACCAGCAATAATTTTTAAAGCCAGAGAGAGAATATCTGATGTGGAACAAGTGAGAAATACTCATATATAAACTTAGAGCAAATTCAGGTTGGGTCAAGGGGGTAGAGCAGCTAAGCAGGAATTATATTATACTGTAGCTTCATCCAACATAATCAATCTGTCTGTTATCAAATCTGTGCTCATCCCTAAACTGTGGCCAGAGGGGATCTGCCAGAGACGTAATCTAACTAGATAGTCTAGATGGATATTGGGCTCCCTTCATAGCCTTCTACAAAGTCAGTGTTCACAAAATAGGCTCTGGTATTTTCCCTCTATCATATTTGGATTTTGTATTGTCATCTCTGGATCACACAAGCTGACGTGCTTCTTTCATGTGACCTTAGTTGACACCACACTTACATGGCTAGTTGTTTGACTACAAGTCTATAAGACCCCAGATGCTATTCCAATGGGTAGCCGGGCACCATCAGCTTTCTTCACCACCCTTGCTGTAGCACCCTTATCTTCAGTGATCTCTTCATGAAGGTGAGTATAGAGCAGGGGTTGGCAAACTTTTGCGCTAATATTGTCCCTTACAACAATTTAAAAATTATTCGAAAATCATGAATATATTTTTATTTTAAAAAATGAAATCACCATTATCTGAATAATATCCTTAAAACTTCTTGTAAAAGAAGCCATCACAGTTTCATTTTCATCCAATTTTACTTCAGACCCATGTATGTGTCCATACCGCAAGAGCTGCAGAGGGCTCTTTGACCACAGTTTTGGTGACCCCAGATAGCTTCCCTTTAAAATACAGCATATAAACTCTTTCACAATTTAATCACCTGTGGCATTGATGGTTTGGTTCTGTGATAGAATTTTCACCCTTTATGTAGGAGACCAGAGTTAGGTTCTTGGCCCATGTACCTGAATAGAGCCACCACTTTCTGTTAGTAGTTTATGTGTTGCTGTGATGCTGAACAGATGGAAGCAGAACGCCTAGATAAAATTGAACTAGGAGGAAAGGCTTCGAGCTCTGCTTCTAAAAATCCCAATGGTCTAATCCCCAAGAAATCTTGATGATAGCTCAGGATAAAGTCCTGTTTCCTTATATTGTACGTAGAATTGTCATGAATCAGGGGTCAATTCAAAGGCACTCAACAACAATAATCTTTCTATCTAATCACTGGCCATCCATCATGCACCTATGATTCAGTCAAATAAAATACTCCAATTCCTCCTACTTCCATTTGAAAAACTTTTCCCCTATGCTGTCCTTTCGGTTAAATTTTATGTCTTTAAAGACCTAAGGTAAACAGAGAGGAAGTATTCCATGGCCCCGGCTCCAAGTTGTTGTAGTTGAACTTCTTCTTTCCATGGTACCCTGTGGATAA
>NW_022104341.1:39070208-39072419 GCF_000313985.2 Echinops telfairi
GTTGCTGTGATGCTGAACAGATGGAAGCAGAACGCCTAGATAAAATTGAACTAGGAGGAAAGGCTTTGAGCTCTGCTTCTAAAAATCCCAATGGTCTGATCCCCAAGAAATCTTGATGATAGCTCAGGATAAAGTCCTGTTTCCTTTTATTGTACGTAGAATTGTCATGAATCAGGGGTCAATTCAAAGGCACTCAACAACAATAATCTTTCTATGCATCCATCATGCACCTATGATTCAGTCAGATAAAATACTCCAATTCCTCTTGCTTCCATTTGAAAAACTTTCCCCCTATGCTGTCCTTTCGGTTAAATTTTATGTCTTTAAAGAGCTAAGGTAAACAGAGAGGAAGTATTCCATGGCCCCGGCTCCAAGTTGTTGTAGTTGAACTTCTTCTTTCCATGGTACCCTGTGGATAATTTCTTATCAAACTCCATAGTCTATTATATCAGATCAGATCTGATGCTGTTTTCTGCTTCTTGGTTGGTTTAGTTTGGGTTTCCCCTACAGTGGGCTATTCAGCTCCTTTAGGCCAGCAATTGCTTTTCTCTTTCTTACTCTCAGCAGACCGAAGGGTGCCAGCAGGCACATTGACTCTCCACTGTCTCTGCTGTCAATCTGTACACGTTTATGGAACGGCCACCATGTTGCTGGGCACAGTTCTACCGTCAGATTAAAAATATCCCACACCAGAAAAATGGACATGGACTTCCAAGAATAAATTCAAAGAAGATTATTCTACTCTGCCAAGAAGGGGAACAAATACAGAAATAAATAAATATCTGTGTTTTTATGTTTGAAAGAAGAAAAAGGTAGAGGAGGCTTTCTTTCTTTCTTTACCTTATTGAAATAGGTCACCCGGAGTAAAAATGTGCAGACCTGAAAGTCCACCATGGTTACTTTTCCCCAATGTAAATGATTAGTGTGTCTTTTAAAAGTCAGGTTGGTCTTGCTGTTTTTAGTGAAACAAATTGTTTTGAAGGAGACAACATATTGCCTCCCATGACCCCACATTTTTTCCCTAAGAAATGAAACTACGGTATGGACAATGTTGTCACGTGATTGATGCTGGGGATCCATTCATTTCCCCTCAGTGCGATGCATTGACAGAGCGGCTACAAGGAGCTTAAACATAGGAACACTTGTGAGGCTGGGACAGGACCAGGCAGTGTTTCCTTCTGTCGGTGCAGTCACTGTGGGTTGGAACCTACTGAATGATACCTAACAACAAGAAACTACTATATTCATTTATCAGTTTACATATGCATACATATGCATATAAATAAATACATATAAAGGGGGGAAATCATATATATATATGTGTGTGTATGTATATATACCCCAAGAACTCTCTGATTGTCTCATGAAACTCTTCAGATTTCTAAATGCATGGATTAAGACTTTTGATAATGAAAAAGAGAATCCGATATTGGTAAGTGAAATAATTGTGTCAAAATTTTATACTGACAAAATCTGGATCCTGCTCTTTAAACATACCAAAGGTGGTCCAGTTCCCTTATTCAGGGTTTCATAATAGGTTTTACTAAATCCACTGTGTCGCAGTTGACACAAAACAACATAATCCACTGCCATCCAGGTGGTTCTGACTCATAAAGGCCCTGTAGGATGGGTGGAATGATCCCTGGGGGTATCTGAGAGTGACTCTTCATGGGAGTAGAAAGACCCCTCTCTCTCTTTTGAGAGGACAGTTTCGAGCCACTGACTTTGTGGTCAGCAGCCCGACATGAAACCACTATGGCACCAGGGGTCCCTATTTCACAGTTCAGAATTTTAATTCTCTTACTTCTTCCTTTTTTGAATGGCTTATTTCTGTTAACAAACATTTTTAATATTAAAGATAATTATTTTAATTTTAAAACTTATATAGCCTTAAACACAAAGATCTAGATTTTGACACCTGTGATTGACTGGAAAACATTCAGACTGGTTAAGTCGTCTTTTAGTACATAGATATTTTCATTGTCTATGGATTGCTCCAATCCACATTTTTTATCTTTCCTGAAAAATCAGCTTGATGCAAAAATGTATGCTACCTTTAGGAGGTATGACTTTGTGTTCATAAATTTAAAAAGTATCTGTCCCTTTTGGTAATAATCTCTCATAAACTGGGATGAGTGTATCTTGCCAAATGCTCATCAGGCCATTATACCTTCCAATTTCCTTTCTAGCAAGTATTATTTTTTTAAAGAG
>NW_022104341.1:39073217-39074991 GCF_000313985.2 Echinops telfairi
TTTTCATTGCCACTTCATAATTTTTGCTACTGTGAAAGAGTCGTTCAACTCCCAAAGGGGTCGTGACCCACAGGTTGAGAACCACTGTTCTAAACTAACATGCAGGCTAAGATCTTGCATTCTCTACTCTCAGAATCAAAACTTGAAGCTGATCAATTATTAGCTTCCCAGGAAAAGTGTCTAAGATGATCACTTACAAAATTTGGTTTTGATTTTCATCCTATTTCAAATCTTTATTTTCAGTCTCACAAATGAAATTTTATTTTATGTTGGTTCCGAACCATATCACTGATTTGAAGATTAACCACCACCAGTTGCCAGCAATGGGGTGAATTGGGGGGGGGGAGCTCTATAAGAACCCAAGAACCTTTAAAAAAAAAACTCTGGTCAGAAGATACAAGTATGAGGCCCACCCTGCCATTAATTTTTTGTTAAAATACAGAAAGAAAATCATTTTGCTATATTAAATCTGGCCAGAGGTATGAGTACTATTATGGTAACAAAGACCCTAAAGCGATCAGTGATGTTTGGTTCACGGATGAAAAATTAAAGATGTATTTTAATATGCCAAGCATTTCGGGAGCTTGAATTGATCAGTTAGTTTATAGATGGTCTAGCAAACTAGAATGAGAAGGGTGGGACCCTCTGCTTGCTAGTGTATATTAAGCCTAAGTCTTGAGGAATCAGAGCATTTAGGAGAATGTGAGTGATTGAACACAGATGAGAATAACTCCGAAATTTAGCATAGTAAAAATGCTATGAGAAACTTGTTAAACTTCTTTAGTTTATTTATTTTTCTTTGTGTTTTATGCCAGGGATGGTGGTGATGGGGCCAGTGACATCAGAACAACGCCACTCAGAGCCCACCTCCTTGTTGAGTTAACTCTGTTTCTCTGCAGAAAGTAAGGAGCCGATGTATGAGAATACTCAGATGCATCATAAAATGAATAAAGGTGGTGACTGAATGGATTTACCTAGAAGCACTCTAGTGCAGACAGTAATGGACATACACACTTGCATGTTTGTACATGGGCCAGGCCTGTGTACAAGAGCACATACTTCTACACATATTACATCTTCCTCAAGCAACTGAGAGCCCCAAATAGCTTGTGCTATGCCTAGACAGCTCAGAGAACTTCTCTCTAGTAGTGCTCTCTTCTTTTCAACAGCAGATAAATGTTATTGTGAAATGCTATCAAGTTGGTTTCAATAAATCATGAACCTGTGTGCAACAGAGCAAAACACTGCCCGGGCCTGTCCCATTCTCACAATGGCAGTTTATTGTGAGCCACTGCTGCAGTCACTGGCTCACAAGATCTCCTCCAGAGGCTTCCTCTCTTGGAAACACAAAGTGGGCAGTTCTATTCTACCCTATGGACTTGTGAGGAGTCAAATTTGACTTCATGGCAGTGCCTTTTTGAGCATAAGGGCTGAGAGGAAGGAGGAAAGAGGAGTTATTGTTTGAGAAGTAATGAGATGCTATTTATAGTGATTATATATTTGGTATCAATAGTAATGGCTGCACAAGAAAACTATGAATGTATTGATATCACTGTGTTGTCATCCTATGAGGAAATGTTGTGGGATCTACATTTGATCTCCTCTGGATAAACAAATAAGAAGAAAAGTCTAATGACCAATTTACCCAGGATCTGCAGGATCTTCATGGCTCCTATGAAGCAGATGTCGAACACATGCCCATCCTCCCTATTCCTTTATTCCATTCTAACACCATCATACTCCCTGCACCTTTAAAGAGGTTGAATTGGTAAAA
>NW_022104341.1:39075762-39096811 GCF_000313985.2 Echinops telfairi
ATTTCAAATCTCCATGGGCTCTCTATTCCTGCACTCAGTGAGGCGGAGTGAATCCTGAAACGATTTCCATGAAAAGATCATTAATCCTTAAACTGAAACTGTCCCTGAGGTAGTCTTTAAAACAAACAATAGTTTTCAGAAAACTTAAAACTGCACTGGTGAGGAAAAGGCCAAGAAAGTTACACAGAGGATTTCCACCCCCCATCACAATAATGCATTCTTTTTTTTTTTTTTCAAGGTTTGTCCCATGAGAATTTTGTTGGATAAGCCTACCATACCTCCCCTCCAGCCCTGATTTTGCTCTGTGAGACTCTACTTGCTCCTCAAAATGAAAGAACATTTGAAAGGAGCTCAGTTCAAGTCCCTCGCGGATGCCAAAGATGCTGTTTTGATTTGGTGCAGCTGGAAGAGCAAGTGGTCCTTTGGGGACAAGTCAGAGCGGCAGAAACAACCCCGTCAGAAAGGCTTAGACCTAGACAGAGGACACGGTGACAAACACTAGCTTTTTGTTTTGTATATTTCTGGCTAATTTTTAGTAATACACTTTGAATTATCTTTAAAGATGTGTTTGGTTGCCTTGGAGAATGGCTTGCCTGCAATAGAGACATACTGAAAAGGTTTGAATAGTGGACGATAGCTATAGTCCAGTCTAAAGTTGAGGAAGAAAATGGACTGAGTGTACCCAAGGGAATAATGGAAGAAAGAAGACGCATATGAAATAGTGGAGTATCACAATCATTCAAGTGAGCAAAGGATAAATAACACAAACAAAATAGACATAAAAATGAGCGCTAGACTTGACAGATAATGAAGATGTAGGTTATGGGTATAGTTTGAATTAGACTCCTTCTTCCAAGTCTAGAGGACAGCGGGGAGCATGGTGTTGCACAGAGCTAAGGAACGTATACCGAGGAACAAAACTGAGGAGAAAGAATGAGCAGTTCATTTGGTGGAAAGCGGGAGAAAGAATGATGAGGTTCATGTGGTTAAAATGGAGCTAGTTTGAAGAGAAGGGAGGACAACGAGGCTCTCTACACCTAGGAAGAGCTGCAGAGACCACGGGCAGTTCCCCCTGTCGTATAGGCTCACAATGACCTGGAGTTGACGTGACGGCATTGAGTTTGGTTCCTGAGAGTTTGAAGGGACATACGAACAAAGAGGAGAGAAGGCCTGAGTAACCGATGGAATGAGCGCACGAGTAACTAGCTTTCAGGAAGCTCCAAGAAAGGGACAGTGTGTAATATCACAAGATATAGTGGAGAAATAAAAAAGACACATTCAAAAACGGAAGCGGCAGTGCTGTGAACTTGCCCCGCTCCCACAGGCTGGGACCCCATGCGGGTGGCTTGGATTGATAGTCACTTCACAGGGCAGATTGTGTGGTGGTAGAGAAGGTTGGCGGTGGATTGAGGGAAAGGTTAACACAATAAAATTCCCATTTAGTTCTGCTTTCACCATGTTTTCTTCTTCTGATATGAAGAGAAAATGTCAGACTGCTAACAAAACAATCTACCAGGGGGACCCCAGTTCTCTCTCATAACACAGAAAAACAAGCTCTCAGGGTACTGACTCCAGGTACTGACTTCTCCAGAGGTGGCTGATAAGTAATCTGAACAGGGGTCAAAGGGGCAGAGTTAAAGTGCATGGTTAGCCTTCTCTATGAATTTCCTCGGTGACTTTTCTCGGGGAGTGAGTGTGTGCTTGTCACAATGTGGGGAGCACCAGGTGACACTCTCAGAGAGGATAACACCAAAATGATTGCCTATAAAACCAGTGTGCAATGTTTCCGAAGAGATTATTTGTGTAAAAATGCCCTTGCAGTTGGTTACAACAACAAAACATGTTTGAGCCTTTGTGTATCAATATGCCTGCAAGATTAAAGCTCTGTGCTAATTGACCTAGACTTTCTAATGTACTATCCTGACTCCCCAACTACAATGATGCTTAGAGTCACGTGGTTTTGTCTGCATGCACTGCAAGCACAAGCAGGTGCTGCTGACGCCCTGGCTACCAGTGTCTTCATAGTTGCAGATCTTGTCAAACTTTCTGATATTTTATCTGTAAGATTGTGACAATTTATCTTTGTGAGCCTATGTCAATAACTTTTGAGAATGAAGTAGTAGCTAAAATGAAAGAAGAAAAAAATGTTAAAGGCTTTTGCTCAGTTACTAATATTGTTGAAAACCGTAATGTTATGACTCAGTGTAGAAAGATTTTGTGAAATAATTTTATTAATATTCATGTAATCTATAATATTTCCCAGTAAGCAGTCTATCCCTATATTTATATTATTCTATGATTCGGATTGACAATAAATGTTACTAAGTAATCTGTGTGGTCTGGGATGGAAGGAGCTCCTTGGGGGGAGATGACACCAGTAATCACCACACTGGGCGATACCAATGTTAGTGATGCTGAAGAATTTTCCACCCTTTTAGAACTTCAGATTTTAAATTATAGCTTTTCAACTGATGATAGAAATATTACTGAATGTGTTGTTGTCTTGCAAGATGCCTGTCAGAAAATCTCTTCCGCATAACTTTACGTATTTCTTTACTGAAAACCAAACAGCTCTATATAAAAATCCACAGAATAGAATTCTGAAGGACCTCTTGTGTAAGTTACAAAAACATCAAACCTCCACTATTTTTTCATGAAGTGGGCATGTAGCTTCGGACTTTTATTTGAGTGATACAGTACCCTCGGAAAGGGCGTTTTATTTTCCCCATATAGAGAACTAGTGAGAAAACTAAACCTCCAATGATAACTAATAAACTTAGTTATGCTACCTTTTCATGATCTGACAAATATTTATTGAATATTGACCATCTAGTTTAGGTTTTCTAATTGAACCAAAAGGGAAGAACATGCCCAGCATATATGAAACTGAAAGAACCTAAGAAAAAATTCAAGCCTCTAATTGCAATTTTGAAAGACTCTATAGGTAAAGTATTGAATGATTCAAGAAGCATCAAGAGAAGATAGAAAGAATATATAGAGTCACTGCACTAAAAAGAACTAGTCGACAGTCAACTATTTCAAGGGGCAGCATATGAGCAAGAACCAATGGTGCTGAAGGAAGAACTTCAAACTGCACTGAATGCATTAGCCCTAAACAGGGCTCCAGAAATTGATGGAATACAAATTGAAATGTCTCAGTGAGATGAAGAAGCACTGGAAGCACTAACATCTATGCCTGGAAATTTGGAAGACAGCTCCATGGCCAACTGACTTATTTGTACCCATTCCAAAGAAAGGTGATCCAACCGAATGCTCAAACTATAGAAAAATATCACTGATAACACACACAAGTGAAACTTTGCTTACAATCATCCAACACTGGTTGCAGCAGTACATTGACAGGAAACTACCAGAAGTTCAAGCTGGATTCAGAAGAAGACAGGGAACAAGGAATATCATTGCTGATGTCAGACAGATCTTGGCTCAAAGCAAAGAATACCAAAAGTGATGCTTACTAGTGTCCCATTGACTAGTCAAAGACATTCGACTGTGCGGACCATAATAAACCTTGAGAAGCATAGGAATTCTAGAACACTTTGTTGTACTAGTTTGGAACTTGTGGATCAAGAGGAAGTTATGGTTACAAAAACAAGGGAATGCTGCATGTTTTAAAATAAGGAAAGATGCATGAGAGGGTTGTATTCTCTCACCATACTTATTCAATATATATGCTAGGCAAATAATCTGAGAAACTTGATGCGGCGTTAGGATTGGAGGAATGCTTAACCACAGATGACTTAAGCTTGCTTGCTGAAAGTGAGGAGAAATTGAAGCATTTCTTGAGGAATGTCAAGGATTGCAATCATCAATAGAGATTACAACTCAATGTAAGGAAGACCCAAATCCTCACAACTGAACCAACAGGTAACAACATGATAAATGGAGAAAAGGTTAAAGTTGCCAAGGTTTTTGTCTGGCTTGGATCCATAATCAGTGCTCATGGAAGCAGCAGTCGAGAAGATATCCAGAGACATACTGCAGTGGGTACATCTGCTGTACAAGACCCCTTTAGAGCACTGAAGAGCAAGGATGCAAGGATGCTACTTTGAGAACTAAGGAGCACCAGACTCAAGCCATGGTATTTTCACTCATCTCATAAACATGTGAAAGTTGCACATTGAAAAATGAAGTCCATAGAAGAATAGATACATTTGAATTGCAGTGCTGGGGAAAATATTGAAAACACCATGCACTGATAAAAGGACAAACTGTTCTCTCTTGGAAGAAGGAAGGCCAGAGTGCTCCTTAGAGGCAAGGATACCAAGTCTTCATCTTACGAACTTTGGGAATGTTGTCAGGAGAGACCAGTCCCTGGAGAAGGACATCATGTTTGGAAAAGCGGAGTGGTGGCAGCAAAAGGGGATGGATTGGCGCAGTGGCTGCTTTAATGGGCCAAGGCATAGGAAGAATGTATAGGCTGGTGCAGGACTGTGCAGTGTTTCATTCCGTTGTACACTGGCCAGCTATGGGAATTACACAGCATTTATTCAGATATTAAAACAGAAGCTTCTTTATATTACAACAAAACACACAGCAAATACACAGAATGAGAAACTTATATTTCATTGCAGGAAATATTAAAATCAGATTTTTATCAATGATCCCATATCAAACAATTTAAAAACAGGTGAAATCATCCTCATTTAAAGTCTATTTTCACTACTCCTTTTCTCGTGCCACCCAACTCACCTTCCCAGTTCACTGAAGGATAGTGTGAATCAACCTGTGAACTTGATGAAATACCTGGTGAGTTCAGAGGAACAAAGCAGGGCTGGGGAAAGCTTTGGGCAATGGCCACATGTAGGAGGTGGGAAGAGGAAGAAGAATCCAGATCGTAGATAGACTACACAATCAGGTTGACTAATTCATGAAAATTACAGAGATGTACACACTGCAGTGAAAGAGAAGTAACAGTGAAAAGTGTCAGTGGTATAAAATAGAAAAAATGTGGTGAAAAGCGTGAATCCTAAGCAAAAGTTACTGAGTTTGGTGATTCAGAGCTTTATTCCTGACTGGCAAAAGAAGGAATTGAGGAAAACAGAAGTACATGACAGATGAGAAGGGCTGCTGGAATGGGCAGGGAAACGAAGCAGACGCGGCTGCAGCCCACTGGGAAATTATCTCTCTGTGCAGCAGAGGGAATGTGATGTTATATCATGTATATTCTGGAAGAAATTTCATGTTGTTCAAGGTCCCACGTACATGCTGATGAGAGGTATTTTATGTGTTGTCAGGAGCTTAAAGGTTTGGAGATAGAAACTTCTCACCCCATTGACTATCTCTTTGACTATCTAATATTCTTTATGGCTAAAACTGACAAAAACTCTCATATTGACATTCATTCATGCTACAAACATAAGATCATAAATGTGGGTAGGGGGTGAGAGGCAGTAAGAAACAGACTGAGCTCCTGTTTTGTGTTTGTTGTTGTTGTTCACTCTATCTCTTCAAGTTGTCAAACCCCACATTGGTTTACTCTTAACCTATCGATTTTCCCATGAGCTAGCAGAAGGAATGTTGTTGCAGTTTTCCTGTGACTGTGGATGCTTTTGTGTTACAGCTAATGTTACATCTAGTGTTAGTACACACTGTCCATGTACTAAATGGTTTGAAATGAAAAACGAATGACGTAAACCTCCCACCAGGGAGACCCTCTGGCCTTGATTAGAAGCTTGGAGCTCTATCCTATGCTTCTCCTTTAATGCTTGGACATTTTCTCACCAAACACTAATCTCCCTATTCACGTTTTCTAGGTAATTACTTTGTGTTTAAAGACACTACTTCAAATTATGTGATTTCAGAGTTAAGACAAAAGAGAACATATACCCCAAACTTCTCACTAACTGATAAACAGGTGAGGCCTCAGAACATATGAAGGTCACAATGGATCGGGGGTATCTTACAAAGGACTAGCATTTACTTCTTCTCAGGCCAGTGTCAGGACTCTGTCCCTAGATAAGCTTTTCTGTTTGGCTTGGCAATTACCAGACATTCCTACTACTCCTTGGCAATTTAAGCCTGGACTTTTCCTTTAATTATCTCTTTCAAACATCTGTATGTTTCTAGCTGACAGCCTCCATGTTCTCATTTGTACAGTGAGTTAGTTAAATTAGATATGTATTGTCCAGTCTAGCTAAGTTCCTTGGGGGTGCAAATGGTCAGTGCAGTTGGCTGATAACAAAAAAGTTAGAGGTTTAAATCTACCTTGAGATTTCTTGGAAGAAAGGCCTGATAAACTACTCTATCAAAACAGATACTGAAAATTGTACAGAGCACAATTCTACTTTGAACCACAAAAGGTTGTTATGAGTCAGAACTGATTTGCTAGTTACTAGTTTTCTAGCTAAGAGCTATCAAGGCTACGTGAAGCTGATTATGTTATTCATAGTTCTTTCTGTTTCAAGTGTTAGAAACCTACCATACAACCCAAACTAAAAGGTTTATTTCTTGTAGAGGCACAGGGCGATCTCACAGTAAAGAAATGCAGGGAGGCTTCAGGAGGAATGAAGACTATAACAGCAACCACTGCTATAACATGTATTCCATCTGTGTCGCTCAGAGTCCCTGGACTTTCGCGACTGCTAGTCTCCAGTTATTTCCATTTTCAAGCTTTATTTTCATTTCCCTTCAGATTAACTCTGTGCTTCACTGGACATAGAACATGACCAGCCATAAGGGCAGTCTAGAATTTTACTTCACGAGGTTAACAGCAATTCAGAAGCCCCAGTCCAAATGTCTTCTCGGACCAGATTTGTCCAGCCTGGCCAGATGTCTACCAAATGCAAGACCAGAAACCATTGTGTGCTAAGGAAGACTATCTGGGCTAGGGAGAGCCCTCTGAATGATGCTGTGTATTTGGAATTACTAGAACGAGTTGCTACTTGGGAAATATCAGGTAGACAATAGCTAATATTCGATGGGCAATCAAGAATGGATTCTATTCATAGAAATTCCAATATAAATGTTTCTCTTTCTCTAGTTTTGACTACAACTGGCATCAATATTTAACTGGCTTAGATATATGCCTCCACTCCACTCTTTCTGACTGCTAATATCAGAATGAGTCTACATTCAGGTCTTGAAAAGGACCTACATATAAAAGAAAAACAAATTCAAGTCAATATTTAGAAAGAAAATAAAATGTAGAACCAGGAAGTGAAGCAGCAGCAGCAACAAAAACCCTCTAGAGAGGAGAGTAAACCCATGGCAACAACAGGAGGAATCCCACAAAAGAGAGCACACTCCAGCTACAGGAAGAAGTGCAGCTACTCCTTTGGGGGCCTTGGTTTAAAGGGATTAAGGTAAATATTTAGGATAAAAAAAGAATCAACTAGGACAAGACAGCAAGGAATTCAGTGTGATTTCTCTTTGAACGGGAGCTGGTTTGTTATTATAATGAAACCAGCCCCCCGCTGGCACCTTTTCCGTGACTTGTTTCCAATCCTATTGAGATTTCTCCCCTTCAAAAGAAAGGATGTGGATTATTAGACTCTTGGCAGGGGGTACAGGAAAATCTATGTTGCTCTAGGTCCTACCCAGCAGTGGCGGATTAAGGTGTGATTGAATGGATTGGCAATCATCAGCCCCACACTCAGAGAAGAACCTACAAATACTGCCAGGATCCCCAACCAGGCAGTTTTCCCAATAAGATTCTTCCTCGCTATTCCTATTGTGTGTGTTTTTTCATTCCACTAATGAGTTTTATTAACATCAACTCTGCCATGTTTCTTCAAATATTACGTTATTAAAAAGTTGTTAAAGTAAGGAGGAGGGTATGTTTTGTGAAGTTTAAAGAAAAAGTACAAAACAAAACTATTTTGTGGTTACTTTCTTTTCACCATTTTTGTTCCATGTCAACAAGGCAGTTCTACCTCACAGTGACCCAGTGTCATCATCACACTCATCTTAATTTGAGTCCCTTGGTCCAGCCACTCAGACAATCCCATTCATTGAAGATTTGCTGTACGTCTACTAAAACAGATGCGTTCTTCTAGCAGTCCTGTATTCTGAAGAAGCTTCATCAACATCATAATTCAAATGAAGCACGTTACCTTTGTTCTTCCTTATTGGCTGCCACCTTCTGCAGGCACATGAGGGGACTGAATACGCCCGTGGCTTAATCGGTTACACCGCGGCCTTGACAGTGATGTATTTGCTTTTCAACACTTTAAAGAGGTTTTTGGGCAGATTTGCCCAATGCAAAATATTGCTCGATTTCTTGGCTGCAACTTCCATAAACATTGACTGTGGATCCAAGTAAAATAAAATCCTTGACAACTGCAGTCTTTATTATGTTTCTCAGAATGTCGAGTGCTGGTCCCATTTTAAGGAGTCTGGTTCTTTATCTTGAGGTGTAATATACAATGAAGGCTGTATAATCTTGGAACTGTAACAGGGTTTTAAGCCTTCCTATATTTCAATAAGCAAGGTAGTTCATGAGTTTTCCTCCCATTCTGATATTCCATTTATCTTCACATAGTCCACCTTCACAGATTATTTGCATATCAGGCAGATTGAATAAATATGGTGAAATGATATACTCCTGATGCACATCTTTGTTAATTTTAAACTGTATAGCATCCCCTTGTTCTTTCAAATGACTTCCTCCTGGTATATACACAGGTTCTGCATGAGCACACACAAAATATTGTGAAATTCCTATTCTTCTCAATGTTACCCAAAATTCGCGATGATCTACATAGTCAAACACCTTTGCATAGTCCAACACCTTTCTGGTATTCTCTGTTTTCAGCCAGGAGTCATCAGAAATCAGAACTTATTTCCCATTCCATGTCCTCTTCTAAATCTACTTGAATTTTTGTCAATTCCTGGTTGATGTATTACTGCAACCATTTTAAAATAGCTTCAATAAATTCTTGCTTGGTGAGATGATATCACTTGATTATACTGTATTGGATTGCCTTTCTTTCAAATGGGAACAAATCTGGATCGCTCTCTGTCTGTTAGCCAAGTTTTGACAGAGATGTGTAAGTACTTCCAGGAGTACATTAGCTTATTGAAAAATCTCAATTGTTATTCTGCCAATTCATAAAGCCTTATTTTCTTCAATGTCATCAATTAAGCTTGTACTTCTCTAAAAAAACAAAACAAAACACTGCAACAGTAGAATAATGGGTGCCTTTGAATTGTGGTCCTGGAGAAGCATATTGAAAAATGTATTTCCAATCAATAAGTGATGGGTCTTGTATAATTCATATAATCATGGCATAATTTCTATCATCCAGGTCATATTTTCCATCTACCAATCTGTCTTGTTTCAAAGGATCACATTCCATTCACAATGCATAGTTTATTAATTTATGACTGCAGATGTTGGTATAATTCTTCATTCATGATGCCATTCTCTTTCATTTGCCATGCTCAGCAGAATGTCCAATGTTGTTGTTAGGTGTCATCGAGTCTACTCTGACCCATAGTGATCACTGCTTTGTCCTGCACCATCCACACAATTGTTCCTAAGCCTGAGCCCATTGAGGTCAGTACATCTCATTTGTCAGTACATCTGTGTCCGTACATCATCCCACTGTGTCCATATATCTCCTTGACAGCCTTCCTCTTTTTCAGCTCCCTTGCACTCTCCCAAACACAATGTCCTTCTCCAGGGACTGGTCTCTCCTGACAGTAGATCAAAGTGTGTAACACAAAGTCTTACCAGCCTTGCCTCTCCCTCTACGGAGCACTCCGGCTGAACTCTTGAGATCTACTGCCACCGTGGCTGCAACCATGAACCCAGGCACAGGAACAGCTGTGAGGCTGGTGCAGGACCTGGCAGGGTCTCCTGCTGAGGCACACAGGGTCGCCAAGTCAGAACCAGTCCCAGGGCCTCGAACAACAACAGCTCCAGATAAACTCGTCAAATTGTTGAAGAACACGGATATCATATGGAGGAATAAGACACACCTGACCCAGACGCGGGTCTTTCCAGTGACCTCCATGCATGGGAAAGTCGGACGATGAATAGAGAAGACTGAAGAGGAGTTGATGCATTTGCATTACGGTGCCATCAAAGACTACTAAAAGGACCGTGGCTGCCCGAAGAAACAAGCAAAATCGGAATTCTTGTTAAAAGTTTGAATAGCAGGACTTCATCTTTGAACATGTTATCAGGAGAGTCCAATCCCTGGAAAAGGACGTAAGACTTGGTCATTAGGACTTCATCAGCAAAGAGGAAAATCCTCAAGGAGATGGACACAGTGGCTGCATCGATGAGCTCAAACCTAATGGCGAGGACCGTCCAAGACAGGGCCGTGTTTCATTGTGCTACACATAGGGTGACTGTGAGAGAGAACCCACTGGACAAGGCTGAATAACAAAACAACAATAGCTCATTGAGTTTACAGTTCCAAGCCTATTACTCACGAGTAAGGCAAGACCTCACAGATGAACTTTCAGGACCTATTACTAACTTAAAATACTCTATTTGATATTTTAGACCATTACTATCTATTTTACATGAAAGCAACTTTGCATTCTAGAATATTTTTGGTTGGTTGTTTCCATTTGCAATTATAACTAATAAAGAGAAGAGATTCATTAAGATTGTATCCTTAGGTATAAAAATAGAAATAGAATTCTGTTCTGTCACTTTAATAATCCTAGTTCCCTCCATGGATTTCAATAACCCTTTTCAGTGATCATGCGCCTGGACCATTATTGAGACATGGACCCATTCATTTATTCATAGATTTTATTTACACAAGAATTTAGGTTCTCTTTTCAAATTGTGACACTATGTAAACCAATTTGCATTCTCTGCTTTCCTGAATTATCGAGATATACGTTTAGAAGATATTATCAGTCCCTTCTAAATAGAGTTTGGTTAGAGCTTTGTTTCCTGTAATAGCACTAAAAGAAGTAAGAAATTATAAAACCAGTGGTTTTCAAGTTGTTCATTCCATCCTCACACCTCAATTTTGGCAGTGGGGACATATACAGGCTTCTCTGTCTTTACAAAGCTTTGCAGAGACACAAACAAAATTCAAATCAGACACAAAACAGCAAAATGAATAAAAAGATTCAGAAATCACACTTAATAGCAATTCAACAATAACAATTGGGGGTAAAGCAGCAGTTGGCAAGCATTACCAAATTCAAGATGCTGTAAACAGTTCATGTTGTGACAGAATAGAACTTACAAAGTTACTTAGTGTCACAACACATCCATACCTTCTATGAGAATGGTAAAAAAGGTATTTGATCCTCTAGTAACCTGCTAGTTTTACTTTAAAAAAAAACCACAAATTCACTACCATCGAGTCAATGCCAACTCATAGCGACCCTGTAGGACGGGGTAGAAAGGGCCCTGTGAGTTTCGGAGATTGTCACTCCTTACCGGAGCCGAAAACACCCTTTTTATCCTGCAGCCGGCTGTTGGTTTCAAACCACTGACCTTACAGATCGCAGCCCAATGCGTAAGCACTCTACCACCATGGCTCTTCAGATTTGACTTAAGCATGTGAAACTTAAAACTGAACTCACTTCTTGACTACTAAATAAGCCGAGCTTCTTCTCAAATAAAAATGCACGAAACTGCAAGTCACGTAACACCAGAGCTAAATAACGAACTCACGGCTTTTGTTTTCTCGGGAAGCCAGGAAGATGCCATGGCGGAGCCGGAACGCGAGGACCGTCCTGGGTGAAATACCGCTCCAGATGCACTCGGTTAATTAATTTCATATTTGACAAACGAGACCTAAAGAAGAGCTCAGCTGGATTCCTTGAGTGATCTTGCAGAGGCTCCTTACTCCCCACTGATGAGAATAAAGGAAAAGCAAGAAAATATAATTCAGAAGTTTTGTCATCTCTCTTTAAAAGTTGTTTCTTCAGATTTCTTCCGTGTCTGCCTCCAAGCCTGGTGAATGTGGAAGGGAAAGGAAGGAGTGAGTCTGTATTAACTGAAGGTCTTTGTATACCGACTTATCATGCCATATGAAAAGTCTTATAATGCAGGAACAACCTTTGTATGCATCAGAAAACCCTTTTTTTGTCCTATTTAAGATGCTGTCACATATCAGACAGCACCTTTACAGCGACCAGCAAAATTCAACTTCTTTAAAATTTCCTAGCTTTTTTCTTGCAGAACAGAGATAGAATTTACAATTGTTACACATTCTATGATATAAATTCTCAGTAAAGTCTTTCAAAATTTCATCACTTATCACTTATCCATCTTATCTATCGTGATAATAACTGAGATATCATCAGTAAAAGCTTTTGATATGCTACTGGTCCCTAAAATTATGGGATGTTCCACGCAGTGCTGGTTTCTTCACGTATTTTCATTTTGATCCTACTCTTCAGAGAAGAATGGAAAAAGATACAAAGATATAAAGCCACTTGGGGAACAATAAATAATAGGAATTTGAGAACAAAAATGTTACCTGGTGATTCATTGCACTTACAGAAATGATTAGACATTGTATTAAATCGTTATTTTACATGTAGTTTCACCCGATGGATTTAACTATTCATTTGTATATGAGTTGCCATGAACGTTAAGAAATGTTCTTGGTAATCCTTTCAATTAATAACACCAAAATAATAGTGATCAATGATGAACTTCTTTGAAAAACTCACTACCGTTGAGGCAATCGGATCATAGAGACTCTGGGACAGGACCACGCTCTTCCTGTGAGTTTCTCAGACAGCAGTCGCTCCTGTGGGGATTAGAGGATCCCAGTCCGAAGTGCAACCTCTGTGCCACCTGGGCCCCGCACGAAGTCCTTAACACGAGGCACTTACACTGGTAGTAAATTCGAATTCTGTGTAAGAAAAAACACTGTGATTATCAGAGGCCGCCATTGCTTCTACTTTCCATAGATCAGCTGTTTTGCATGAGCTTGGATCCGTGTTTGACAAGTTGCTGTGGAACGGTGGATTAAATTACTTTATCTTCGTCTTTCAAAGTACCAAGCCTTGCATGTTTAGTATTTATAAAACATTGCATTTTTCAGTTAACATAATACCTTGTTTAATTCTCATACTACCTCCTGGGGTAATTACTGTCATCCTCATATTAAAAAAGAGAAAATCGGTGTTTAAACAGGTATGATTACATTCGTTGTCATGTAATCATGTGCATATGGAAAAGTTGGAATCAAAACCTAGGCTTGTCTGACTCAAAAAGTGTGCTCTTCATTACAAAGCAGCGTTTCTGAAGAGCAACAAAGGCAGACTCCTTGTCTTTGCCTGCAGAAAAATCAAAACGTCCTAGAGGCTAAAGACTTAGCCTTTAAATTTATGTGGGGAGGAGAACCTATATTTCTTTCCTTTCCCTTCGAGGAGGTTTGGGGGCATGACATGAAACTGACAAGCAAAGAAGGAGTAAATATTGATAATATCCCGGGTGGTTGAATGGGCTTCTAATTTTTTATTACTATTCAGGAAGTGTCACTCAAACTAGATTTCTTTATTGCAGCGGTGCTGTGGATCAGTGTCATAAATTTTCTGTTTGTACAATTTTCTCTCTCATATTGTCAAGTATCTCGTGGTTTTATTAGTGCCTTGCCTGTAATTAGATTCCAGGTACGGATGCACACTCATCTTTCCAGTCAGGAAATCAGAAAGACTATCACTTTTGAACTGTGATTCCAGGGAATTCAGTTTGGGATATAAGATACGTTTGTGGTAATTTCATTTGTGGCTTGCACAGTACCCAGTGACACTGGACTCTGCTCTCCTGATGTTTCCATAACCTTTCCTCATTTGGCATGTTCCTCAATCTAAACACTTTTGGTCTTAAATGGTAAGGGTCTCATTCCTAATGAGGAAAGTATTGGAAATTAAAAGAAGAAGGATAATATGCAGGCTGGTTGCGGGTTTCATTTGTATCCTCAATATTCTGATGTATCTTAAACTGTTCTTGCTACCTTTATATAATTCCTGGCATCAGGAGTATTATCTAATTTTAAATAAAGCGGTCTTTCCTTGAGCAAAATCCCCAGAGACCACTTGTTTTCCTTCTTCCTAATCCATAGGCTGTAACATTTATTTCATGTTACTTCTAGTTCTGCTGTCTGAGTATACACTGTGAAGTGCAGTATCTTATGAAATGAGCTTGCATCCTCTCTTAAACCCAAATGGAACTTTTAAATGATAGGACTTTGGTTTAGGTAATTTTGAAAAGTGTGTCAGTGCACCTGACATTTTTATATCGATGAGAACTCTCACCAGGGCTGGCAAACACAAAGGAAAAGATCTGTGGGTCTTTCTATTTAAAGAAGCCTGAGTAAATACATGTTCAGGAAAATAACCATTAAAAAGGCCAATAAAATCCTTATCATCTATGCAATCATGAAGTGGCCATCTTTTACCTATGGTTTAAAAACATGAAGTTTTACCCCTTAAATCTCAAGGGACTCACAATTCACGGTACATATGCACTTCAGAACAAATTAAGGTAAAAAAGATGCTCGGATATTAATGAAAATCTTCTTTTTTTCCTCTGATTAATTAAAAGGGTTTTAGTAGAAAGCTAATAGTCGTCCATGGGGAAAAGAAAGCCATTAAAGTCATGGAATACATATTAGCAATTATCCTGCGTTATTTACAACCCATTTTTTTCTGCTAGAACTGGAATGCGATAAAATATATAAGTTGTCATAAAATTATACATATATGTAAAATTCATGAAAACTTGAAAAACTGATTGTGAACATAATGATAGTATTAAGAATTAAAATGCTCCAGAATTCTCAGTGACCAAAGTATATGAGATGAGCTTTCAAATAATATTAAATAAGTAACGTTGGATTGTAATTGAATGCAGCTCTAATTAGACTCTCCTCATTTTGATCTTCATTTAAAAATCTCCTAATTGTATTTGGAGAGAAATATAGATTAGAAGTCAGGGTAAGACTATAATCAACCAGACAAATTCTAGGTGTTTATTACTTCATAGAAAATAGAATAACAAGTTGGATGCCTGCAGATGCATATATGAACTCTGACTTTCAGTAAATTTTAATAATGTTAATGCCCCTAAAATCTAGATTGGTTTAATTGAACTGGAATTTCTGTATAATTCAGACATTTCTGCTTGTATCCCAGGGTTTCAAGCAACTATCTCACAAAGCTGTGCATCTGAATGAGGTAGTTGGTCTTAGGTAAAGCCAGAAATAAATCACAGCATTGAGATATAAATACATTTTCCTGAATCCAGATGTATTCTGAAATGAATTCAACTATAGTTATTGGTTAATAAATATTTATTGATCAACCTTAGCACAAAGTAAAATTTCTAAAGGTAGAAAATGAAGATGTATTTCAAGTTTAATTTAAGAAACAAACTATGTAAGACAAGTAGTATTTGGTATAACAGAGGAACCTTGATATTTAGCTTACCACTGGGTTATTAATTCCTCCACCTCTTTAATTCCTCAGGTCCACCCTCTGTAAAATGGGGTTAAAATGGTCTGCTTCATAAGGTTATGTCCTCTATAAAAGGAAGGTAAAATAATCTACTTCATAATCTACTCTGTGATAAAATGAGAGATTGTTTATAAGGCATCTAAGCCATTGTGAGCATTAGGCTCACAGTAACATTTAAGTAAATTTAAAATACTCAATATTAGTAAATAAGAGGCACATGAAATGGACAAACAAACTATATTTCTTCATTCTACTATCATTTGGTAATTTGACAAGTGCCAAAATAATGGAATAGAAAATAAGCATTCTAAGAATGTACTGAGTTTGGAGATGATAGCATTTCACAGTAGATCTGTGGAAGATGACCTAGCAAGAAATGGACTTGTTCTGAGCAAATGTATATAGGAAAGAAGGGTTTCAATGTTTAAGGAATGGTAAGTAGAAAACTATTCCAATCCGACGCAAACAAGTAAAAAATGGACTAGAGAAGTAAGAGGTAGTGGACAAGCCTCTAGATGTTTGTGAACACCATATAGAATATGGATGGGACTTAAGCCCAGGATTTCTTTTAAAGAGCTCTAAACTGATTTATAATGTACCATCAGAAAGGAAGTTTTCTAGCAATGAATGTTGTAATAACACTCGGTATACATGCTATATGTACGTGCTAGCTGATCGAACTATACTTTGGCCACCTTTGCCTGTGAAGTATAAATGCTAGCTGCTAGGACAAACCAGCCCCAAATCATAGTGACTTACTAGAGTAACAATGTATGCACACCTCACGTGCATTTAAATTCACATGTTCCTGATGAGTAATCATCCTTTCGTGTTGCTATTCGGGGAACCAGACACTTCCTTATTGCAGCTTCGCCTCCCTCTGGAGCCACAAAGCACTGGCCATTCAGCAAAGGAACAAGGGAAGAAAGGGACTGGGAGTATAGGAATACTGGAATATTGTGGCGATTGCCAAACTTATATATTTTGAAAGTTATTTATACAGAATGAATTCAAATTCTAGTAGAAAAATTAATGGTAAGATGTAACAAATAACAAAATGCTGTGCTCACCAGAGAAGTATAAAATCATTTAATTGGTTCCAATTAATTACTGGTGTCTATAGATACTGGTTAGTAAACTTCTACCTACACTTCCTTGGATCAAACTCAAGGGCTTCAGGGGCAAAGTCTGTAATGCCTACCAAACCACCTTCTCCTGCATGGGTCTGGTAAGAAAGTGGTGGAAGATACTGATTTATCTCTGAGTAGTTGTGAACAGGATGCACTGTCATTGCCATGTCGAGGCATATAAAATGAGCTCTCTGTGGAACCAGTTTGGGGGTTTCCTACCACCAAAAGCTGAAAGTAGAGAATGTCCTGTGGACCCAAGACCCCTATGCAGTAAATTCCTGGATCCGAAAGAGAGTGTGACGTCAGAGAAGCAGCTCAGAACTGGAGCCAGAGCAGAAAGCAGAGGGGTGGACTTCCCAGCCCTGAACAAGTGAAGCTGAGTGGTTTGGGGCAGGAGCTGGCTTCTGGAATCGGAGAGCTGGGCTTGCTGACCCATGGGATTGGAGTTGAGTGTCTTTGGCCTGAGGCTCCCTGGAGGAAAGTGCCCCTGGGAATTTAATTCATGGAGCTGGGTTCACAAACCAGAGTGGTCTCTTTGGGCATTTCTTAGCAGATGTGAAAGAACTTTGTAGCATGCTTTGATGAATGACTGTATCCTGAGCATTTCTCATCTGCATTACAACCTGTTAACTTCTTTAGCGAACCCTCTACTCATGAGTAGTGTTTGCGCTCTGTGCAGCCCTTACAATGCTCATTAGAAGCTAGATTAAAGTCAAGAATAATACTTAAGCAACACGTGGCCCATATCCAATTAAAAGAGGGATGAAAAAAGACAGAGAAGAGAGAAAAATAAATACATATTAGCCTGCCTTATCACCTGAGATTTTTCTCTGTTCAGGCTAGAATTTACAGCTCTCAACTTTTGATAAAGATGGCAAGCAAAAAGAGAGGCTGACTAATGACTGCATTATTAATTTTGTTATCATTTTTATTTAGTATCATCTTATTACCTCATTAGAAAAACACCACAATTTAATTTTTTTATCAAGTAGACCTAATCAGAATGGCTTGTAAAATATCCAAAACGTAAGAAAAAATATCAATGAATCTAGGCCTGTCTGAATGTCTTGATATAGGGAACTATTTCAGTATTGCTTTGTGCTATCTGCAACATTTCCCAATACCCATAAACTTTTCAGGAATTGGATACTAATTATTGAAATAATATTTGCTGCTAAGTATTAAAGTGCAAGTACCATAAATTATTCAGACATATAATATTGTGAAATTTTAAAATGCCATAGGAAACAAAGAAGGAAATCATCACTTAAGTACACAAAAGTATTACATAAGAACACCTTATAAACCCATTTTAAGAAATATGACCAAAAAAGGAAAAGAAAAGAAAAAAAGAAATATGACCACCACAAAAGTCTATAATAAAATTCACATGCACTAATTTCTGTAGTAGGTGTAGTCTCCAATGATGCTTATAAAATGGTAAATTCTAGTTAGAAATTTAAAGTCGCTAGAGCAAATACTCATCATAGAATTTTAAAGAAAAGCCTAAAGTACTGTTGCAAAATAATAATAATAATCCAGAAGCAGTTAAGTATCACGTAGACATTTAAACTACAAAAACACCTTTGTGTAGAATACTGGGATACTGTAACAATTACCCAAAATAAATATTTGGAAAGATATTCATAGAAATGTATTTACTAGCAGATTAGGAGAAAGGAAGTCCAATTCAGAGCCATGGATCTAGGAGAAATATTTCACCCTCGGTCCCTTATAGAAGAAGGCCCTTGACCCTTCAATGTATGCTTCCTAATTCCTTGGAGATCACAGATAGTCTGACCTTGCTCTTCCTCCAGCCCTGCCTTCTTATTTAATTCCTTCATATTTCATAAAAGGTTGATTTAAGACACACCCTATACTAATCTTGTTTCTCTAAAATAACACAGGCAATCCATTATTTTGGGGGGATTATAAGCATAAATGTGAACTCAAAATCAAACTCAATGCCATCAAGTCAGCACTGACTCATGGCGAGTCTATAGAGCAGGGTAGAACTGTCCCTGTGGTTTTCCAAGTTTATAAATCTTAACAGAGTAGAATGTTGCTCCTGAGGGGTGGGTAGTTGTTTTGAATTGCTGACCTTGAGGGTAGAAGGCCAACACCTGATCCAATATACCACCAAGCTCCTTAACCAAAAGCAGAGAGATTAGGAATTTCAGAAGAAGAAAATTTGTTAATACAGTAATTTGAACACTTGGCTGCCAAATAAGAAGTCAACAGTAAAATCCACAAGTTGCTAGATGAGAGGAAAATGGGCAGTCTGCTTCTGCAGAGTCACAGTTTTGTAAATGATGGGGCAATTCTATTTCCTATAGGGCCACTCTTAGTTGAAATCAACTTGACAGTAGTATATTTGGTTTCATGTTTGGTTTACTTTAGAAACACATCTCAATCCCTAACAATGATAATTTAGAAAGGGAGCTCCAAAAAAATTCATGGAAATTTTATTTTATTTTTCAATTCCATTTTCCATGAAAATTTGAAAGTCCTAATATGTAATGATATCAAAAAGTTGGAAAAAGAGCAGGTAATTAAATTCCTCATCTACAGCTAACATGAGTGAATATAATCTAATATCTAAGAGACTAATATACTATTCAAATTTCTATCTCCCCAGTGCTAAGACCAGAAAAACAGATGATGCCTGGCTATAATCGACAGTTCTGAGATGACCCCATTGAATAAGAAAAATGTAGAAAAAACTTAAGAACATAAAATGATCAGGTTTATTGTTCTGACAGAGACTGGTGGAACCCCTGAGACTATGACCTTAGAAATTCTTTAGGCCTGGGGCTGAAATTACCACCCTGGTTCAACTTTCCATAAAACATTAGGCATATGTTGCCAGGTGCTGTCGAGTCCATTCCAGCTCACAAGGACCCTAGATACAGCAGCATGAAACACTGCTTGGTTCCGTGTCATCCTCATAATTGTTTTTACATTTGAGTACTTCAAAGAAGCTGCTGTGTCAATCCATCTTGTTGAAGGTCTTCCTCTTTTTCTTTGCCCTGATATGTCACCAAGCATTATGTTCTTCTACAAGGACTGATCTTTCCTGACATGTGGAAAGTATGTGAGACTAAGTCTTACCATCCTTGCCTCTAAGGAGAATTCTGGCTGTACTTCTTCCAAGATAGATTTGCTGGTTCTTTGGCAGTCTGTGGTATTCTGGTATTCTTTGCCAACACCATAGTTCAAATGCATCTATTCTTCTACCTTATTCAATGTCCACATGCATATGAGGCAATTGAAAATACCATGACTTGAGTCAGCCAAACCTTAGTCTTTAAAGTAAGTTCCTTGCTACTTGATAGTCTGAAGAGCTCTTGGACAACAGATTTGCCCAATACAACATGTTGTTTGACCTCTTGCCTACTGTTTCCATGATTTTGGATTCAAACAAGACAAAATCCTTGACAACATCAATCTTTTCTCATTTACCATGATGTTACCTACTGGCCCAGATGGGAAGTTTACACCATTCAGTTGTAATCCATACTGAAGGATACAATCTTGGTCGTCATCTGTGAGTGCTTCGACTCCTCACTTTCAGAAAGCAAGGTGGTGTCATCCGCATATCACATTCATAAGCCTTTCTCTGATCATGAGGTAACATTCTTCATCATACAAACCAGCTTCTCTGATGATTTGCTCAGCTTATAGATTGAATAAGTATGGTGAGAAAATGCAACCCTGACTCATAACTTTACTGTTTTTAAACCATGTAATTTGTCTTTTTCTGTTAGCACAACTGCCTCTTGATCCATGTACAGATTCCTAGTGAGTTCAATGTATTGTTGTGGGATTCCCAATCTTTCCAGGGATATCTATAGTCTGTTAAAGCCAACCCATCTGAATGTGTTAACAAAGCTAGTAAAAGACAAGTAAACATCTTTCTGGTATTCTCTGCTTTGAGCCAAGATCCATCTAATGTCAACAATGATATCCCTTCTGAATCCACATCCTCTTCTGATCCACATCCTCTTCTGAATCCACATCCTCTTCTGAGCTCTGAAAGCTCCCTGTCAATGTATTACTGTAACTATTGTATAATCTTCAGCAAAATTTTTCTTGTATGTGATATTAATACTTTATAATTCGTAAATTCTGTTGGGTCACCTTTCTTTGGAAAGGGTACAAATATGAATCTCTTCAAGTCAATTGGCCAAGTAACTGTCTTTCAAATCTCTTGGCATACACAAATGACTATTCCAGGGCTTCATCAGCTTGAAATGTTTCAATTGGAATTTCATCAGTTTCTGGAGCCTTATTTTTGGCTAATCCTTTCAATACAGCTTGAACTTTTTCCTTCCGTATCATTGGTTCTTTCTCATATGCTACTCTTGAAATGGTAGAAAATCCACTTATTATTTTTGGTACAGTGATTATGTATTTTTTCTGTCTTCTTGGGATGCTTCCGACATCATTCAACATTTTGCCAATAGAATCTTTCAATATTGCATGTCAAGGCCTGAATTTCTTTTTTG
>NW_022104341.1:39100358-39101825 GCF_000313985.2 Echinops telfairi
GTGCATCCTCTTGTCTAGCTGGATTTATAAGGTAGAATTGGGATCATGAAAGTGTTGGGGGTGGGGTGGGGAAGGAAACATTAAAGAACTAGAGGAAAATTGTATGTTTCATCATTGCTACCCTGACTCGCTTATCTCCTCCCCTTGACCCTTCTGTATGGGGATGTCTAGTTGCCTACAGATGGGTTTTGGGTCTCCACTCCACACTCACCCTCATTCAGAAGACACTGATTTTTTTTAAAGCCCCCAGAAATGGAAGTGCCAATGAAGATGTTTCATTCACCAAACTGATGAAGTACTGAAAGTACTGCCTCATTTATGCCAAGAAATTTGAAAGATAGATGTTTGGGTAACTTACTGGAAAAGATGCATATTTTTGCTCATTCCAAAGAAAAGTGATCCTACAGAATGCAGAAATTAACTAACAATATCATTGTGTTAGTCTGGGTTGACTAGAGAAACAAATTCATAGAAATTCATATGATTATAAGAAAGAGCATTATATAATGAGTAATTGCACATTAAGAAAACACACCCAGCCCAATCAAGATGAAGTCATAAATCCGATATTAGCTCATATGTCTGATACCAAGCTATAAAATCCTCTTCAGACTCACGAAGCACATGCAATGATGATGAATGCACGAAGATCACAGACCAGTGGGTGGAAAATCTTGTGAATCCAGTGGCGTTGTAAGCATTTCAGCTCTGGCAGGGGTCTCCATATGGTTCCTCCAGCTTCCAGGGCTCTGACTGCATCAGGGTAGCTTCATGTGGCTTCTCATCAGAAATGTCTCACAATGGAGTGAGCCTATGTCCTGCCTCCAACAAGCTACTAATCTCCTTAGTGCCTCCAAGTGAGGTCATCAAGCTGTGATGCGATTGACAAGCTAAACACCACCACTTCCCTCATAAGTTTCAAATTGACAACAGATTATGTAATTACCACATCATTAATATCACACGCAAGCAAATGTTTGCTGAAGATAATGCAATAACCAGGAATTCAAGCACGATTTTGGAACAAAGGCAGTCAATGGATCAAAATAAGGGAATCTGTAATGGTTTAAAATCAAGAAACATGTGTGTCAGGATTGTATCTTTTCACTATACTTTATTCAATCTCTGAACTGAGCGAGGAAACTGTACTATATGAAGAAGAACAGGGCATCAGAATTGGAGGATACTTATAATTTCAGATGGTACAATTCTGGTTCCATTACAAAGTGTTTGGCCTCTTTAGTACCAAAAAAAAAAAAAAAAGTAATTATCTCAAGAGATAAATCCATCATAAATTGGTCATAAACAAATGAAGCAATGGGAAAATCAGGGATAAAAAGGCAGCTCAAAATTTCACTTAAAAGGGTTTATTCAGAATCAGAATACTTATACACATATATACTTAATATGTACGTACATATTTACACACAATCACACATATATACACAGACATATATATTCCAGACA
>NW_022104341.1:39103635-39122294 GCF_000313985.2 Echinops telfairi
GGTTACTTTGAATTGGGTGGTCTGTTACTTTTGCCCAAATCTTCCTGATACAATACATGATAGGGAGTAAAATAAAAGTTACGAGTTGATTCTGAGAAAAGAGATTCACGGGAAATGGAAACAATTTTATATAGCATAAAGCTGAATTTTCTTGTATATAATTAATACTTCAATAAAACAAAGAAAAGTCTGGGATTTAATTTCTTCTGTCTATGCTGCATACCTTTAGCATCTCTGTATTTAGAGCTGATTCATAAACTACAAATATCTCAAGATTCCAGCATGCTCCTGGTTGTTGCTTCATTGTATATATGATAGGCTTCCAATATGAAGAAACAACTTACTTACAGTTTGGCGTCCATGTGCTCTTAGAAATTACACAAAAACAGTGATCAGAAAGGTAAAGAGTGATGCAAATTATTTTACCTTTTCAAAATTATGGTGATCACAAACTGCAATATTGGAGAACAAACTACCAGACACCACCAAAGGCATGTATATGTAGAAAGACCTCAAACGAGAAAGTTGTTTAATCTCAAACAAAGTGGACAGATTATAGCCATTCCAAGCAAACAATACTTGTTTATGGAGCAAACTTAACCATCTCTTTTGTTTAAAATGCTTTCTGTTTACAACAATGAGGGAGAAAACACATGGAGAGGGAAGATTCTTGGGCTGCCATTTGGTATCATGTCTATTAGGAATATGTCAAGGAAACACCTGAACCTCCTTAACATATCATAAAGCAGATTAGAAGGCAGAAACTCCGAATTTTGTAGCCTGCAGACAAATGGGATCCCCACAAGTCTAAATGGACTCAATGGCAATGGTTTGGTTTTTAGTTTATAGTCATTAATCTTTATTAGCGCTGGAGAAGTTGTGGCTACAATAAATCTGTCACGCACTCAATATAAGACCTTGGGCTCCACTGTGCACCAAGGAAACTCCAACTATCCTCCGGACTGCCAGAGCGCTCTTGTTCACGCCAATCTCCAGCAAACAACACTGGTCCAGGAAGAAGTCATCCATACTGACAGCCAATTTATAGCAATTGCAGGCCCTTCCTCGAAATACTATCACATAGCAAAAGAAGGTGAAAAGTAATAGGAACAGCAACGACAATTATAGTGTCAAATATATCATTATAAAATAAATGTTAAAAGTTCAGAGTAAATGTACAGCTTAGAGCAAAAGCTGAGTAGAAAAATAAAATTGCTGCAGAAACAAAGCTTTACAGATCACAACACAAAGAAAAACATAATAAAAACATAAAACATAAATGGGGGTCGGGATTGAGGAAAAGAAGGAAATACATAGAAATAATACCTTTTAAATGTGTTAGCAAGAATTTTAAAAGAAAACTATTCAAAACCATGTTGTAAGGTGTTCTCAAATTGGTTCCAACTCACAGTGCTGCCTGGTCACCCTTGCAGTCATTGATATCATCGAGAACCGTGTTACAGATGTTGTGCCAATTCATTTCATGTGGGGCCATCCACTTTTTAGTTTACACTCTACTTTCAGGCTGATCCCTCCTGTTAACCAACCAAAGTCCCTGAGATGAAGGCTCGCCGTCCTCTCTACTTCTTCAAAGACGTATATGTTTGCTCTTCTGACAATTCATAGTATACATAAAATTCTTCTTGGACCCATAATTAAAGTATTGATTCTTCTTCACTCTTCCTTATTCATTGTCCAGCTTTCACATGCATATGAGATGACTGAGAATACCACACATCTTAGTGCTCAATTCAGTATCTTTGTTCTTCAACATTCTAGAGTTTTTGTTTTTCTTTGTTTGGCAGCAGCAGCAGCAGCAGATTTTTCCAGTACATCATTTGATTCCTTGACTGCTACTTCCATGCTCATTGAAGGGTAATCTTAGTTAAAAGAAACTTTTCACAAATTACATATACGCAATTTAACAACCTTTTAAAAAGATATGAGAAGACTAGCCTACAAAGTGAAAAGACATGCCTTACCTTAAGACAAATGATAAAGAATGACCAACACTGAAACATAGACTAGTTGCGTTAGTGTACAAACAAAAATTCTACTTTGACAAGAAGTGAACGTAACCAATAAAGAGGAGATTTCAACGAGTTTTATGTTTCTCTGCAGCATTTTGGCAGTTCCCACCAAAACAAACAAAAAATACCCTAACTCAATGCTGTTGAGTGGATTCCAACACATAGTCACCACACAGGGCAGTCACCTCACTGCCTCTGTGGGTTTCCAAGACTTTAACTCTTTATAAGAATACAAAACCTGGTGATTTGTAAACTGCTGACAATCTGGTAGCAGCTCAAGGAACAATCACTATGTCACCGGAGCGCCTTAGTAAAGATTAGCAAGTACCTATTTTTCACTGATCCAAAGTATAATGTAAGAATTTTATAAACAGAAAACGGCAGTTGTATCCAAAATTTGGAAGCATTTTTATATGTGAAAGGACCCTAGTTCTGATGAATATTCCTTTTTAAAATAAATAGTGGCAACCTGAAGATTGCTAAACAATTTTCAAAGAAATGAAAAGATTTGCTAGGGTTAAAAGGAAAGGTCACATGCCACAAACATAAAATAAAAATATATGTTTTATTAACCAAAAATGAGAATAAAAGATGAGAACATGGAGATCATTATGGAGATCAAGTGGTTCACCTGTAATACCTAAAGATTGATAGATACTATTTAAAACAAAATGTAATATGTTTTATGACTTTAAGTATGTAAAGGTACATAATTTAAAACTAAGTAAAGGTTATACATTCCTACATAATATAGAAATCATATTAAATAAGGAGGAAAGATTGGGGAATTATGACAGCTTTACTGTTGCACACAGTATTGCATTCAAGAATTACTGTATAAAGATGTAGAGTAGTAAACATATTGTAAAAAATTATGAAATTTGTGTAATCATTAAAAAAAATGGCAACAAAGGGGTAACTTCCAAATTATCAGAAAGAATGTACAAACAGAACAAAGGAGGGGAAAAGACCATATAATAATGGGGAAAAATTGGAAAAGCCATAAAAAATTAAAGTATAATATAAAGCACTCTGATACGGTAAGCCCAAACAACACTACCACCTCTATAAATTTCCAAAGCACAGATAAGCTAAGCATTGCTATTAAGAGAAAAAGAGTCATAGGTTGAACAACGCAAAATTAACTACATGTGTAAAAGCCAAACATAAAGACATGAACACAAAACAATTTCTCAGAAAGCTAGATAATCAAATAAAGAGGAAAGACTAGCAAAGCAAATGCCAAGCAAAAGAAGACAAGACTAGCCATTTGAATGCAAGGCAAAGTTGGATTTAGGGAAAAAATATAGAGAAAGAGATAAATAATGTGTGTGTGTGTGTGTGTCTGTGTGTGTGTATCTGTATATGAGGTTAAAAAATTGTGCTGGGCGAAGCAGAGCTTTTGTAGTATGTATTTTTCCCACTGGGCGAGCATCTAGCAACTCACTCTGAGTTAATGCACCCAGTGCCATTGCTGGGAAGGTTCTCTCTGGTCACTATGAATTTTTTGTAAAAGCAGTTTTGCTTGAACCTCATTTTTTGTGATGGCCAGTTTAAGAGAAGAGTATACCACTGTGAAATTTTGTTTCCTGCTCAGGAAAAAATGCCACAGAAAATATTGTGATGTTGAACACAGCTTAAAAGGACAGCGCTATGGGAAAAAATCAAGTGTACGAGTGGTTTTCTCATTTTAAAAAAGATGAAATGTCAATGGATGACAAGCCTCATTCTGGACGTCCGTCAACTTCCTGAACAGATGAAAATATCTATAATATTCATGCACTTGTGTTTGAAGATCAATGACCAACCACTGAAAACATTGAGAAGTTATCTGGACTATCTTGGAGCTCAGTTCAGAGAATTTTAACAGAAGATTTGGGAATGAGAAGAGTCGCTGCAAAATTTGTGCCAGTAAAAGGAACTTCTAATGGAAACATGCCTTACTTTAAAAGAACAACTCCGAAGTGACCCAGACTTTTTTTCCCAAGGTGATGAGACATGGTGCTATTCTTAAGACCCCCGAAGCAAACATCAATCAAGCCAGTGGAAGACACCATTGTCATCTCACCCCCCAAAATCTTGTCACATGAAATCAAAGATCAATACGATGCTCTTTTTTTTTTTTCGATGTGAGGGAGATAGTGCATTTGGAATTTGTGTTATGCATTTGCAGCTTGTATTATGCAGGGTTCTCTAGAGAAACAAAACCAGGATATATATATATATATAAGTTTATACAAAGAGAAGGAATATAACAGCTAATTAGTCCACACAGCAATACAGAGAGTTCAGTTCCACTCATTTTCATGGAATACTTAATATACTGGAAGTCCTTCAAGTCAAGTGGGCTGCAGGTTCAAGATCAAGGAAGCAGATAGCGGAGTCTTCTGATAGCGGAGTCTTCCCTTGGGCAAGGCAGGCAGAGTCTGCCCATAGGCAGTAAACAATAGGGTGGGTCAGCAATAGTCAGTAGCTTGGGAGTTTAGAGAAGCAGACCCAGATGGGATATCAATGGGATATGGAACTCAAGCAATGCAAACACCAGCAGTATGGTGGGGCAGGCCTCAAAGGAGACTCAAGCTCTAGCAACAAGATCCACTGGTTAGCTTGGCCCACAGGTAGTGTAGCTCACAGGTTGAGGCAGAAAACTACAGTTAATGCAGCAGCAAGCTGGTCTGATCACCAGAGAGCAAGACAGACAGAGTGGGCATTGCAGAGCCATTTATCTCTTTGCCCTCTAATCATACTGTGACCTGATTAATCCCACATGTTCCTATTGGCCAGGTTGGCAAAATAAACCTATCACAGAGTACATTCCACCAGGTTAAGACTATTAATCAAGTTTTCTATTTAAGAGGTTCTGAAAAGATTGTGTAACAGTGTGTGTGACAAAAAGGCTTGATTTGTGGCAGATGGGGGAGTGGTTTTGCCACCATGACAATACACCTGCTCATGCAGCCATCTCACTGTGCCAGTTTTTGGCAAAAAGAGCATGCCTCTCTTGCCCCACACAACTTACTCACCTGACCTTGCTCCATGCGAATTCTTTTTGTTTCCATAAATGCAGAGGGATATGAATGGACAGCAAATTGATGACATAGAAGAGGTGAAGAAAAAAATAAGGGAGGTGCTGTTGTTAACCACCCAAACACATGAGTTTGAAAAATGTTACCAAGAATGGAAGCACAGATTTTACAAATATATTAAGTGTAATGGAGAGTACTTTGAAGGTGATAAGGTTGTTTTACAAAAAAATTTAAGTACATAGCTTTCAAAAAATATTTCTGGGGTTTTTTGGTGTCCCTTTGTGTGTGTGTGTGTGTGTGTGTAAAATGTAAAAATTTCAAGTATCAAAATAATTATAAGTATTCAGGAAATGAAAATATTTCTAAGATATAAATTTGATATATCAATTTAAAGCAAATAAACTTAAAACTAGATAAATTAAATGAATTATTACTGAGGTATAATTTAATATTTTTTAAAGTAATGATAAAAAGGCATGACATGCAATAAGAAATGTTAAAGTGATAAAATTCACAAGTCTCAATTGAGTACATTGCTGTAGTATATTAGCTTTGACAAAGTTGATTCAACTCAGGGCAACCCCACGTAGGAAAAGAACAATTGAAGAGCTATGTACTTATCCTCAGCAATGACCTTAATAAATGTGAAACTATAAATTATAAAAAATAAAATTAGACAATTGCACCATAATTAACATAAATTTTAAGTACCATATCTGTCCAACTTAAAAAAAAGTAAGAATATAGATATGGATGATCTGACAAACATATTTAATTAGATACAGCTCAAAAGTGAATCTTTATGGAACTCTGTACTGTGATAACAAAGAATAGAGCTGATTTTAAGTTAAACACAGAATATCCATTGTTGTTAGGTATGTCAAAAATTGTACCAAATACATAGATAGAAAACTGCTAGAAATTCAAGGGGAAAAGGGCACAAAATATAGATTCCCCACCAATTCCTTTTGAAAATTATGACACAAAGAAAACTCCAATAGTTCTAAATAATTTTATACCAAAAAACCTTCTAATCACTGGGTTTTAAAAGTAGAAAGCAATATGAAATGTTTTTTAAAAGACCCTCTACCTGGAGACTTTAAATATTTCTCTTAAACAAACCTTGGGTTAAAGAGAAATGCAAATAAGTCAGAGATATACAAAAGGGCTTCAAAATGTTCTTGAAAATTTTTGTTATATTTTAATTCTATTTCTCACCAACTTTTGCAAGCCTTTAGTAAATGTGTATGTGTTCAGCTATAATGGAAGAGAGAGCTCGTTTACAATAAACACATACAAATAAAATATTAATAATTTTAATAAAAATGTGGAATAAAGTACAACTTTAAACACAAAAATGTAGACTTTAAGTAATGAAAAACTATTCTTTATCATGGAAAATTATTATTCCCCAAAATAATTTTTAAAAATTAATATAAATTTAATATGATCTTATAAAAATATCAAGTTATTTTCCCAGAGCTAGACAAGTTATTCTAAAGTTCAAATAGAAAAAATGCCAAAAAACTAGCAAATAGAAAATCTTTCAATAAAGAAACCTCCTGAAGTCCCCCACATTAGCGAAAGGTGAAAAGGGTGGAAGCAACGAAGGGTCAGCAACTGCAACTTTCTCACGTCAGAGAGAAAGACTGGCATTGGACATCAGGGGGAAATCATTTATAAAAGGAAACATTCATCTGCCCTATGCTCCAATTAATTTCTGCTAGGTATTTGCCCAAGAGAATGAAAACATATGTCCCCAAAATATTTGTTCAAGAGTGTTCATAGCAGCTTAATGCACAATGGCTGAAAACTGGAAACAGTCCAAGTGCCCATCAATCAGAACTGGATAAACAAGTTGTGGTATATTTATACAATCACACACAACTTAGCAATGACATATTCATCCACGCAACAGAGATGACTAGCAGAGCATATTGCTGCATGAAGGAAACCTTACACAAAAGTGTACCTAGTGTGTGATTCCTTTTAAAGGAAATGTAGAGCAAGTGATGCTAATTCATTGTGGAGAAAAGTCCAAAAACTGGTTGCCTTTGCAGTGTGTCAGTGTGTGCATTTACTGGGGGAAAGGATAAGATAATTTTACTGGGGTCATGAAGTTATATGGATTTGTAAGAAAGCATTAAATGCTGCTCAAAAGATTTGCACATGTAATTTATGCATATTTATTTCAAAGGTCAATAAAAGAACAGCAAATAGTTGTGTATTTGATGCTATGAATGCTGGTTTGTACTGTGTGCATTCCATATTCTGATTAATGATGGATGCTTGCAGTTCTCCCTTCTCATTTAGAGTTGTACTCCATCAGCAAACGAAAGCCTCCAATGTTTTCACTTCATTCATGTCATTATAGTCAACTCAACTTCCAAGAGGCAGATCTTCCTCAGTTGCATTTGTAATGCTTTCCAACCGGGGAGACTCATCTTTTGGCACTATGTCTGAAATGTTCCAAGGCTCTTCATAAAGCTTTCAGTGGCTGATCCCTGGGAAGAGAGTGGTCTATTCCTTCTTTATGGTCTCTTCTTAGTCTGGAAGCTCTGCTGAAACCTGTTCACCTTGGTTGACCTTTGAAATACAGGTGGCACAGCTTCAAGCCTAACCACGATCACAAACCACTATAGTACTACAAATTGACAGGGATAAATGGCTCAGTGAGCCTCACCTTTCTAGTTCTTGGGTCTCTTGCTTTGTGATGGTCGCACCAGGGTGCTGCTGCCTTAGCCAGTTCCTTGCTTCAGCTGGCAAGGGTGACTTTCTGCAAGACATCCCTGAGGAGAAGCTACATGGACCTACCCCATGCAGCCCTGGGTGCTGGAGCAGCCATGTGAAGACCCCTGCTAGCACTGAGATGTTTACACGCTCACTGATTCGGCTTTCCTCCTCCAGTCGGCATCATTGCGTGTGTTTTGTGAGGTGGAGGAGGACTTTGTGGACTGGTGTTGGACATATGGGTTAATGTTGGACTTGTGGGCTGGGGCAGCACTGGGCTGGGATATTTTCTTGATGCACACTTAACCTTTACATAGAGCTCTCTCTTATACATGAGTTTCTGTGGATTTGTTTCTCTAAAGTACCCAGATTAATACAACTAGGTATTGCCACTTTCAGAATATTTACCTGAAGTTATAAAACCAACCAAACCTACTCCCTTTAAGTCATAGTTACCGTGTGGGACAGAGTAAAACTGCCTCAAGGGTTTCCAAGATTGTAACCTTCACAGAAGCCAATGGCTTCCTTGTTCTCCTACAGAGCAGCTGGTGGGTTGAAACCACCAACCTTTCAGTTAGAAGGTCAACTCTCAACCAATTGTGCCATGAAGCTTCCTTCATAAACTCAACTCACTGCCATTAAGTGCAAGTTGACTCACAGCGACTCCTGTGGCTTTTCCAAGACTGTTAACTATTTGCAGGAGTGGAAAGCCCAGTATTTTTCCCAGGGAACTCCTTGTGGTTTTGAACTGCCAACCATTTGGATTGCAGCAGGGAGGTGAGGGAGGCATACGATTTTGAGAGCAGCATTATGTGTAGTGTGTGCATGCGTGTGCATGTGTGTGTGTGTGTGTCTGTGTGTGTGTGTGTGTTGGCAGTACTGTAATTCAAAGGTCCATCTGTAGGTGAATGATTGAATGACCAATAAATGAGTAAGGCAAGCCTCATGATGGACTACTAGACAATTGTCATTTATGTTTTGTTTTCATAAACTAATATGTTGCTATTCAATCCACACATTGCTGTTCAAAACCACCAGTCACTCTGTGGAAGAAAGACAGGACTTTCTCTTCCCACACACAGTTACAATCTTAGAAGCTCAAGGTGCAATTCTACCTTGCTCTACAGGGTCACAATGAGTTGGCATCAACTGGATGGCAGTGAAGGTTTTGTAGGGGTGGTGGTGGTTGTTATTAATATAGCTGTGCATTGTGGTGGAGTGAAATTTCTTAATATGGCACTTCTACATGAGTGTATGTAATTCCCACCAAATGACTCATGGGAATACACAAATAGGGTGTGTGTAATACTAATAAAGGGAATTAGTAAGTTTTCATTACCACTTCCCTGGCTATAAGAATGAACTGTTCTTGAAGCAGCAGCAGCCCATTCTGAATTTGAGAACTTCCTAAGAGCTCAGCCAAGATTTCTATCTGAAATGGCAGAGGCCACCAAGACCAGATGCATCAGAGACTGAATGGAGGCTCAGGGGAGCAATACCAAGATTATGGGGCACCTTCAACTCTCTGCCCTGAGATTATAGAACTGTGAGACATGTCAGCTGGGCTGGCTTCCTGGTCCACGGATGCAAAGGGCCACATGACTGAGAGGCTGAGAACCAGTGAGAGACTTGGTTTCTGGCTGAGGAGAGAGGACTATGTCCTTCCTGTTTACTGATCCTGATGTGTAGTAACCTGATCGCTTCCCCAATTAACTCCTGAATAGAGAGTACTATATGTGCAGTCTGTGTGTCCATTGCCACACACTATCAAACCCGGCATGGAAACAGAGGCGCGCAGGAGGAACGGTTGGTGTCAGAACAAGTAAAGACGTCTGGAGCATGGAGGTGTGTCTGACGCCTGCCTGGTGGCCACAAGGAAGCCATGAAAGGTCAGACACGAGCACTTCCAGTGCTGTTTACAGCACACTCATACATATAATTCTCCTTTCTCTCATTTTTTTTGCCAGAACAAAACAAGGAAGGTAAATCAAAACAAACAAATAAACAGGTTACTTATTGGGAGTGAGTGGGTAGAGAAGAGACAGGGATTGGGTCAACATATTTTGTGTGTATGCCTTATGTATTTGTATGTAGTCAAGAAAACAGCTCCCACATAATTTATATTTACAGAATAAAATATAGGAGCTTGGCTAGATTAACATTGAAAGTTTGAAAAAGTCACCATGTAACATTGAGATAAAACTGAATTTCCACTGCACGAAGCAGCTCCCACACTAAAGGGTTCAAGAACAACGGAAGAGGCGGAATGCAGACACCATCTGGGCTGAGACATATTTTTCTCTGTATAGGAGCCCATCTCTTTCCGGCTGATCTCAGAAACGCACGCGCTCTGAGGAGGTGTTCTGTGAAACCCAGGTCTCTCTCTCTCTACTAGGTGACTGGGAGTTCTGGGAGAATCTATAAACTGGAAACACTGCCTGGTGAGCGGGGATTAGTAGTAAATGGAAAAAAAACCAGTAAACACTAAAAATCAAGTCCTTTCTCCTGCCTTCTTTGCAGTTTCCTTGTTGCACTCCAGTGAGAGGGCCGAGCAGGACAATGGGGTGGAATACATTTTATAGAATCACAGCTCAGTGTTGCAGGAAAGAATGTAGAGGGGTGATGTAAAGCTGAGCCAATACCTCATATACAAGCACTACCTCTTATTACTCAACATCGCTACACATATTTCTACACATATTTGCAATTTCATGTAACAAAATAACAATTTTATGTTTTCAAAAATTTGTTACAATTTCATGCAACTATTATTTATTGAAATATGGATGATTTTCTCATCTTCCCCCAAAAGTAGAGAAAGAGAAAACATCACTGAATAAACATATATATCTGTGTCATGGTAATTATGTTTCAAAGATTGTCACCATCTCACATGAATATGATGTAACCTAAAGGAAAAGAATTTAAAATGAATGACCAACAACAATTCTTAGATAAAATAATGGGGACGAAGAAGCAATATAAGGGGAAAAATTGAGTAATAATGATGCTTTATATACTTGAAAATAAATGATATGTGAATTGTATGCCAATAAAACTCTTAAATAAATAAACCAAGGAAATAAAATAAGTGAAATAAGTATAGCTGTATCAAATAGAGAGCAAAAGAACTCAGGAACAGCCATCCAAGTCAATTCTGCCCATAGTCTTTCCTCTGTACACCCCAGGATGTCTCTTAATTACAAAATTCAGTAAAGAGAGCTTGAACTCTGCTCAGTGGTGGTGTGGTTGCTACCGCTGCTATGTAATCTGTGATTTAGAGATAGATGCCATATAGACAGATAGGCAATGATAGACGGATGAGAGAAGAAAGAGGGAGAACAATAGTAAATGTATTGCTGTTATTTGGGAAGCAGTGCTCTGACTGGAAGGAAAAGGTATGAAAGAAGAGTAGGGGGAATTCTGTGACATGAATAGTAATTGAAGGTATGGGATCTATAAGTATTCTTTTTTTAAATTTTTCTCTAACTCCTCTCAAAGACCGAGTCTTGACATGTCATCCATGACACTCCAATAACAATGAGCAAAGCAAGACCAGATCTTGATTTCTAAAGTCCATTTTTCACTAGAGCTTGTTGGAGAAATTCGTGCTAGCACATTTAGACAAAGCAATGCTACCGCTTTCTGTGCCTGGAAGCAAAAAAGTGATCAAAAACTATTGGGGGGTTGGGGGTAGGGGCGGGAATGAAAGAATTTCCACTGATTAATTTGGAACAATTGGAGAACAAAAATACAAAATCTATTTTACCAAATCAAAAGAAATCCCTGATTCCAGGAATCCATGTCTCTATAACTCCCCCACCCCACCACCCCGCATACACACACACACACAGCAGCAAAGGAAGAAGAGGAGCTCATTGTTATGGAATTTCCAACTCGGAAATGTAGGCAGGAGAAAGAACGACCACCACCACAGCCCAATAGCACCTTTAGGCAGGATTACTGCTGAATCCACTGGAGAAGATCGCTGAGAACAGGAAGTCTTCAAAGTCTTGATCAATGAAACAGTTTCCCACAGGTTACTTAGTAAATACAAAGGCAATTGATATCTATACAAGGAAAAATTTCACATATGTTATCTTAAGTAAAAATCAACTTAGATTGATCAATTTAGAAAAAGGCAAAATTACCTTATATGCTGGCTGTTGCAACGTAGTGAGGGCATATACAGTATCCTATAAAACTATGTGGATCATAGCCCAGTGCTTAACCACTATACCATCAAGGCTCCAATACACATCCTATGTGTATCGTTATTTTAAATACTGTATATTACATGCAAATTCCATCATAAAAATCTTGGATTGTCTAATATTATATAAAATAACTGTCATGAAATATTCAAAAAATCATATAGGACTTTTAAAAAACATTGGGGATCATATAGGTCAAAGAAGACTAAAGAGAAAAATAAACACGATGCTTCTTCAGTGGGGAAAATTAGTTATAAAAGACACTATGGTGCAAATGGAGAGAATAGTATATTGATTGTATATTAGATTATTGTATAGCATCAATGAGGCAGTGCTGTTTCAAGGGTAGAATTCTCATTTTCCAAGTGAGAGATCTGCTTGGATTACTAGTCTATGCACCTCACAGAAAATAATCATCCAACCATTAAGACTTGTATGGTGCTATGATGCTAAGCAAATTTCAGCAGAGCTTCTAGATTTAAAACAGACTGAGTGAAAAGATCTGGTACTCTACTTCTAAAATTCAGTCAATGAAATTCCTGAACATCACTGACATCTATCCATTACTGCTAATGGAGATGGTATATGACTGCTCAGTGTGGTATTTCATCCTGTATGGGCCTCCCAGGAGTCAGTGACTGACTTGGGAATAGCTAACATCTACAGCACAGTTGTATCCCTTAATAACAATGGTATATCCCTTAAGTCTGACAATATTATTCTAACTATACAGGATATTTGTTCTTAGGGATGCATCGTGGTGCCTGAAACTAACTTTTAAAATTTTAGCAATTCAAGCCTCAGGTTGCCATATTAAAAGTTTCTGTGGGTAAATATGGGAACTTTCAGTTGCTTCACAGGCATGTGAAAGTTAGATATTGAATCAAAGAGAAGAATATTGAAAGTACCATGGACAAATAAAAGGACAAACCCATATGTCTTGGAGGAAGTATGGCCAGAGTGCTCTTTAGAGGCACAGATGGCACAAGGCTTTGTTTTACATACTTTGGACATGTTGTCAGGAGAGACCAGTCACTGAAGAAGGACATCATGCTTGATAAAGGAGAGGAGCAATGAAAAAGAGGCAGGCCCTTGACAAGATGGATTGACACAGTAGCTGCAACAAGGCTCTCAAACGCAACAGTTGTGGGGGTGGCACAGGACCGAGTAGTGTTTGGTGTTGTGGTGCTGTGGTGCATAGACGCACTGCGGGTTGGAACTGACTCCATGACACCTAATAACCGCAAGGTGTGTAAAGGACTGACTGCAGGATGTATGTATCCAAATAATGCAGAAGACATACACATCAATATATACTACATCAAAGACATACTATATCAAAACAAAACTAATTGACATACAATCCTTTCAAAAGTTAGTATTGAAGGAAGGAATTCAAGCTGAACTGACGGCATTATGAAAAAGCAAGTCTCCAGGAATGGACAGAATATCTAATGAAATGTTTCGATGAGCTGAGGAAGCACAGGAAGCACTCAGTAGTCAAGGTCAAGAAATTTGGAAGATAGCTCCCTGGCCAACTACTGGAAGAGATCCATATATTTATTCATACCAAATACAGGTGGCCCCACAGAAATTATCAAAGACTTTCATTAATATCATATACATATAAAATATTGCTAAAGATCATTCAATAATTCTTGCAGAAATACATTGATAGGAAGCTGCCAGAAGTTCAACCCTGATTCAAAAGAGGATGTAACACAAGGGCTCTCATTGCTGATGTCAAATGAACTTTGCTGAAAGCAAGAAATACCAGGATAATATTTACTTGTGTTTCATTGATTATGCAAAGTCCTTCAATTATGTGGATCATAAACAACTATAGACAACACTGAGAAAAATGAGAATTCCAGAAGACTTCATTGTGCTTCTATGGAACCTGTACACGGATCAAGTGGCAATTGTTCAAACAGAATTAGAAAATGCTGCATGGTTTAAAGTCTGGAAGAGTGTAGGTCAGGGTCATACTTACTTATTTAATCAGTATCCTGAGAAAATAACCAGAAAAGCTGGACTATATGAAAAGAATGTGGCCTCAGGATTGAAGGGAACCTTAACAGCCTGCCATATAGATGACACAACCTTGCTTGCTGAAAGTGAGGAGGACTTGAAGCACTTGCTGATGAAGATCAAGGATTGCAGCCTTCTGAATGGATTACAACTCACTGTAAAGAAAACCAGAACCATCACAAATGGACCAAAGGTAGCATTCTGGTAAATGGAGTAAAGATTGAAGTTTTCAAGGATTTGATTTTGTTTGGATCCACAATGGATGCCCCTGGAAGCAGTAATCAAGAGACCAAAGGGTACATTGCATTAACATGCTGAAGGTCAAAGATGTCACTGTGAGAACTAATGTATGCCTGACCCAAACCATGGCATTTTCAATGGTCTCAAAGGCATGTGAAAGTTGAACATTGCATAAGGAAGACCGAATCCATGCCTTTGAATTGGTGCTAGTGAACAGTATTGAAAGTATCATGGACTACTAGAACAACAAACAGTTCTATCCTGGAACAACAGCCAGAATGCTTGCTAAAAGCAAGGATGCTGAGAGTCTGTTTCCTTTACTTGGCCATGTTATTAGGAGAGACCAGTCCTTGCAAAGGGATATCATGCTTGGTAAAGTGGAAGGGCACTGGCTAGATAGATAGACACAGTGGCTGCAAGGATAGGCTCCCACACAACAATTGCAAGGATGATCCAGGACCAGTTGGTATTTTGTGGGTGGGAACTAAGTGGACAGCACCCCACAGCAACAACAATTCATACATGTGTCTATAGAGAGGGAAAGATCAAGTAAAAGAGGCAAAGTGGTGAATGTTAGAGAAGCTCAGATGGATCTTCATTATACTCAGTATTCATGTTATCACAGACAGCTCTAAAATTAGAATTGCCGGTTAAACTCTTCTAAATTAAGCAGAGATGGCAAGATCTTTATGTTCCACATTTATGATTTGATCATCCACTTGATACAAGTATATCAAGAAAACCATGGACTTGGCTGGGGCCACTCTGTAGGAGAGGCAATCGCAAAGAGAGGAGCAACCGAAACGACATCACTTACAGCAGCTGTGCCCAACAAGTGCTTTCTCACAGGTGGAACTAGGCAGCGCATCCATGTGGCCGTTACAGGACACCTGGTGATGCATAGTAAAACACAATTGCTGCCACAAATTGTGGCCAGAGGGTCATGAGTTCCCCAGCCAGGGACAAAGCAAATAGAAATTCACGTCTTCTGCAACTATGCGGTTCTTGGTACCAACGCACATTTTATCCCAGGGTTCTGAATACTGCCAAGGACTTATTTTTACAACTCTCATTTTAAACCAACTTGTATATTGATCAATCTAAAGAAAACATTTCACCCGGAAATGTTGTGCCTTGTTTGGCTGAAAGAAATAAGGTAATACATAATCTTAACTGAAGCACAACGCAGCAGTTTTTCTCCACGAAGGTCAGGGTTAACCTTCAAGGCCCTTACTCACATAAGAAAACATCTTTAGCTTATATCCGCATATTTTCATTAAATTCACATACCCCTCAAGGTGCAAAACAGGACTTTCATCTCCATGAAGGCAACAACTAATTAGAAAGAAGGTAGCAAGAAAGACACAGATTAAGTTGCAAGAATGGTACCGCCATTACAAGCAAGGCCTTCCAAAGGGTTAGAAGACACTTAGAAGTGCGAAATAGATACAGAAACCGAGTTCTTCAACAGGAGACATTTCAGAGGTGCAGTGGGCATTTCACTTTTCTACGACTCTAACATTCATAACATAAACATCTTCATGCACATATATAAACTTTATGAAAATTTATATATACCAACTTCATAAAAGATTTATCTAAAGGGCATTCTTCCTGGTGACTAACAGGATGGAGTTTATAAATTGTATTCTTTGTAGGATAATTAGAATTGTAAATGTTCTATCGTTTTGTTCCCATAATATAAACTATCATCTAATCCTAAAAATTGCACATTTGATATTCAGAATACAGCAATCAGAGATTATTTGTAACCTGAAAATTAATTAACTTATCCATCATTATATATTTGGTAGTTGAATATTAGAAAACGCAGGACAACGTCAACAATGGTCAAGATCCAGTGTTAGCTTTCATCTGTATTTAGAAAAAAAAATAGCACACTGTCTGGCACATGATAAGCACACCATATGTATTCATGGCCTAGATTTTAATGCTTCCCCTAAAAAGAAAACTCTCCCATCTTTTAGAAAGTATAAAAATAATGGTCCTAATTCCAACTCTGGATGTTCTGAGCAAAGCAATTTTATTAGGTAGAATCTCATAATGCACATGTGTTCCTCTTTTATGATGCTGTTTCATTCTCCCCAAACTCCACCACATAAAACGATGTTTAGTTTCGGGGAATTATTACCTATATTTGTCTCTAAAAAACAACAAACTCAATTCATTCAGAAAACGTGGTATTGTCTTTTTACTGCTGTAATACAAATATCACAAACAGGTTGCTTTAAAGAATAGAAATGTATTTCTTTTTATAGTTCAATGGGTTAGAAGTCCAAGTTCATGTCACTCACCATAAGGGACGATACTCCTTCAAAGGATCCTGGGAGAAAAACCTTGTCTCCTTTAGGCCAGCATTCCTGGGCTCCTCGGAGATCTTCATTTGGCATCTATCTCTCCCCTGCGTGATTACTTCTGTGTCTAATCTGCATGCTTTATTAATTATGTGATTAATTAAGTTTAGAATTGCCCCTACATAGCAGAGAAAAACCGTATTTCCAAGCAGGATTACATCTAGTGGTATAGGGATTAGGGTTCCGACTCATTTCAGTGGGGGCAGGGAAAGAGGTAAGAGGTAAACCTAAAATCTATAAAAAGCTGTAACAAGTGTCTGCAAATATTTTCTATATCTCTTTCTTTTTTTCCCTGAAAATGACTATGGGATTTAACAAAATTTTTTTCTGATGAAAATTTAGTCTGGCATCAAATAAGATCATATTGAGGAATTGGCTAGTGGAATCAATTTACTCAGTTTAACTTTGGAAAAAACAAAGCTGAATCCAACTCATAGTGGCCCTATATAAGGGCACAGACAGACTAGTCTCTCTCCAGTGGAGCAGTGGGTGAACTGGAAAACGTTGGACGTGCTTAGGACATAATAACAATCATGTGCATGTCCACTGGCCTTGAGCTTAGCCACACCGTGCCTAACCACAGCATCACCAGGATGGTTTAGTAGTTTCCCTTGGAGTGAGTTCTTAAATCATGTGAATAAATGTGTTCACAGAAAGAGAGAAAGTGTAGAGAGTGATTGGAAACTCCTAGAGGTGATCATTGTTCTTGTGGTCACGTGCACAACAGAACAAAACACTGCACTGTCCTGTGCCACCCTTACAATTGTTCCTGTGACTGAGTCCATTGATGTAGCCACTGTGTCCGTCCATCTCACTGAGGGCCTTCCACATTGCCACTGGTCCTCCACTTTAAGCATGATGTTCTTCTCTGGGGATTGGTCTCTCTTGACAATATGTTTCAAGTAGGTAAGATGGAACCTTGCCATCCTTACCTTTAAGCGCTCTCTGGTTTTACTTCTTCCAAAACAGATGTTTGTCCTTTGGCTAGTCCGTGGTATTTTCAATATTCTTCCCCAGCACCACAATTCGAATGGGTCAATTCTTTTTCGGTCTTATTTATTCGATGTCCAACTTTCACATGCATGCATATGATGTAATGGAGAATACCCTGGCGTGGGTCAGGCACACTTTTAGACCTCAGAGAAACATCCTGGCTCTTCAAGGAGTCTTGTCCAGCAGATTTACCCAGTGCAATCTGTCTTTTGCTCTCTTGACTGCTGCTTCCATGAACGCTAATTGTGGATCCAAGCAAGATGAAATCCTTGACAGCTTCAAGCTTTTCTCCCTTGATCATGATGTTATCTCTTGGTCCAGTTGTGAGGATTTTGGTCTTCCTTACATTGAGTTGTAATCCATTCTGAAAGCCACAATCTTTGATCATCCTTTGCAAGTTCAAGTCCTCCTCACTTTCAACAAGCAACATTGTGTTATCTGCATACCACAGGTTATTAAAAACCATCCTCCAATCCTGATGCCACACACTGATTCATAGAAACAAGTATGGTGAGAGGATGCATCCCTGACGCACGCCTTTTCTGATTTTAAACGATATAGTATTCCCTTGTTCTGTTTGCACAATTGCCCCGATCCACGTACAAGTCCCAAGTGAACACATTTTGTGTTCTGGAATTCCCATTCTTCTAACAGTTATCCACAATTTATTATAGCCCACACAGTTGAATGCCTTTGTTTAGTCAATTAAACACAAGTAAACATCTTTCTGATATTCTCTGCTTTAAGCCAAGATTCCTCTGATATGAGCAATAATATCCCTTGTTCCATGTCCTCCTCTAAATACCACCCGCACTTCTCTTCTAGCAGTTACCCATCAATGTACTGCTGCAAAGATTGTTGGATGATGTTTAGCAAAATTTTACTTGTGTGTGGTATCAAGGATATTATTATATAGTTTAAACATTCTGTTGGGTCACCTTTCTTTGGCCTGGGCACAAATATGGATCTATTCCAGTCAGACAGATACCCATCTTCCAAATGTCTTGGCATATATAGTCA
>NW_022104341.1:39123561-39125765 GCF_000313985.2 Echinops telfairi
TTCTACGCCTCAGTTCCTAGGATATCGATCTTCATGCATTCAATTCATTTTTAACTACTTTCAATTTTCCTGCATTTATATTTCACACAGTCTAAGTTCAAATCATTTGAAGATTTTTGCCACTGTTTCTCTTTACCTTGAGTCATGCCTCATCATCAAATGAAGATCCTGGAAGCTCCACTCCCACAGGCTTTACCAGACTCTTATCACCATGGTCGACTTCGTGGTCCACTACCGTCCGAGAAATCAGCTCCTCTTCATTCCCTCTTGATTGCCCTTGGACCTGAGGGTCCCATCTGCGGCAATATCTCTGACCATGTTCTGCTTCCTGTGTTTAGGCCTTCAGTATTTGACATGCTCAGAAGCTATGCATGAGATGTTCAGTAGTTTCCTCCTCAGAGTAGGGAGCTGGGTGACCAGGCTGGCATTTGAAGTAGCAGTGAAATAGCTTCCAGCATCACAGAAACACACAAGCCCCCCAGTACGACACACTAATAGACAGGTGGTGGTTTCAAGGGGAAACCTATAGACAACAGATTAATAGATTGATCAACTGCCTCACCACAAGTTGCCAGTGTTATGCAAAGGTTAATACTGTGAGGTAGTTGCCGTTTTAATCACGTTTCCTAGAAATACTGAGGTAGAAGGAACAGCTCTAGGGCAATTTGAGTTATTACTATTTACTTTTAAAATTTATTTGATACTGCCTTGACAGAACAGAAAAAGATGAATTGTTTGAATTTGAGTACAAAGTCTGTTTTCTATCAATTAAATCTTCTCTTTCCCTCTATTTAGAATGTTTCCTAACCTGGCATTTATTCTTCTGTGCTTGATTTTATTTTAAAATGAATTTTTTGGTATCTTCTATGTCTTTCTTCTTCTTTCTGAAATGTTCATGTAAAAATCGCAGTGTCAGAAAACAGAGAAGTCTTATGTCTAATTGAGAGGGATATGCAAGAAACTAAGCCAATGCAGAATTTCAATGAACTCAGTGGTTCTAGTGTCATGAAACTCTGTCAAAAGTTAACAGAAATTAAAGATGGAATTCTTAGAGAAGCTTTCAAATCACAGCCTCACCTGCCAGCATTTGACACAGCCTAACAGCTATGATCTATCCAGGCCCGGAAGAGCAATTGTGAGTCCCTGCGGAAGAAGTAGGATGTCCTAAGGACACAGTAACACTCAGAAGCAGTGCCAATTTCAGCGTTGCTACAGTCCCTAATTTTCCTAAAGTCTGCTGCATGACAAATAGGGGAAAATGAATAGCAAAGTCACTTATTTATTTGATATTTTAAAATAGTCTAAATTAAAATGATCATATGTTTACATACCATACATACTCAAGTATAGGCTGACCTGAATATCAGCCGAGGCACCTAATGTTAGCACAAAAACTGCAGTAAAAATGTGCTGGAAAACTCGGCTTATACACAAGTATATATGGTAACAACTTTTCCTTTTTGAGATTTAAACAAAACAAAATGACCTGGAAAATTGTATGGGCATTTTTCTTTAAATGTCGTAAATGGAGACACTATGAACCTTATTGAACATAGCAGCCAAAGCATTAACGATGTTTTTAAAAAGTTCTTTGGTAGTCACATACACTCGTATCATCTTGAGGCTATTATGAGTGAAGGGGTGGAGTCTAGCCTGTCAATTAGGTCATAGGCAAAGATGCTTCTCTGTGAGTGTTGCCTTCTCATAAGGATTCTGAGGACTTCCTCTCTTCCTCCCAGGAGGCAGGACACACTCTTTCTTCACCTTCCCTCTCCTGCTATTGAAACACTAGGAGAGCTGGAGGAGCCACGTGAGACCCATGCCAGTGTTGAGATGCTTCCACTGTCACTGGGTCCACAAGACTTTCTACCCACCAGCCTGTGATCTTCCTGCATTCGGCATCATTGCACATGCTATGCAAGTCTCAAGAGGAATTTATGGGGGGTAATATTAGATACATGGATTTGATCTGGACTGAGCTGGGATGTTTTGTTAAAATACAATTACTCTGATGGAAAGCTCTCTTCTAAATTTGGCCTGAATTTCTGTCATCTCCCTATCAATGCACTGCTGCAATCGTTGTTGGATGATATTCAGCAAAAATTTACTTCCATGAGCTATCAATAATATTGTTCTATAACGTGAGCATTCCGTTGGGTCACCTTTCTTTGGAATGGGTACAAATATGGATCTCTTCCAGTCAG
>NW_022104341.1:39127379-39143442 GCF_000313985.2 Echinops telfairi
GACCGAATTAAAACATTTTAATTTGTATCCTGTCAATTCCTGGAGCCTTGTTCTTGGCTTTTGCTTTCAGCACAGATGGAGGGTAGAGACATGTCTAATATTGCCTACCTTGTTGCAATAGGCCTTGGCCTGGGGTTGGATTTTTCTTCTCCCTTATCTAGTCAGAGGAAGTCAAATGTGGCTGACCCATAATTTCTTCTCTCCACCAAAATTAATTTTACTCACACCAAAATTAATCTGAGTCATAATTTTGGCATACATATGTTTTATACTCTTTCCCCATCTCTGACTATTCCTAAGCAATACTTACCTACTGTAATGAGTCCACTACTTTACTCCCATCCTAAGTCTACATATACTCAACTTTTCTTGTCTCGCACACCTTTCACCCCGAGTGGGCTGATTCCTGCGGATTCACTGTTCTCATCTAAATTATTAATATATCTAGCATTTGTGAGCCCTTCTTAAAGCAACACAGGATTGGTTGCTGTAAATTCAGTGGTTCTCAACTTTCCTAATGTCATGACCCTTTAATACAGTTTCTCATGTTGTGGTGAACCCCCAATCATAAAATTATTTTACTTGATACTTCATAACTGTAATTTTGCTACTGTTATGAATCGGGTGACCCCTGTAAAAGGATCGTTCAACCCCCAAGGGGGTCACAATCCACAGGTTGAGAACTGCTCCCCTAATTATATAACACTGGGTGACTGTTGTTCAGTGCCAGAGAGTAAATTTCAACATGCAGTGGCCCTGCATTAGATAGTACAAACGGTCCACAGAGTTTTACTGCAGTGACCTTTAGTGGAAGAGCCTGGATGGTGCTCAGCGGCTAACTATTGTGAGCCCACCTACCGCTCTGTGCTCAAAGGATGTCCCATCTTCTCTGAAGACTGAGGGCGTTGATCGTTGTTTGATAGGAGAAAATCACTATGTGTCTCTCCTGTAGAGCCACTGAATGGGCTGGGAGGAGCAGGTGTCTATCTGTTATGCCACCAGAGCTCCTTGATGACTAGGTAGCTGATTCCAATGGTTTATATCATAATTCTACCTGACTGTGATTTTTTTAGGAGCTGAGATTGTGTCTTAAATGTTCTTTTATTTCTGAAGCCTAGGTCAGTCACTGATTATATTTTATATATTATATTATATATTTATGGAACTGTTTATTCATTCACGATGTGAATGAGTGTATATATGCATATATAATTCACAACCATCAAGTTGATTCCAACTCACACACCATAGGATAGAATAGAATTGCCACTGTTGTTCTATGAAACTATAAATCTTTTCAGAGGAAAAAAACCTCGTCTTTCTCCATGAAGCAGCTGGTGGTTTTGAACTGCTGACCTTGTGTTTTGCAGCCTGACTCATAACCAGGACTCCAACATATTAAGTGTTCAATAAATGATAAATCAAATACAGCCAAGTTATGTTAAAAATTTTCACCAAAAAATGATAAGAATGTCAATTGACCATAATGAAAAGGTTGGCATAACTGCCAAATCTCAGTAAGTAAGTACATCAAGAGACAACAAAACATTTCAGCTGATGTTCAGATATGTGAGTATAGAAGATGAACAATAAAGAGAAACATAGTAAGACACAGATGCGATAGCATATTTGGAATCCATTTAGATATACGTAATTGTTCTACATCAATAGTTGTATGCATTTGTGTACAATAGCACAAATTTTATCTCCTTGGTCTCTTTTTCCTCTACATACACCTGTAGGGAAAAAAATGGTTATAAGATAAACCTTTTGAGATTTCATGAGATATATCATATTTGGTACCTCTAATGGTTCTATTAAGTCTCTTCAAAGGGACACTTTTCTACCAGAGCAAACTTGAAAGAAGAGAACATTTATTCCAAAAGCAATGTCCTTCCCCAGTTATTTTCTGTATTCCCTTGGCAGTGTTTTCAACAGTTTTACTTGAATGGAGCTTATTTGGTCCCAAACCAGTTTCTCCTGCTGCTAGAACCTGCAGTCAAGTCTCAGACCTTTGTGTGTGATCCCTGATCTGTTACTATGGAAATGATTATAATCACACAAATATATATTTCATTGCAAGAGGAGTTCAGAAATTTATAAAGAAAAATTAAAGCAAACACAAAATATATTTAGAAATGATGTTGTCCTACTTCTTTCAATATATTAAAAAATGTAATAGGTTTCCAAATGGAACACTTTATGCTTCATAAGAGCAAGTGAAGAACGATAATGCAGATGAGGATGAGGATGACAATGATTCCTATAATATCTAATATGGACAGTTTGCTGCAAGCTGGGTTATAGCAACCCTGGGAATAAATTATTCATTTTTATACCCACGTTTTACAGATAAGGACACAGATTCAGAATTTAATTAACTAAGAATAATCATTTTCTGATTAGAAGAGGCATTGTTGCTCCTCTGGTATTAACTCCTCTGCGTTGCCAACAAGGGATCTGGTATAGGTGATTTTACCAAGAATGCACATCTGGAAACAACAACAAAATCTGGCCGTGGCCTCCCTTCTCAGAGGGGTCCCATAGGCGTCAGAGTACAACTGTGCTTCATACTCTTTTCAGTGGCTGCTTTTTCAGGAGGCGGTCACCAGACCGTTCTTCCCAAACACCTCTCGTAGTAACTCCAATATCCAACCTTTCTATGTCTGGCAGAGAGTGTTAACTGTTTAGACTCCCCAGAACCTCCTGCATCACTTACCTGGCTAGAAGAGCCTTTCCTACCATATTATCTAGGTACTTTGGAGAAATAAATCCACAGCAACTCATGTATAAGAGAGTTTTATGTAAAGAAAGTGTGCATCACGAAAACACCCCAACCCAATGCTGCCCAAGCCCACAAGTCCAACATTAACACATTAACCCAACACCAGTCCACAAAGTCCTCCACCTCACAAAACAGAGGCAATGATGCCGACTTCAGGAGGAAATCTGATTCAGTGAATGAATAAGCAGCTCAGCACTAGCAGGGGTCTCCACACGGCTGCTCCAGCACCCAGGGCTGCATTGGGACAGGTCTATGTAGCTTCTCCTTGGAGATGTCTTGTAGGAAGTCAATCTTGCAAGCTGAAGCAGGGAACTTCTAAGGCAGCTGCACCTGGTGCAACCATCACAAAACAAGAGAACTAGAAAGGCAAGGCTCACCACCCATTTATCCCTCCGCCTTTCAATTAGCCCCACATGTGATTATCAGCCAGGCTGGCACAATTAACTAACTCACCTACTTTTGATTTTCCTGAGAACCCCCTCCTGGAGTGCAGTACAGCTATCATTATTGTTTTGTGCCATTGAGTTGACTTCAACTCATAAGGTCCCCGGATACAACAGACAAAATACTATCCAGCCTTGGGCCATCTTTCTGTCAGCCCCATGTTTGCCCTGTGGTGTCAATTCATATCCATGAGGGGCATACTTTACCAAGCATGATTTCTTTCTTCTGGGACTTTCTTCAGAGACGAAGTCTAGGATGAAATGGGGTTTCACCATCCTTACTTGTAAGGATCCAAGGCAGATCTGGTTGTTCTTCAGGCAATCCACGGCAGTCTCTGGACACTTCTTGAATGCCCACAGTTCCATTACCCAATGTTCTTTGGCCTTCCTTATGTAGTTAGTATCCAACTTTCACATGTAGATGAGGCAACTGAAATGAGGCAGCAACTGAGGCAACTTTATCCTCAAAGTGACATATTTGCTTTTGAACCTTTCAAATAGGTCGTTTGCAGCCAATTTGCCCAATGCAACAAGCACATCATTTGATTTCCTGAATGCTATTTCCGTGTATGTTGATTATGAATCCACTAAAATGAAAACCATGACAATCTCAGTCTTTTCTCTGTTATCATAATGTTGCAGATTGGTTCAGCTGTAAGAACTTTTGTTTTTCTGTGTTTTGAGGTAATTCATAGCGTAGCCTTTGGTCTACATCAATAAGTGCTTCCATTCCTCTTGTAGCAAACAGGAGTTCGTGATAAGCATATCACTGATTGTTAAAGAGCCTCTCTCCAATGGAGGAGAGTCCACTACTTTATGGAGTGCAGCTTCTTAGACAGGGTTTTCTCGAGAAACAAAACCAGGACACTAATAATTTTGCATAGATAGATAGATAGATACAAAAGATATAAACAGTTAATCTATGAAGCACAAGAAATGGCTCAGTACAACTCACTCCTGTGAGACAGCTAGCACACCGGCAGTCCTTCAAGGCTTGAGGGCCACCGGGTGGTCCTCTGTGGAGCAATTCAGGCTATCTGGGCACAGGCAGTAAACAGTGAGCAGGTCACCAACAGTCAGCCAGATGACAGGGTCCGACAGTCCTCAGCTCAAGATATGTGCCTTCCAGTAGTGTGGCAAAGCAGGCCTTGAAGGAACCTCAAATTACAGCGACCCAGTCCACGGGTTAGGTGTTCCACAGGTAGTGTAGCTTGAAAATTGAGGCCCAGAACAAGCACACTAGTCCGATGATCAAAGAGCAAGAGACAAGAAAGGCGAGGCTCACTGAGCCATTTATCTCTCCGCCCTTCAATTAATCCCACATGTGTTCATTTGCCATGCTGGTACAACAAACCTTCTATCGCAGCTGAATTTACATATTGAATACGTATGGTGAAAAGATATAGCCTTGATAATACCTCTCATGATTGTAAGCCACACAGTATTCTCTTCTGTTTGGGTGACTGGCTCTTGGTTTATCTCAGAAAGGGCATTCTCAATTTCCTCCCATTGTATTTCTTCAGTGTCATGCCCTCACCACTCCTCTTCCTGATGTGTTCAAACCAGAAAGAGTGGTCATGAGAGTACTGATAGATTCATGTCATCAGAAGGCCATTAAAGGTATGCATATTCAGCAAGTGCACACTAGATGAGCTGTATGTGTCATTAAAATTCTGTATGTTTTCTCCAAGCTGAGAACTATAATACAGCTTGATTTGGTTTAAACCAAATGTAGAATGTGCTCTCTTTCACTGGCCCCTTAGTTTTCTCTATCTTCCACCCAAACCCTGACACCTTCTGAATATTTTTGCCCTCCGACAAGATGAATCTGCCACCCAAACAGGCATAGTTTTCCACCCAGAGGAGCACATGTCTGTTTTTGTTTTTGGTTTTTAAGCAGCTAACTGTAGCCCTTTTATGATACCACCCTAGATTCTTAGTTTAAATGCCTTTTCAAACCAATCATTAATACCCATGTAGTTTGTATCGCATTAGGCGAGAATAACTACCATTTTTGTTTCCTACAGACAGACATATCATGCATCAGATTTCACATGAATTCTGGGAAGGAAATGGGGGCACTTCTGATCCTCTGACCTCCCTGCTAATCGTATCTTTAGGAAAGGACAACACAGGTGCTTTTCACAGCTTAATTCCAAACCCTTACCAGCATTTCCCTAGGGTCAGCTTCAGTCTTTGATTCTTCTTCCTCCTCAATTCACTCTTCACAACTCACCCCCCAGCCCCCCCCCCCCCCCCCCCCCCCCCCCCCCCAACCCCCGACCGTCTTCTGCAGCCTCTTTCAAACCGTGTTGAGAGTGTTGGTTCTCTGAATGGTGTTCTCAGGTTGTGGTCCCCAGATGTCTCCGCTACGAGTCCTGGGCACAGAACACTTCTAGTTCAGCACATGTTTTCATAGTCAACAGGAAGGAAAAGCCTCCTCTTTCACTCCAAATGGGCCCTCGTCAGTAATGTGCCTCATGGAACCCCTGGATGTGCAGGGAGACGGACGTCGCCGGAATATTACTTTTTATGGCTTTTGTTGCTTTGACAGATTTTATTTTATGACAATTTTAATCATGTGTGTCCTATTTCTTCACCTCTGGCATTTTGCAAATATTCCATTTCTCTATCATGGCTCCCATAACAGCCTTCAACCAATTGTGATCCATCAAACTGTTTCCCCAGTGCCCCTCAACTATATCCCCGGGGGAACCCCAAAGGAGAACTGCATCAAACAAACAAGGCGATGCTAAATGCTGGTGAGTGCAAACATCAATTAATTAAAAAGGGGAGGAGAGAGGGAAGAGAAAGGAAGAAAAATTACATGTATAAGTTAATGCAGCCCCAAGACACCACGGGCACTAACTTATACGCTGACACTTTAAACAGGCTTTATGAGTCTGTTTACTCTATTCACAGTTATTCATGAAAAAATGTGCTATCAGGTATAACAACACAATGTACATGTGTTATCTTAAAGATACAGTGAGTCAATAAATCATACCTGAGCTTTAACGATATTATATTTCCCGTTCTTATGTATTCACAGAATAATGGAAGGGGAAATGAGAAAAGAGCTGGAGATAGACGAGAACAAATAGGTTATCCATTCAATCTTGCTCTGACAGAGGATCAGTCTAGAGCAATATATCTTCGCCTTTGTCATCTGGAAATTAGTGCATTCCAGGTGTCAACAGTTTTCAACCACTTTTCTTAGCAGTTTATTTCTGAAGAGCAGAGTTCCTGGCCATTAAAACCAGAACAACAATTTGACTTCGTTAACTTACTCACCCTTCCATCTCATTCTAATACCATGGGCCCAGGGTAAGACGTTCCTCCACTGTGGAAATGTGCTCTATATTAATAGGTTTTCTCTCATTTACTGGTCTCCCTGGTGGCATGGTGGGTGCGAGACGGGCTGCTGACCCCAAGGTCAGCTTTTTGAAACTGCCAGTACTGCATGGAGAAAGCTGAGGCTTTCTGCACGTGGAGAGAATTACAGTCTCAGAAACCCACATGCGGTAGTTCTACCCTGCCTGATAGGGTCACTAGGAGTTGGAATGGCAGAGTTTGAAGGTTGTTGTTGTTGTTGTTGTTTTCTGATTGTTTATCCAAGATACCTCCAGTGCCTGGTCCCCAATTATAGTACCTCTCCAACCCCAGTAGCTCTTTCGCATGTACTATTTCCCCAAGGATCCCTGATGGTGCTGTGGGCTCCGTGTTAGACTGTTCACTGCAAGAACAGCAGTTCAAACTCAGGAGCCAGTCTGTGGGAGAAAGATGAGGCTGTCTATCCACACAAAGATTTATCATTTTGGAAACTGTGTATAGGAAACTACACATGGAAACTGTACTTGGAAACAGTATCTGTGAGTTAAAATCAACTCAATGACACTGGGTTCGATTAAGATCATTTCCTGAACCCCTTTACAAAGAGAAATGCCTGTTTAGCTTCCCTCTGTTTAGTATTTTCTATTGGCGTCGTCGGTTATGAGTTCCACCAGCTGCGCAGTGGGAGAAAGATGCGGCTTTCTATTTCAGTAAAGAGTTACCGTCTTGAAAACCCACAGGGACAGTTCTACTGTGTCTTCTATGGGACAATGGGCGTTGCAATGGACTAGATGGCAGTCAGCTCGTTTTGTGATTTAACACGTGGGGGTAAGAGCCACGGAGTATAGGGCACAGAGAGCTGGGATGCTCACGGCCAAGTCAGTAGTGGGTCAGTGATCAGTCAGCAGTTCAAAACCACCACACTCCACAGGAGAAAGATGAGGTTCTATTCCCCTGAAAAGTTTACCACCTCAGAAATCCACAGGGACAGTTCCAGCCTGGCCTGCAGGGTCTTATGAGTCAGAATGGACTCAGTGGTAGCGAGTGGTTTGTCTGTCTCTCAGTTTATGCCCTGGCGTTCGTTGCGCATGCGCTCCTGCGGCTACCTCTACAGCTCAGCCGCGATGACTGCCTATGGACCGTCAATGTTTCTAATTCATTCGTCCCAATTTGCGCTAAAGTCTGTTAGTTCTAGATGTCCTGCCTCTGTGACATGACATTCTTGTTCATTTTAAAGACTCTTCCTGCCAATGTCGCCATTGTTTTCAAATTTTATTGAAGTGCTATTTATTCCCTTTTGGAAATCATTAATGAGATTTTTCATGGAAACTGAAGCGAAAGCTAAGTTTACTAAATACATCCATCAGTTCATTGTCACTTTGAAGGGCAGCAATCCTTTGTTTACAAAAGCTAGGCTACGTCTCACCCCCAGCCAGTCCTGGGGCTTTGGGGCTCGGCTCAAGGGGAGTCCCTCTGGGACATGGGGGTGCAGTGAATGGGGTGATCCTTTGCTGGGCACGCCGACACAGTAGGGGATGCTGGGCCCCTCTAGGGTTTCCCGTATTGGCTCCAATACATTGCTTCCCTTTTGCTTTAAAAAAAAAACCTAGGCTACTTTTCAAGCGTTTTGGCTTTAAGCCCACTTAATATAAGACAAAATCAAGAACACATGATACTACAAAATGTTTTCATAATGCTTTATTATTATAAAAAATAAATCCTGTTCTAAAAATGTTTTAACTTTTAGGATCTTAATTCAAAGAAAATACTGATTTTATATGCAGTTTCTTTCTCACTTCAAAACTTAGTTTCGGCTTGTAATATACTGTCAATTTGAGTAATTAGTCTTTTGCCCTGTGAGAAGGTAGGCAAAGGGCCTGAACAGACCATTCACAAAGGATGACACCCGAATGGCAAAAAAAAAACATAAGAAAATACTCTCATTCACTAGCCATCTGGGAAATGCAAGTCAAAACAACTATGAGATACCATCTAGCAGCCCTAACTGTAGCTCAATTAAAAGCAAAAACCAAAAGAAACCTGAGACCAACAAATGCTAGAGAGGGTGTGGTGAGATTGGAACTCTTATTCACTGCTGGTGGGCTTGAAAATACATACAGCCACTATGGAAGGCTATATGGAAATTCCTAAAACACATGGCCATTGAAATACCATATAACCCAGAAATACCATTACTGGGCATATACTCTAAAGAAATAAGAAATATATCATGAATAGACATTTGCTCCCACATGTTAAATGCAGCACAGTTCATGATAGCAAGAAGTTAGAAGCAACATAAATTGCAACCAATAGTCTATTGGACAGAAAACCCTGGAACACACACACACAATGGAATACTACATGTCCCTAAAAGACAGTGATGAAACCGTGAATGCCCCATGACATGGAGGAATCTGGAAGACATTGGGCTGAGTCAAGCCAGTCAATCTCAAAAGGACACGCACCGTATGAGTCCACTGCTGCAGGAACAGGCAAAGATGGGCACAAGCTCAGGCTTGCAGGGCAACAGTCTGCTGGCCAGCGTGGCCAGAGAGCCTGACTGGTGCCAGTGGACCACACACCATGCTCTCCAGGTGTGTTCAGTGACTTTCAGTTTGCTGGAGGGCTCCTCATTTCCGGTGGGATCAAACTGTTAAGGGAGGGGCAGGGGGTCAAGACATGAGGGTGGAAAGGGCAGAAGTATGTCTGGGGGAGATCAAACACATGACCCAGGAGGGGGCAAGAATGACTGAAAGTGCTTTCAGAGACCCTGAGATGGAAGCGTTCCTGGTGGTACACACCAAATGGGCTACATCTGACCTGGGCTTCTGGGCGCATCCTGGGGACCCAGGCTGGGTGCCAGGGAACACTGAGGCATTGAATCCTGGATCTTCAGGGTGCACAGCATGCTCCAGAGGCTGCATCAGTAAGGTCCAAAGTGGAAAATCCATTGAATGAATGGGAATGTTCCTCAGACACACTTGCAATGTGAAGATTTAAGACTGAAAATTCATGGTGTCTGAGGAAACAGATGACAACTGTACCAAGATTGTTGAACTGCTGGTGGGCGGATAAACATGGTATTACTACATCAATGCCCTATATGCTGTACTAAGATATATGCTATACCAGCAAACATGTGACTGACATTCTCAGTGAGTTTTATTATAAAATTTCCCTCACCATCAACTCCCATTGTATATGTAAATAGCATCCAGCCATGAAAAGACTGATTCTGTACAAGTGAATAATTCAGGGACTGTGATATGGAGTTAGCCTACATGATCCAATATTTATCTCTCAGCAGGGCTTTAAAAATTAGTATGAAGGGATAATCAAAGACAATATTACAGAAGATTGTTGCATCCCAGGGGGATGATCAATAAGACTCTCTATCAGGTATCAGGTATCAAAGAACAAAAGATCACATCATTGTGAATAAGGGGGAGTACAGATTGGGAACCCAAGAACCATCTGTAGGCAACTGGACACCCCCTTACAGAAGGGTCATGGGGAGGAGATGAGCCAGTCAGGGTGCAGGGTAGCAACAATGAAACATATAACTTTCCTCTAGTTCCTAAATGCTTTCTTCCCGCCGCCTCCATCTCTCCCCCCCACCCCAATATTATGATCCCAATTCTATCTTACAAATCTGGCTACACCAGAGGATGCACACTGGTACAGATAGGAACTGGAAACACAGGGAATCCAGGACAGATGATCCCTTAAGGACCAGTGGTGAGAGTAGCGATACCGGGAGGGTCGAGGGAGGGTAGGGTGGAAAGGGGGAATTGATTGCAAGGATCTACATATAACCTCCTCCCTGGTACATGGACAACAGAAAAGTGGGTGAAGGGAGACGTCGGACAGAGTAGGATGTGACAAAATAATGATAATTTATAAATTATCAAGGGTTCATGAGGGAGTGGGGAGCAGGGAGAGAGGGGAAACATGAGAAGCTGATACCAAGGCTCAAGTGGAAAGCAAATGTTTTAAGAATGATAGGGCAACAAATGTACAAATGTGCTTGACACAATGGATGGATGGATGGATTGTGGTAAGAGTTGTATAAGCCCCCAATAAAATGATTTTTAAAAAATCTCTACCACAAATTAGCAAGGATTTGAAAGGGAAACAAAAGTAGATTGAAAAGCAAAAAATGAAAACATAGATCCAGGAATTTGGTGGTCACTCTAAATCCTAAGTCTAATTTAAGAACAATTAGTTCTTACATCATGGCCCTGCTCAATACTTGCCATCAGGAAATGGATACAGAAGGTATGGGTGCTATAAAAAAGTGTAGTGAAGATATTAGATGGTGCCCAGCTATTAGATAAAATAGCATCTGGTATCTGAAAAGTTTGTTTCCAAACAAGCAGCTATCTAAATAATATGTCAACTAAGTCTACATAAAAGAAGCACTCCAACATCAGCGACCCAAGGATTTTAAATCATTTAATCTGAATTTTAGGAGGGAATAGTATCAGAGCCTAAATTGTGAAAATCTGGTTTGCAGAAGGCTATGGATGACAGTAGGAGCTCAGTATACATTTGTGGGATCAACCTAGGAAATAAGCCCCCAGTGAGTTCCCTCTGTCCACAATAGAGTGACGGGCGGAAAGTGATTACTAAATAGAGTGCACGAAAGAGAGGACTATAGAAGGTCAAATGATAAACCTGACTTGAACAGTTAAAACCTTGTCAGTTGATACCGCCACTGATGCACATTAGACCTGCTCTGTTTTGTAATATTTTCTGTATATTTTTGTCTTTTGTTGGTTCATATGGGATTTATCTCTGTTGTATTATGTATTTCACAAAAGGGGCACCCTCTTGGTTTTTTGTTTTCTGTTTTTCAGTATGTGAAACCCAGGCCTGAGAAATCTATAGGGACAGCAAGTAGAACAAGGGTTTTTTGGGGGAGGTGGGGGTCATCATGGGAGGGGACAGGAAAGGTAAAAGAAAGCTGACGTTAAGAAGTTCAAGAAGGAAAAGAATGTGTTGAAACTGATTGTGTTAGTACAATACTTCCTGAAATGCTTGGACTACAAAATGATATGATATCTGGATTGATTCCCAATAAAATTCTTTTGAAAAAAAAAGTAAGAAAGCAATGTACATGAATAACGGCAAATAATCTACAATTGTTAATAAGGAAATAAAGAAGTCCAAAATCTGCTTTAAAAATAATTCAAAAGATTCAGGGAGGCAACTTGCCTCGGAGATTCAAAGATGGAGACAGAATTAGCCCACATCCGGCAGAATGCACAGAGTACGGATTAAAAAGAATCAAACGAGGAATTCCAATGAGGGTGCTCTTTCCGTTGTCTCAGACTGCGTAAGGGCACACAGGCACGAACCAGCATAGCACGTCCTGGGAGCAAGCTAACCCGAGGGACCGCCCAGGGAGCTGCCGCGCTCACAATGGAACAAGTAGGCAGAAGCTTGAGCACACAGGGCTTTATTTTTTGTTTGGTGCAGAAGAGAATTTATTTATGTATTCCTGTTGGGAGACAGGCTGCAGCATGGGCAATGCTTAGAGAACATGGAGAGATAAGAAAATGTTCTATAGAAATGCCACAATAGTCCAGCTAAAGAACGATGACTCCCTGACCGAGGGGCACTGGATGCAGAGGTAATGCTCACTCCCCCGCTGGCAGAGGGAAGGCAAGAGACAATTGCAGTCCTACCTAGCTCTATAATGGTGCCATCCACTGAAGTGAGGATGTAGAGACGGGAAATTGTTACAGAAAATTGAATATGCATCATGAGGGTGGGGTCATGAAGAGTAGGGGGGAATAGGTTAGATGAGACTATTGGTAAATTATAAACTTCATTTAAATATGTATTAATGAACACATCCGATGCAGTAGAAAATTAATTATGATAATTCCTTTGGAGGAGATTGCCCAGGATCAATATAAAGTGCTATGTTCTTAATTATTAAACCAAAAAACCAAACTCACTGCCATCTAGTCAAAACTGTCTCATAGAGACCCTACAGGACAAGGGTGAACTGCCCTGTGAGGGTCTGAGATCTTAATTGTTCATGAGAGCACCAAGGCATCTATCTTACTCGAGAGGCTAGTGGTTTTGAACTGTCTGTCTTGTGGATCGGAGCCCAGAACATAACCACTATGTCACCAGGATTGTGTTCTTAACTATAAGGATTTAAAATTACTTTTATCCATGAATGTCAATGCCTGACCTTAGATATGACAATTCAATAGTTCTAAGATTAAGTTCATTTTAAATTAAAAACAAAAGCAATTCTGCCAGGCCTAACAAAGCACATTTGTATGACTTTTGCCAAATGGATGCAGCCTTAAACTCTCTAGGTTGCCACTGCTCTGAGTGTATTTCAAATTATGAATAACAATCTATAGGCTAGTTATAAAATCAATTTGTGTTTTGTGACCAGTATTTCAGTGAAACTTAACAAAACAAAATATCAGATCTAATTTTACATAGAAGAGTAACCATTGCTTTCTAATGTATTTATGAAGACACATGTGCACGCTTATATACCCATCTGTGCATATACGGATTTATAATATTAAAGACTTTACAGTCAAAAAGTTTACAATAATGACTGTGCATGGAAAAATAAATTAAAGCCAAATGTTAGTATTTATATTTAATGCCAAAGTTGTCATATTTTATAGAAAAATCTGAGCCAGACATTAAGAGACAAGATGTTGTTTCTAGCTTCATTACCTATACATTGTTGCTTCTTGGTTAAATGAGATCTCTACATGGTTTGATTTCTAAATTAGGAAACTAGTAACACTTGTAAATTTCTTCAATGACAGCAAATTAATTAGATGGTTTATGTCAAGAGCTTTGAAATCTAAGAGAAATAGACTATAAATGAAAATATCACATCAAGTTATTTAATATTTGGAAAACTGTGTCAGAGTTATTTGGAACAACACATGCATTTTATTGCAGAGCCCCTCCTTCCTGTGAAATAACAACTTTTGAATTATATTTTATAGTTCACTGTGTTAGAGAAACAAATCCACAGAATACTTTAGAGAAACAAATCCACAGAAACTGATGTATAAGAAAGAGTTTTATATAAAGGTTAAGTGAGCATCAAGAAAACATCCCAACCCAGTGCTGCCCAAGCCCACAAGTCCAACATTAACCCATTAACCTAACACCAGTCCACAAAGTCCTCCTCCATCTCACAAAACACACACTATGACGCCGACTACAGGAGGAAAGCTGAATCAGTGAGAATGTAAGCATCTCAGCGCTGGCAGGGGTCTCCACACGGCTGCTCCAGCACCCAGGGCTGCATCGGGGTAGGTCCATGCAGCTTCTCCTTGGGGATGTCTTGCAGGAAGAGAGCCTTGCAAGCTGAAGCAGGGAATTGGCTAAGGCAGCAGCATCCGACCATCAGAAAGCAAGAGACCAGAGAACTACAAAGGCAAGACTCACTGAGCCATTTATCCCTCCACCCTTCAATTAACCCCACATGTGTTTATCGGCCAGGTTGGCACAATAAACTAACTACCTCATTCACCATGAATTTTCACGTATGTAATTTTGGATCCAAAAGCTAATCAATGAGCTAGGCAAGACAAGCTGATTATCAGAATTTTAGAAATGAAAAGCTCAGTGCCAGGGTGTTAAAAGAGTTAGTCAAGGTGAACAATCTCCCTCAAATTTTAGTAACTATTTCTCGGGAAAGGACGATTATTTTGGATTGTTTCCAATAATCATTTAACCAATACCTACGAAACTAATTGTTGCCTACTAGATCCGAGGGAGAAAGCTGAAGCAGACTGTGGCATTTAAATTTACTGCCTTGGAAATCTTAGAAAACAATTCTCCTCTCTCCTCTAGGGTTGCTATAAGTCAGAATCAAATTACTGGCAACGGCTTTGGTTCCTTGTTTGGATGAATAATAAGAGGTGTGCTAATACAGTGATTCATCTCCTAGTAGTTAATCAAAACATTGGCTGTTCAAACCCACCAGCCTTTCTCAGGAAGAAAGATGTGGTAGACTATTTACATAAGATTATGGTGTTATGGAAGCCTTCTTGACCATTTCTACTCGGCCCCATAGGATCACACTGAGTCAGAATGGCTCAAAGGCAGCGTTTGGTGGCAGAGGGTTATGAAGCTAATGAGAGGTTCCTGGGTTGCACAAATAGTTCATGCTCACCTACTAGTAACCTGAGTGAGATTGGAGATTCAAGCTCACCCACTGGCAAAACAGAAGAGATGCCTGGTGATTTGCTCCCACAAAGATTACCATCAAGAAAACCCTATAAACAGTTCTGCTGTGCTGCACATGGGGTCACCAGGAGTCCTAATTCATCATCAATTTGACAGCAAGGAGTTAATTTTTGTGTTTGTTTCTATGAAATTATATCACCGTAACATTTTCCCCAATCATCATCCGCTTAAGCCAATATTGTAGGCGCACATTTCATATTATCTTAATTAGCTAATCAAATAATTTTCTTTCTTGCTTTTGACCAGCTCTTCCTGGAGAGTCTGCTGGTTATTTATTTACTCATAAGTTTCCTCTTCTTGTTGTTAAGAGAAACCCAATTTAACCTACATATTGATACCTTATGATCTGTGATGCCGCAGTGACTATGAATTGGGAAGCTAACTGCAAGGTCAGCCGTTCAAAACCACCAGCCACTCCTCGGGAGAAAGTCAGGGCTTCCTACTTCTATAAAAATTAGTCTTAGAAACAGGGAACTGATCTCAATGATCGACTTGTAACACCTCCACCACCACCCCCCCAGGGGGAGCGGGACAACAGAAATGTGGATCAAGGGAGACAACAGATGGTTTATGATATACGATATGAAAATAACAATCATTTATATTTTATCAAGGGTTCACGAGGGTGGACAGGTGGGAGAGGGAGGGGAAAAAGAGGATCTGAGACCAAGGGCTCAAGTAGAAAGAAAATGCTTTGAAAATGTTGTTGGCAACATATGCACAAATTTGGTTGATACAATTGATGTATGAATTGTTATAAGAGCTGTAAGAGTCCCCAATAAAGTGATTTTTAAAAAATGAATCATATTGGGCCCTAAAATAAGTCAGATTGGCTATCAAGCAGATCTAATGGCATTATTTGGCATCAAAGATAAACTGCAGAGGCACGCAAGACAATCAAGGGCCTAGATCTCAGGTCCACCCGGAGGGATGTGAACTAAGAGACCGAAAAAGAAATTTTGTAGCAGAAAACATTTCCATATGGAGCCAGCCAGGGCCCTCACGTTAGCATAGCTTGCTCTCAGAAGTAGTTGCGGACAATGAAGAACAGAAGATTTCAGTCAACCTTGCTTCTAGACCTGGTTATAGCTTCATTCCCTACGATGGGACCAGAGAGAGCTACCTCTCCTCTCGGTGCTGCAAGTACAACAAAATGCCTGTCTCACTGGGTAGTTGACATGGTTAAGTATGATTATCTGTACAATATGCTTACCTCAAAGCTTGACTCAAAATAAAGGCTCAGCCAAAA
>NW_022104341.1:39144124-39171378 GCF_000313985.2 Echinops telfairi
GCCAGTCAGCGTCCCGACAGAGAGGTCAGCACAGAAGGTTATGGCCGTTGTTGGCAGGGATTCTGAAGGACCATCTTGACAGGATTTCTTGAAAGGTTTAGAACCATCGTGGGCCTTATTAGGAAGAAGAAGTTCTAAGAAAACTGGAGACTGCACAGACTGCACCACTGGTAAAGTGGCACAGGGAAGGCGCCCCAAGGGTTCTCCTCCCATCGCAAGGATGCATGTGCTTCTTCTCTGGGGCTTTCAAGGGATGCCCTATGAGAATTTCATGGGAAACAGGGCTCCATCTAAACTAAAATCCTGACCTTTCCCTTAAGGCTTCTTTTTGTTCCCCAAACCCAAAGAACCTTTAAGAAGAACATAACCTGAGTCCTTTGAGAATGCCAAAATGCCCACTCTGACCTGGTGTGTTTGTCAGAGAACACAGAGTGCAGAATGGGGGAGGAGGGCCAGAGAGACGGAAACACTGCCTTTAGGAGAGTAAAGACCTAGAGGGATAATATGCTGAAAACAAAACAACACATGTTGACACTCTCATTTCCTAAGGGGATCAACGGGTTCATAGAAATATTTCTTGACTTACCCTAGCATGTATACATGTACACAGATATGTTGAAAATACTTAACTCATTTCGGCTGTTTTGACTTCCTGAGCATCCTATACATAGCACAATTATTTGCTGGAAAAGAGGTTACCAGCAAAATCAGTGCACATGGACAGGCATGAATGACATTGGTGTGGCATTTATTACTTGCCTAAATTATATTCACAACTGCTTGTGGACATGTATATATTACTTTTGGTACGTTCTCTGTTACTTTTACCAAGGTCTAAAGAATTAAGAACTACTGTGCATGACCAAATGAATCCGGTTCCCTTACTATCCGTGAATTAGATTGACACAAGCCAATACTGTTGATTGACTTTTTAAAGGCTATCTATTTAATCTGTGACTTATCATTTCATATTCACCTACCTCACATGTAGATAATATATATGAGACTCTGCCACTTGATAGATACTGGAAAATAAGGGCAAGATGCTTTCTTAGACAGGCAGGCATAAATCAGCCAGTTGGATTTTTGGTTCTATATCATTTCATCCATAGCATTATAGAGTGATATGATTATCTTTCCAATATTTCATTAACTAAGCACTTAAAGATGTATAAAAATCTGAGAAATGGGTATATTCATAAGCTATACCATTAAAGTCTGGGAGACTTAGTGTACTTATCAGGGTGCTTACTTCTCTAGGTTTTTCTCTGAAATCTCTACCTCATTGCTTACTTCATCCACTCTTCTGCTATCATTGTAAAGGAAGCCTTTTTCTCTCTAGAATTAAATTTTCCATTTCTCTTTGATGCATCATTTCCTTTTTCATCCTGTTTTCTCCTCTCTCCCTCACTCGGTGCCCCGCCCCCCTTGTTTCCAGCTTACCTTTCCGTTGCTATGACACCTCCTCTGAAAAGAGACTCTTCTTCAAGAAGTAGAGCATTCCCTCCTTCTTTCAGCAAACACTTACCCAATACTTCTAATTACTGAAGGCTAACTGGTGGCGCAGTCAACATTAGTCTGCTAACCAGCAGGGAGGTCAGAGGTTTAATCCCATCATTTGCTTCGTAGTAGGAAGAAGAGACTACCTGCTCTCGAAAAGGATTAGTGTCAGAAACCCTACGGAGCTCTTCTGGAATCTTCATGGACTTTCTGGCAGTAGGCATGGTTTGTGGTTTAGCTTCTAAGCACTGAGGGTGTGAGTAGTAATCAAAACAACATTCTTAAATTTTCATGCAAATAAAATTCTGGTGGAGGTATATAAACAATAAACAAATAAGCAAATAATATGTAACAAAAGTGATATGTGCTCTGAAAAAAAGAAATCAAAGTTCAAAGGAGTGTTATCCGGATGGATTAGATCCTCAATGGCAGTGTAACATTTCAGAAAAACAAAAAGAAACCATTATTAAACACAAAAAACAAGAAAACAGAACTAAATAATTGAAGGAGCCAAGTGGCTGTTTAGGAAAAGGAATTCAAGGAATAAAGAACAGTAAGTGCATAAACAGGGAGATGAGAGTATCAAGCAAGGGCTACAGAAAGTTCGATCACCATCTCCATTATCTGCTCATTCCTTCTGAAGTTCCCTTGTGTGTTTGCGTTGTTTGCAGGAGGAAAAGGGAGAAAGGAGGTGGGGTCAGAGGAGTAGTGGGGAGTTGACGCGGGCTCTCCTGAATTCTGCCAAAGACATTTGGCTTTTATTGAGATGAAAGCTTTAAGAAATGTTGAAGTAAATTTGAACTTGATCTTAATTCTAACTGTAAAAGTTCACTCTAGCTGCTGTGAACGTAGTATAAGTTTATCAGGGAGGAAGCATGGGAATGATATAATAGACTCTACGTATGCTCTGGGTAAAATATGATGGTGTGAGTTTGTCCTAGGAGGGCTTAAGATACAGAGACATGAAAATTATGAATACTGATAAAGAAGCGTTATGGTCAGTCCTGTGTCATCTTGGCTAGGCTATGGTTCTGGTGATTTGACAGACATTATGTAATCACTTTCCATTTTGTGATCTCATGTGAGCAGCCAATCAGTTGAAAAGGAAGTTTTTTCCAAGTGTGGCCTGCCTCCTGTACAGGAGCAAAAGTGGGTGCTCTGGTGAAATTTGTTTTCTTTCTTGTCACTGCACTTTTTGATTCTTGGGATATAAGCCTACAAAAGTCTCCAGCCTGCTACCTGGCCTGCATCTTTGGCGGTATGTCAGTCCCTGTAACTTCATGAGCCAGCAAAAGTCTTCAGCTTGTTGCCTGATGTGTGAATTTGGGACGTTACAGCCTCCGTAGTTGAATGAGCCATTTCCTTGTAGTACATTTCTCTCCAGGTATACCTACATAGACTGCACTGGTTTCACTTCTCTAGAGAACACAGTCAAGACAGGAAGTTTCATGGAAGAAAGCAGAGTAATGATTGATTCGTTCTTATCTTATATAATCTATCTGTATATAATTTAACAGTTCATTTCTTGTGTTACATACCTAATTATCTTTATGAGTAAAGATATAAAATTATCAGCAATTTGGTTTTATCTCTCTAGAGAACCCTGTCTAACACAGTGATGTTGAACACAGCTTACAAGGACAGTGGTATGGAAAAAACTCAAATGTACTAGTGGTTTCTCATTTAATATAAGGTGAAAGGTCAATTTATGACAAACCTCATTTTGAATGTCTGTCAACTTCCCAAACAGACCAAAATGTTGACTTGTAGTGCATTTGGAGTTCATTCTACCAGGTCAGACTTTTAAATTTTATATTTAGAGATTCTGAAAAGATTGTGTAACAGTGTGAGACCAAAAGAGGCCTGATTTGTGACAGGCAGGGGACTGGTTTTGCCACAACAATGCACCTGCTCACACAGTCATCATAGTATGCAGTTTTTAGTGAAAAACCAGCATGCCTCTCCTGCCCACACACATGACTCTCCTGACCTCACTCCCTGCAACTTCTTTTTGTTTCCTTGAATAAAGAGGAACATGAAAGTACAAGAGGTAAAGAAAAAACAAGGGAGGTGCTGTCAGTCATGCAACAGATGAGTTTGCAAATATTTCCAAAAAAAAATCTCAGATTTAACAAATGCATTAAGTATAATGGGGAGTACTTTGAAAGTGATATGTTTATTTTCTAAAACAAAAATTAATACATAGCTTTGAAAAAAAATTCCTTTTTTTTTTGGCAGACCCCCTTGTATTAAATTGGGGAAATCCAATCTTTGCAGAGGGTTTAAAAGCAAAGATGTCACTTGAAACACTATAAGGTGTGCCTAGCCCAAGCCATTGTCTTTTCAATTCCCTCCTACAAAGGAAGAACAAAGGAAAACGGATACCTATGAATTACCATTATGGAGAATATTACTATGTATACCATGGAATAGCTGAAGACTGAATAAATTGTACTGAAAGAAGTACAGCTAGAATGTTCCTCAGAGGTGAGGATGTCAAACCTTCATCTCATGTTCTTCAGACATGGGAAGAAAGGCATCATGCTTAAAAAAATAGAGAATCAGCAAAAGAGAGGAAGACCTTCAACAAGATGAATGAACCCCATGCCTCCAATGGAGTCACTCATGGAAATGGTAGTGACTCTAGGGTACGGCAAGGGATTGCATCACTCAGTTGTACATGGTTTTCTATGAGTCAGAACCAACTTGATGGCACTGGACCAGACCAAGCTTAGAGGTGTGAAGCAGTGGTGGCAGAAGAAACACAACAGAGGGCTGAGGATTAAAGTGGTCTCAGATATATCAGAGACAATTGACTGAGGAGAAGGGACATGAAATGCTTGCTAGGCAGTGTTAAAGGTCCTTTTGACATTCTTGGTGGCTGAGTTTAAGTGTCATACCAGTCTTGATCAGACTGAAAAAATAGGAGAGAAATTCAATGCAATGGGATTAAGTCTTATCAGATGAATTTGATAGCGAAAGAGAAGGTTGGCAAAGAGTGAGGTATATAAAACTGAGTTTTGAATGGTGGCACCATGTTTGGTCTAAGTATACAGTGTTAGACGACAAAGTCATGGGTGCTTTATTAAGCCTCGGTGACGCTGTTAGTTAAGTATTGGGCTCCTGTCCTCCAGGTTGGCAATTCAAACCCACTAGCACTCCAGGGGAGAAATATGATTCTGTTAGTTCCTGTAAAGATTTACAGTTTCAGAAATCCTAAGAAGCAGTCTACTTCGTCCTATAGTGCCATATGAGTGTGCTAAACTCAATGGCAGTGGGTTCATACCCTAGATTGGCATTTGGCACTGACTAAGTAGTATCATGAAAGAATGGACTAGAGATCTGCTTCCATAAAGATGGTCACTGGTGTTCAGTACCGATTAGTCCATTTGAATTCATACTGACTCCGTAAACCTGAAAACAAACCTACTGCCATCAAGTGAAGGCCGAATCACAGGGACCCTATCAGACAGAGTAGAACTGTCTCTGTGGGTTTCTGAGACTGTAAATCTTTATAGTAGTAAAAGATTCATCTTTTGCCTTAGGAGAGGCTGGTGGATTTGAACTGCTGACCTTATGACTAGCAACTCAACATGTAATTCATTACATGATCAGGACGCCATAGCAACCCTACAGGAGAGAGTAAAACTACACCATAGTGTTTTGTAGACTGTAATTTACTTGCTCCTCTAAAGATTAAAAAGAAGTCATGGTAACCCAATAGATAGTGCATTGGACTGTTAACGAGTTCAAACCCACCAGTCACTCTGTGGGAAAAGATGAGACTGCAGGCTCTCATAAATAAAAGTTTCAGAAACCCCAAGGAGCAGTTCCATTCTGTCCTACAGGGCTGTCTTGAGCCTCAATTGACTCCATGGAAGCGGGTTGCTTTTGCTTGGTTGGGTTTTGAAGGGCGGGCTGGGGGCTGAGGTGGAGACAAGCTTGTTAGATGCCATCAAGCTGGTTCCAAATCAGAGCGACCCCACGTGCAATCGAACAAAACAAAACACTTCTAGGTCCTGCACCATCCTCACAAGTGTTCTGTGTGAGCCCATTGTTACAGTCACGATGGCAATCCATCTTGTCAAGCACATTCCTCTTTTTCACAGGCTTTTCACGTGACCAAGGGAGCCATGGTCGTTATGTATTGGGCTGCTGACCACTAGATCGGCAGTTTGAAACCACCAGCCGTGGGGCTTTCTACTCCCGTCAAGAGTTCTGAGAAATGACCTGTTCTATAGGGTCACTATGAGTTGGCATCAACTCGATAACGCTGAGTTTGGCTTTTGTTTTGTTTTGTTTTACTTTATCAAGCATGTCCTTTTCCAGGGACTGGTCCCTCGTGATGATATGTCCAAGGGATGTGAAACAAAGTCTCACCATCTTTGCTTCTAAGAAGCATTCTGACTGTGCTTCTTCCAACACATATTTGTTTGTTCATTCTCCTGGCAGTTCATGGTATTTTTACCAATCATAGTTCAAATACATCAATTATTTTGTCTTCCTTATTTCTAACAGCATCAACAATATATCTGGGAGCAACCTGATAGGTCTTCCTCCCATGGACCTTCTGGTAAGTTCCAACCATTGACCTTTCAGTTGGCAGCCCAAGGCATAATCTTTGTAACACAAAAGTACCTTCATTAACCAGTAAATGCACAAGCTTGGAAGTGAGAGTATATTTCAAATGTTTAAAGAAAAGATAGTTGCATTTAAACAATGACAAACTTAAAACATGTTTTGATGGAGGATATGAAGAAAAAGGAAATGAATAAATAGCATGAATCCCACTCTTTTACCTTTTGATATAAACCTCTTAAGTTTTATTCTTTACAACATTTTTTCACATATACACATATGCTGCCATGTGATTGACAAGCCAAATACTTTTTATTGAACATTCAGGCATTTGCCAATTATTCATTATTATAAATAACACCACAATGAACATCCTACTGCATACATTTGAACATTTATCCAATTGTTGCTTGGAATAATTTCATAAATGTATAATTTCTAAGTCAAAAAGTCACCATATTTTAAACCTGTTAAGATCTATGACAAACTGACTTATCAAGAAAAAGTATCAGGTTAATTCTCAGTTGCAGTGTGTATAAATGTGTATTTTTTATACCCTGGCAAATTTTTTGAACTATTCATCAACCTCTGATGATTCAGCAGGTGACTCTCCACAGTAGGGAGAAAGGTAGTTGGGCGGCTGACATTAGAAGATAAGTCAACAGATTTTTCGATATGTACCATTTATCCACAAGGATTGCTCTATGCCCAGTGGGAGCCTTACCTGTTTCATGCTGATAGGAATGCTTAAGAAATTCCTGAAGAAATAATTTTTAAAAAGAGAAAAGCAAATGTGTCAAGAGTAATCTCCCTTATCATTACTATCAATCTTTTTTCATTAATAAACGTCATTAATTGCATTACTTTAGACAACTGTGGCATTGACTAAAAGAATGCAGCTCTATAGATACCTTTCCACCAGGCACATAGAGCAATCAAAAGTTCATGTAAACGTAATTGACATTAAATATTATGCCTCCCTAATTGTAATCAATATGGAACATTTTTAAAATGTGCTTTATCCTTTGGAATGTGTACATCCTATCCAGACATAATCTGTAGAATTCCAAAAAGGAGATGTGCTTATGAGTAGTCATTTGTATTCTATGTGTATTATATTTTAATGCAATAATTAATACTTAACTGATGTGCACCAAGTGGCAGGAAGACCACAAGCATTGGCCTATGTAACCCTAATAATAATATTAGGATTAAAATTCCCACTTAATAGATTTGAAAGTACCGAAGATGGTTTCTTCATTAATAAATAACTGATTCTTGACCTGAAACTAATTTGATCTGATTCCAAAACTCATAGAAGTTTTAACCATTATACCTGTTTCCGATGTGCAGTCAGTATGCACTTCACAAAGATCATCGATTCCAGTGAGAGATACCGAGATTACTAGCCACTAATTCAGAATTAGACATTTCCAATTCAGAAATCTGTTCCATAAGATCCCAAGGAAATGGAGAAAATGCCATCAGAGCCTCTGAGAAATGTGAAAATTGCTACGAAGGCACAGTCCTTTATTGTTCCCATCAATGCTCGTAGGCCCTCATGTCTCTCTGTCGACTGACACTTGCCTGTCCCTCGTAAGAAAGACCCATTCCTCCATTGCAAGTGAGAATGTGATTCTTTATAGAGGCTTCCAGTGTTGGTATCAAGTCTTCTGGATCTCTTTGCCTCTCTTTTCCCTTGCAGCCAAGCCTGATCCCTGCATCAACCGATCCTGCCTACTTAGATTTCAAACTCTGCTTAGGGCCTCCCCAGTGGGCTTAGCATTTACAATCCTTTTCCCAGTGATCATACCTTCTCCAAACATGTGTTCTAGTCCCTGTAATGACCTTTAAATGACATGCAATCTTTTCTAGTATCTTAATAGCATGAGAATTTAATCCTAATAAAATGGCTTCTTTGCTTTTTTGTGTGTGTGTGCCTTAGATGGTATGGTGTTAAATATGCTTCTATAAATTCCTTACTTTAGCCTTCACAACAATTCTAACAAATAAACAATATTAACCCTTTATTTAATAAGCAAATTTTTTGGCTTTCAAGGGGTAGAAACAAAATATGAATCCAACTCTCCTAAAAACTTCATGTTTTCTCCCTTGAGATGGAACCACTCTGACAAGGCCAACTCAAGATTTGAAACAGAGCAGTTCCTTTCCATGACTCAGTTTAACATAAGTTGAATCCCATGTGGGTCCCACGCCTGTGACACCAGCTCAATGGACAGACTCATGAGTCAGGCAGGTGTCAGCATCTTGCACAGGATCTATAATGTCAGATATGAAGCACAATTGACGGGAACAAGTAGATGTAGCTATCGTTTAATAATAGATGAAGGAGTTAATTGACTTACGTAGAAACATAATGCAGAGAGAAATTATAAAAAGTTTGAAAAGTATCTTACCACTGGTCATCTATCCTATGCAGTCCTCTTAGCAGTGCCCTCCGAACATGAGCCCTCTGTAAAAGTATTCCAATTAGTAAGAGGCTTTAGGTAGCTCAACATGTAAAACAGCACTCAAAAGGTTTGTGATTATGTAACATGCCATATCATGCCCCCTCAAAGAGAGAGAGAGAGAGAGAGATTCCACTTTATAGCTCTTGTTTAATTGCCCTCATAATCTAATCAGGAAAGAGGAGGATGCTATCTCCTTTAGCTAACCTTTTGATCTGATGCTCAATAGGGTTTATTTCATTTTCTCAAAACCACAAAAGGAATAAAACAAAGTGATCAAGCATGAAGTAATTCCCTTTGCAGTCTTCCCTGATTTGACATACTTTTATGGCTAAGCCAAATCATATAAGATTTCTATTTAATAAATGCCAAAAAATACCACTACTAACTATTACAGAATTTCTTAGAAAAATGCCCCGCTTCTTTAGATTAAACGATATTTTTATTAAGTGCACTGCAACAGTTGTTTTAGCTGATTACAATCGGAAACAAGTTTGCAATAAGCTATTATGACCTCTACATGAATACACACTGAATTTTTCATTTGACATAGCCAATTTGCAGCAAAATAGGAATCAGTTTTTGAGACAGTCCTTATGCCACAAAAAGTATTAGCAGAAATCTTATTAGGCTCTAAGCAGGCATTGTGCTGTATTCTGAATACTAATACTATTAATTCTCAAGTTTGCACACAAATCGTGTAATTACTCACACCACTGTCGGGGTTACATCGAAAAACAAATGTGACAGTGTTGATCAGGTTGATCATTGCCTACACACAAAGAACGCGGATCTTTCTTCTCCAGAGAATTGTTTTAAACTGCCATTCAGTACCTACTTGAGAAACTGAATAACAATAGTTTCAGAATCAGAATTAGCATTAGGCTGTTGCTAGGCATATCAGGATGTGAAGAAAGGAGCCGGTAGTGCTTGTCTGGTGGACTGTGAAAGCGGGGAATGCCACTGATGCTTACAGCTATCTTGCCGTGGCTGTGTGTCCTTGAGTCAATTCTGACTCATTGGGACCCTACAGGGCAGAGCAGAACTGCTTCATAGGGTTTTCAAGGCGGCATCCTTATGGAAACGATCACAGCTCCCTTCCGGGGTGAGGCAAGACGGTTCTACCTGCCAGCTGTTCTGTGAGTAACCACGCGCTTATTCATGAGTTCACAATATGCCATCCCTCACTTTCCTCTAACATCAGAGAATGATCACTGCTGACCAGTTTTTGACTGATCTTCTTGGCAAATTTTAATCAGTCCAGAGTGTTAGATGTTTACAATTAGACATTTTTTTTATATCTTGAATGGACCTTAGAGATTCCTGAATCTGCATGTTATGAACTAAAGCCCAGACAGGCCAAATGTGAGTCTGCCTCTGCTTTACCAAATCCGTTATTTTCCTAATCGGACTAGAAGCCTTTTAAAGATGTCTTCCCAGAAGAAAAATAGAACAGTAAATCATGAAGGCAGTCAATTACTGTTCACTAAGCTGTTGTTTGTGCTTGAGTAAGATGACATTGCATTAAGAATTGCTTTTCTTATCATTCCATTTACTGGACATTTCACTGATAAAGTAGGAACTGCCTCCTATATTATTGGCCCACAATTCTTCTCACCAAACAGTCACTCAAGTTAAATTTCTTGCCTAATTAAAATGGGAAGAGATGAGTGTACTTTAAATAGCCTCAAAATATATTATGGCCATGGAAAATTTTTCGTAAATGATTTTTGTAAATGATTCCATGTTTCTTTTTTTGTTTGGAAACTACCAGAAGTCTCATCAAGAGTACATAGATGCCCTCAGGATTTTTTCAGAGCGCCAGTCCACAAAATAGAAAAATAAAAAACCAATATAAATGTTACATCCCATTCTAGAGTTCAGTACTTCTTCATTATATTGAAGAAATGAAATGAAACATTATGCGTGTTTTGTGTCAGGGTGGTTTGCTAACCTCTCCCTTCAAGAGGTTCTCTCTCTTAATCTAATGTGTTTACTTGTATGCAATGAAATGAAATTGCTTAGTATGGTTCTTTTCTAGATAGTCTTGGTAACTCCCACTAAACGACTGGATGAGAAATGCAAATAAGGTAGAGATGAGTCTAATGGGGGGATTGGCCAGGTTTGCCATTTTGCTGGGGCAGAAATAAACCATCTTGGAAGCAAGAAGAGATATCTTTGGACCACCCAGAAAGAAGAACCACAGGCAGAGCCCATCCAAGTGTGTGTGGAGAAGTAGTGGTGGTTGCAGTGCTGAAACAGCGGTGCACCACAGGCCATAGTACTGACACCAGGAGACAGGAGTGGTGGGTTTCCTGGGCCATAAAGCAAATAAAACTCAGCTGACTTCAAGAGTGGAATCCCCTTTGGGCATTTAGCTGTGCTAAAGGATCTTTCTAACACTTGCCTGAGCAGGGAAGAGACCAAAGGACTCCGTAGCTTAGAGGCCAGCTACTGACTTCTTGTCTGAGAATTGCTGTGCACAAAAGAAGCCCATCTTTAACACTGTAGCTGGTTCACTTCCTTAACCAACGCTGTACCCTTGAGCCTTGTCAGGGACTTCTGTGGAGCCTTTGCAATGGATTGCCAAGCCCGGCAGAGAAGTAGAATGTTGTGGGTGATGTCAGAATCGGGCAAAGATGTCTGGCGGATGAAGGCCGGTCTGCTCTCTAACTCACAGGCATCGTCCTGGGGCTGATGCGGAGCTGCATTCTCCTTCGCCCTGAGGCAGCCACCGAAGGTCAGATGTGACTTCCACATGGTTTCAGCCCTGCACTACGGAGGGTTTTCTTTCCACTTTCCATGGCAGTGTAATTCACAGTTATCTCTGCAGTTTCCCCCATTAACCTCTCCGTATTGGCTCTTATGTTGCCATCTAAAACAGGTTTTGGCTTCTCCTGTTTATAGAAACTGCTACCAATTATGCTCCATTCATACTTTTTAAAGATCACTTTGAATATCTGTTTTTATTGAACTTGAACTATCACTTTCTTGAGATTTTTTTTTTTGCTTTGATTTCAGTGCTGCAAAACAATCTTAGATGATTTTCTTACTTTCTTTCCTTGGTGTTCTTTATATTCCTTAATTGTCTCTTTCAGGATTGTGCTCTTAATTCTTTACTCTTGTTTTCTTTCTGATGATCTGAATCACTATCTCCAACTACCTCTCATATTGACTGCTGCTCATGTAATTCAAGGAAAGCCTGATATTGGGATGAATGACTTCTAAATCTTTGCACTTTTCATGCAATGGCCCCACTTTTTTTTTCTGGACAGTTGGTTCTTGTTGGCAGCTGTTCCATAAATGGCTCACTTTATTCAAGAGGACCTTAGAACCCTTCAGAAGAGCCTTTGTAGCTGGCTAGTACTTGAGAAGGGGAGACCACATGAGGATCTGTCTGGAACTTTGTTTTCACTTGTTTGGGGGACAGGCTAGAGGTGGTCTTCATCCCTTTTAGCCTGCATTACATTGGCCGTCATTCACTGGTGGTTCCCCATAGCTGTAGGGGAGGCTAAGCTCTGGGGTGGATGGATGCCAAGGAGACATGGAAACGATTTCAAGTGAGTGCATGGCAACCTTGGCCATGGCTCCCCAAACTGTCTCAATCTCTAAACTGTACCTGAGCAAATCTCATATGCATTAATGCTGTAAGATATTTAAGTGGATTTTTCTCATACTCCTCTCCAACCTAACATATTCAAATCAGAATTCATCAGAAATTTATATACTCCCAATTAGCTAAATTATATTTTGTTGGTGGGGAAAATAAGCATCAAAGAAATCAAATTAAATGCTAAAGCCATCCAGATAAGATCAGTAACTAACATGGAGGAATCTCCATGTGGTGTAAATGGTTAAAGGGCTCAACTATTCACAAAAGAACAGTGGTTTGAGACAACAAAGAGGCGCTTCAGAAGAAAGCCCTGGTGATCCACTGCCAAATGAGAAGCCATTCACAAGCCCTTGAGGACATCTGACTCTCACGTACAGGAGCCAGGATTAAGTTGATGACAACTTGTTTATTGGTGGTGGCGGCAGGAGTTGTTAAATGGGTTGCAAATCGTAATGACCCGATATCCAACAGAAAAGAACACTGCCTGGTCCTGCTCGTCCTCGCCATTGCTGCGTTTGAGTTCATTGCTGCAGCCATGGGGTAAATGACCTCCTTGATGGCCGTCCTCTTTTCTCTGCTGACTTTCTGCTTTAGCAAAGCGTGACATCCTTTTCCAGAGAGGTGTCCCTCCTGATAATATGTTCAAAGTATGGAGTCTGCTCCTCTAGCTTGGGTTTTTTAGCACTTTTTCTGAGACAGCTTTGTGTTGGACTTTGGGGAAACCATGGTAATTTCAGTATTCTCTGTCAACCATAATTAAAATTCATCAAAATCATCAGCTGATTTATTAAAGCAGAAACCACTATTTATGATTTCCACTTTCATCTAGTATCCAGCAAAACACATGTTCTCATTACCCTGCATTCTCCCATTTCCTGCTTCACCGTGCGCATCCCTCACACGCTTTCCCCGACTTCCTCCCTCTTCCTCCATCTGTTTCTTTCAGTCTCTTCCTGGGAGTTCTCTTCTCGCTCCCTCAAAATGGTTCCCCATTCATGCAAACCTCCATTCCTCCTTCGGGTTCCATTAAGTCTCTATATCACACTGTATTTGAAAGTGAAATTCACGTAAATAGTGATAGGGAGACCCATTGGAAACGTGTAAAAGGAGAAGCATACCTGGATATAGGAGGAAAATTCACCAAGATCTTGAAATAAATGGTCTAGAAAATCAGATGTGTGGCAAAATTGAAGGGCCAATGTTGTGAAGTACCACAGGAATAATAATTAACATGAGAAATTAAGTGCCTCCTGAATTTGACAGTTAAAAATACCACTGGCCTTTGCTGTTACAATTTCCACTGATTGGTGGGGACAGATGCCCTACTGCAAGGCACAGAAGAGTGAGGAGGGGCTGGAAAAGTAGAGAAGAACTGCACGATTTGTTCTGGGAACTCGGGGGTTGTATCAGTTTCCTTAGTACCACAAAGCGTGTGACTTTCAACAGAAGTGTAAGGTCTCACAGTAAAGGAAACAGGTCCATATCCTCTCTCAAGGCTTTGGGGGAAGACTTTTTCTTGTCCGTCTTAGCTGTGATGAATACACTTCGTAGCTGCAGCATAACTCCACAGTCAGATGTTCTAGTTTCCTTATACCAAAGAAGGTCGTTCTTTTGTTTTTCTTAAAAATGCATGTAATTGTGGAATAAAGTTGAGGAAAATGACCTGCACCCTTTCCCCTTTATATTGTTGACACAGATTACATTTTAATACATTGTATGCCCATTAACATGGGTTTATAATCTCTTGAACTCACTTAAAAAAAAATCATTTTATTGGGGGCTCGTACAACTCTTATCACAATCCGTACATACATCCATTGTATGTCAAGCACATTTGTACATTTGTTGCCCTCGTCATTCTCAAAACATTTGTTTTCTACCTAAGCCCTTGGTATCAGCTCCTCATTTTCCCCTCCTTCCCCCCTCCCCCTCCCTCATGAACCCTTGATAATTTATAAATTATTATTTTGTCATATCTTACATTGTCCGACGTCTCCCTTCACCCACTTTTCTGTTGTGTGTCCCCCAGGGAGGAGGCTATATGTAGATCCTTATAATCAGTTACCCCTTCTACCCTACCTTCCCTCCACCCTCTGGTATCGCGACTCTCACTGGTGGTCCTGAAGGGATCATCTGTCCTGGATTCCCTGTGTTTCCAGTTCCTATCTGTACCAGTGTACAAAGTAGGTAGTTTTAAAGACTAAAAATTTATTTTCTAGTTATTCCATAAAATAGAAAGCAAAATTCACTGTGTGGCTGTCTTGGGAGGCCCCTCCTTGTCTATTTCAGCTACTAATAGATGCCAACTATCCTAATAGAGTCACCGGTTTCTCTTGTCTCCCTCTATTCTTTTGGGAGTGTCTATATTCATTCTGCTTATTTTTAATTACTCAGAAGTAAGTAGATTTAGAGTCTATCCTACATTGGTATTGATTAATCAACATAATAAAGAAAAATTTCAACTATGATCACATTTACAGATTTGTTGTTGTTGTTAAGTGTTGTCAAATCCATTCCAACTCCTAGTGACCCTATGTCCAACGGAAGGAAACACTACCCATCCCGTGCTGCCCTCAGACCTTTTCTTATGCTTGAGGCCTGTGGTGCGGGCATGATATCAATCTGAGGGTCTTCCTCTTTTTCACTGCCCCTCTAATTTCCTAAGCATGATGTCCTTTTCCTGACTACATGTTCAAAGTATGCGAGACAAAGTTGTCTCCATCCTAGTCGCCAAGGAGCATTCTGACTGTACTTCTTCCAAGACAGATTCATTTGTTCTTTTAGCAGTCCATGATCCTTTTAATAATCTTTGCCAACAGACATGGGGACTGAAATTGAATACATATTTTTGGAAGACATAATTCAATTCATAACTCTATCTTCCCACTCTCCTTTTTCTGGGGTTTCCTCCTCTTTTATAACGATTCCATCCAGAGTGGAATAGAACGCCCTCTACTCCAGTTTTCAGGTATGGCTTTATGTTAACTAAACTGATAAACCTTCAAAGACCCTCCTCCCAAACAAAGTCACATTCACTAGTACTGGGGGTTAGAATATCTTTGGGGGTGGAATTCAATCAATAACAATTGAAGACTCAAGACAAGTGATCAGGATATCAATAAAGCTTTCTACATCTCCAGTCCACATAAATTATTTCCTTGTAAGAATGTATAGTGCACTGAGAATCCTGCTCCTCTTTTCTTACCCATACTTGTCATTTGTCCCAGTCACAGAGTGGTCTTATACTAATAAGCCCCTGTCCACAGTTCCTTGTAATATCACCCATAACTGTGGTCTAATGGTGTCCCTCATCTGTCAATCATTTATTTATACATACCGCTGATAGATATTGGGTGCCAAAAATAATTCTAAGTGTTGAATAACACTAGTAAAAATCCTACTCTAATGGAGTTTATAATCTAATTGGAGAGACAAAGAACAGCAAAGATAAATAAGCAGCAGACTACTATTTGGAGTGCTTACATGAGGAGAAGTTGCTAGTGTCCGAGTATCATGTCTGAGAATGAAACCTTTAGAACTATGTAGTCTGAGTTAAAATGCCTATCTGCTAACTACTACCTGTGGAACTGTAGGCATGTCCATTAACTCTTAGTTCCTTCCTCTTCTGCAAAATGGGACTGCTGATATTGACAAGCTTACACACTTATATCACATAAGTTCGTTTTTCCATTGTCCACTATCTTACCTGGTTTTCAGAAATATTATATCTACATGCTTTATACATAAATGCACATGAAAGCAATATGGGAGTAGCAGAATTCTTCCTCTCAAATTGGGAGACTAGGATTTGATTTCCAACCAAGCCAGTGGAGGCTTTCATATTGCGATGAGTGTGACCAAGGTTCAGCAAAACTTCCAGACTAAGATATATGAGGAAGAAAGACTTGACAATCGAAATCCAAAAATCAATCCTTGAAACTTTATAGATGCCAAAAATCTATACTTGATCGTGGGGATGGTGCAGAAACAGGTAGCATTTATTTTGTATCATTTTGCATGAGGTCACTCACCAGAAGTAAGGGACCAGCTTGACTGTAATCACCAACAACAAGAGAAACAATAAAGCAGAGGAGTGGAAAGAAAGGAGATATTATAATTTTAGAAAAGTTAGCCAAGGAATGCCCCATTGGTAAGGTGACACTTGGGAAGAAAGCTGAAAGAAATAAGAAAGCAAATAATTACAATATTTTAAGAAAGATCATTTTAGGCAGAAAAAGAAATACAATACAAAAGCACTGAACATAGTGAAAAAGAGAGATTCGTTAGATACAGTAAGAGAAGGATTATGAGGAATGTATTGAGTACTCTTGGAGGATGTGGGGCATAGATACTGAATTAGGCTTTTGGGATTTAAAGAGGTTTATTCTAGTTATTAGCCTGAAAATGATTGGACTAAAGCAAGAAACCAACTATTAAGCTATCACAACACAGCAAATCAAAGATGCTGATGGGCTGGTTTGATCTGGGAATTTCATGTGACCTTGATAAATAAGAATGAAGGGGTGGAGTCTAGCCAGTCAATCAGGTCACAACCTGGTGAGCCCTCCTTGTGGACGTGGCCTTCTCATGAGGATTCTGGGATTTCCTCTCTTCCTCCCTGGAGGCGGGACACACTTTCTCTTTACTTCCCATGTCACAAGCCACATGGAATCATGCTGATGGCAGCCAGAGCTCTGGAGATGCTTCTACCGCCACTGGACCCACAGGGCCTTCCGTACACCAGCCTGTGATCTTCCTGCATTCAGCATCATTGCATGTGCTGCATGAGTCTGGAGAGAAATTCATAGTATCAAATTTATGGGCTCATATGGATATGATCTGGAAGGAGCTGGGATGTTTTTTTAATACATAATTATTCTTTGATATAGAACTCATTCCTAGATGTACATGATTCTCCCTTGATTTGTTTCTCTAGTTTACCAGGACTAACACACCCAGGAAGTGAGTACATAATTTCATAGGAGAGAGAAAAAACATATAGTCATGGGTTGATTACTGAAATGTTCTATGATATAAAACAGAAACCAGCAAAACTTTGAGAAACTATAAAGAAGCTGTCCATGACACTGAGAAGTCAAAGAAAAGGGTGTCAGTGGTGTCAGATTGTGCTGTGAGCATTGGACTAGCAGCCATAAGGTCAGCCATTCACACTCATTGTCTCTTTCTCAGAAGATTATCTGTTCCTTAAAGATTTACGTCCCAGAGAAGATCCTTAGGAATCTAAATCCATTTGATGGCAGTGTGTTTGTTTGATGGTTGGAAGCCAAGTGAAGAACAAAACTCATTTAAAGGAAGAGGGATCAACTATATCAAATGATGTCAATAGGTAAGTCAGGACCCCAAAGTATGTGATATATTTAACAACTCAGAGGTCTTTGTTGAATTTGGAAAGAGGTTCAGTGGAGCAGGAGGACACACGTATTATTGGCTTGGGATCAAGAGATAATCAAAAATTGGGATTCAGGAGAGTGGAAGTAATTTAATTTTCTATTAAGAGAAAAAGAAAATGAGGTAGTAGATGAAGGCTAAAGACAGTAAAGCAAAGTTAGATTGTTTTAATGGCAGAATATGTTCATGCTAACCCATTTCATAACAAGTAGGTTCGCTTATATTTTTATCTCTATTGTATATGACACACTTATATTTTGGACACAATTACATTGTTTCCTTTGTTGTGTCTTGAGAAGCTAATATTCCACCTAGTTTAAATACTGAGGACTTGTGAGGACACATTGACCTGTTTATAACTAATAAAAATATTCAATGTCATGAAATCACATTGTTTATAAAATATTGACTGAGGGCTGCATCCCAGAGGTGTAGAAGTGGCTTTTGTGCAGCAAGGTAAGCTTTGTAAGTATATATATGGTTTCCTATGTGTCATTTGGAAGTTACGGGTTGGGCAATGATGTAATTTTCAAGTGGAAAGCTTGTTTCCATGTGCAATACCATAGCTATAAGCAAATCACTCACACCTCCTACATCTGTTTGCAAGCAGCTCCCTTACCACTACCACAAAGGTGTTTCCAGAAGCACTCCACTAATTTTGTTACAGCATCATTTTCCTCTGGGGAAAAAAGTGAACAGAGGTAGGCAGAGTGAATAGGATCAAAAGTGAACAGGACTAGAACTTGAACTTGCTCTCAAGAGCCTTTCATTAGGCATCTTACTATGAGCTCAGACATCAAAAGACTAGGAAGAGTCCTTTCTGATGTAAAAACACATCAAGAGTAAGTCAAACACATCAAGGGGAGCCAAATAATGTAGCGCTCTACCCGGCTAAGTACTGTCCTGCCAGGAATCTAGAAGACGATGCAGAGGATGCAACACTAAGAGGAAGACTCAACCAACTATAATGTGCAACCACTGAACGGTGCCCTAATGTATTACCACATGTTTAGAACAAGTTTCATACAATAAAGTAAATGGACTACGAACAAACTATTTTTATCACCCATCATCCCATCTATCCTAACTTCAAAATCAAGGCACATATTCATTTCCTACATATTATTTACCAAATCCATATTACCTAGCAAATATTAGCATGACTCAATTAGCATTTATCACAAACATCGGATACATTAGCACTGGTAGTATAGTGGTTACGAACTGGACTGCACTCTGCAAGGTCAGCAGTTGACACCACCAGCCTCCCCACGGGACAAAGACGGAACTGTCTAGTTACCATCTTATAAACTCACAGTGCCGTTCGACCCTATCTCACAGGGTCAATAAGAGTTGCCATCAAGTCGATGGCAGTGAAATTGGTTTGGGTTTGGACTTGTTATCACGAGTGGCCAGTCCATGGAGAAGTACACCATGCTCGATCAAGTAGCCAAAAACAGTCACTGCCAGTGAGTCAATTTCAACTCATAGTGACCCTGGAGGACAGCGCGGACTTCCCCTGTGAGTTTCCGAGCCAAACTTCACAGGAGTAGAAAGCCCTGTCTTTCTCCTGCGGAGTGGCTGGTAGTTTCACTACAGACCTTGTGATTTACAGCGCTGCTAGTCACCACTCTGCAACCAGGGCTCCTCTGGGAAAGCAGAAGAGCAGAAAAAAGAGGAAGGTCCTTGAAGAGATGAACTGACACAGCAGCTGCAACACTAGGCTCAAACGTAAGAACACTTGTGAAGAGACCCAAGACTGCGCAGTGCTTTGTGTGGTTGTACATAGGTCACTTTGAGTGGGAACCAGCTCAATAGCATCTACCCAAAACAACACAATGTGTTTTTCATTCCATGGGGATTACGAGGCATTAAATATCAAACCACTTAGAATCCTGGCCCAGCCAAAGTTACACAAAACCTTAAGGATCCCACTTGGATAGCATCTTCCCAGTGTTATTTACAGCTTACACAGAGTTTGGCAGGTACGTGGTAAGCATTTAATAAATAGTTCCAATTGAATCTGGAGTCACTATTTCAATTATACTATTATGCTACTTCTGTCCGTCTGTGCCTTGGCAGAGTCAATAAAGCTCGAGTAAACATCTTCCTGGTATTTTCTGCTTAAGAAAGCAGAGATCCATTTGACATCAGCAATAATGTCCCATGTTCCACATCCTCTTCTGAATCCGGCCTAGAACTCCAGCAGCTCCCTATCAATGTGCTGCTGCAACTGTTGTTGGATTTTACCTGCATTTTACATCAGTGATATTATTCTATAATCTGTGCATTCTGGGAGGTCACCTTTCTTTGGAATGGATGTAAATATGGATTTATTTCAGTCAGTTGTCCAAGTAGCTGTCTCCAAAAGTCCTGGCATAGCGCGTGCGTGCTCCCAGTGCTTCATCGGCTTGTTGAAATGGCATTCCATCAACTCCTAGAACCTTGCTTTTGGCTAATGCTTTCCGTGCAGCTTAAACTTCTTCCTTCAGTACTATGGCTCTTGCTCATATGCTACCCGCTGAATGTTATGAACCAGTTCTTTGGGGTAGAGTTACTATGTGTATTCCTTACACCTTCTTTTGCTATTTCCTGCATCATTCAATATTTTTCCCTATTGAATCTTTCAAGATTGAAACTTGAGGTTTTAATTTTTCTTCATTTATTTCAGATTAAGATATGCTGAGCATCCTCTACCTATTTGATTCTCTTTCTCTGTCATTGCGCATTTCGTTTTAATATTTGACATTTTCTTCTTGAGCTACCCTTTGAAATTTTCTATTCAGTTCTTTGACTTCATCAATTCTTCCATTTGCCTGGTCTCCTCTATGATTAACAGCAAGTTTCAGAACTCTTCTGACATCCACTTCGATCTGTTCTCCCTTTCCTGTTTTTTGATGACTTTTAGGTTCATGAAAGATGTCCTCGATATCATCAGATCTGTCCTAGGTCCTTAATGTGGCAGATCTGTTCTTGAAATTCGGGTGAGAGAGGCTCCAGGTTGTAATTTGGCTGTCATGGACTTGTTTATTTATTTTTTAGCTTCAGCATGGAGGACTTACATATGAGCAATCGATGGTCTGTTCCATATTCAACTATTGGCCTGATTTTAGCTGCTGATGTTGAGCTTCTCCATTGTCTCTGTCCACAGATGTAGGCAATTTTACTTCTGTGTATTCTCTATGGAGAATCTATGGGTATAGTCAGTCACCTTTTGTGTTGTTGAAAAAAATAAAAAAGGTATTTGCTATGAACAAGTCATTGGTTTTACAAAATCACATCATGGGATCTCCAGCTTGGTTTCTATCACCACAACCTTATTTTTCAATTACTCTTCCTTCCTCTGTATTTCCAACTTTTGCATTCCAATCACCAGTAATTAATACATGTTTGATCAATGTCCAACTAAAAAGGTTAGTAGAAATCTTCAATTTCTCCATCACTAGCTTTGGTGGGTAATTCCTACATTTTAATGATAGCGATACATAGATCTTGAAATGTCCTTTCTGACAACGATTGCCACACCGTGTCCCTTTATTGTGTCATTCCTGGCAAAAATCACTGATTTTCTGATTTAAAGTGTCCAATACCAGACCATTTCACCTCACTAGCACATAGCACATTGATCTTTAAGTGTGCCGTTTCATTTTTCATGACGTTCCATTTGCTTTGTTTCATAGCTCATACATTCCAAGTTCTGAATATCAGTAGATTTTCCTCAGCCATTTCTTCTTACCTTGAGTTGTGCCTCGTCGACCAAGGAAGAGCCAAAGGCTTGACTCCATTCACATCACCATGTGTCTGATTTCTTCCCACCACTTTTTCCTAACAATGATTTCTTTGCCAAAAATTTGCCTGTACTCTAACTCTTTCCAGAACATTACCTCCACTTCTCTCTTACATAATGACTGGATATGTTATTATAGTGTTAATAGTATGAAAGATTATGGGGAATTCTAATGGCCTCCATTTCACTGTATCAACTCATACATCCTTATTTTTCTACAAACTTGAACTCCTTGGACAATCATTTTGACCTTACAAATTATTACCTGAATCTTAAACATTATTTTCTCCTCCTCTACAAGGAGCGCTCGTTGTGAAATGGGTTACTCATTGGACTGCTAACTACGAGGTCAGCAGTTTGAAACCACAAAACACTTTGTGGGAGAACAATGAGGCATTCGACTTACCAAAAGATTAAATCTTGACAACCCACATAGGCAATTCTACTCTGTTCTCTATGGTCACTGTGAGTCAGAATGGATTCCATTACAGTGAGGTCTTTTGTTTTGAGTTTTTATCACCCTGTTATTTGCATCTAAGCAGTGTACCTGCTGGTTACACCAATAATGATTATATGGTTTCTAAAATCAGCTAGAATATCAAACTCACTCCGAAATTATTTTTCTCATTCCTAGTTCATTATTTTTCTTAGTTCATAGTTGTTGCTCGAAATCTATCTTGTCCCTAATTTCACATTTTTAAAACATTTTATTGTGAATTAGTTGAGGGGCTTACATTTCAGATCATTTTTTGTATTCAAAACTTAAATTATTTATCAGACTTCCCAATAGTTTTGTCCTATCCCCCACCTTTTATCTCTTCTCCCTTGTACCATATTTTCTTCACTTTCATCCAAGTTAATACGTGTCCACCCTCTAGTCTATTGGTCCACCTTGCCTTCTTTTACCTTTCACTCAAGGTAATCCTCAGTGTCTGTTTCTTTTGTATTAAACCCTTTGTGATGACTTTTTCTCATACAATAGTGGTGTCCTACAACATCTGTCCTTTTGATACTGACTCACATCACTCAAGATAATGTTCTCCAAATCCATCCATGCTACAAAATAGTTTATCATCTACTATTATATAGCTGTGTGGCACATCCATTGTACATATGTAATAAAGTTTATCAATTCTTTCTGCCACTGATGGGCATTTAGGTAATGTTCATCTTCTTGTTATTGTGAACGGTGCTGCAATGTACCTGGATGGGAATATATCTGTTTGTGTGTGGGCTCTTACTTGTTTAAGGTGTTTGCCTAGTAGAGGGATTGCTGGGTCATACAGTATTTCTATTCCAAGTTGTTTGAAGAAATGACATGACACTTTCCACAAAAGTTGGACAGTGTTAAAGTCTCACTAAAAGTGTATAGAGCAATCCAGTCTCTCCACACCCTCTCCCACATTTGCTACTTTCTGATTTGGGAATTTTGTTTGTTTGTTTTTGAACTTTGCTCGCAGTGATGAAGGGAGAAGATATCTCATTGTTGTTTTGATTTTTTTCTCTCATATGGCTAATGATCTCAAGCATTTTTTTTCATATGTGTGTTGCTGCCTGGATGTCTTCTTTGTTGAACTCAGGCCTTCTACTCATTTTTTTAAAACCGACTTACTCATCTTTTCCTGGTTGAGTTGTTGAAGTGTTCTATAGATTTTAGAGGTTAGTTCCTTGCTCTGTGTATCATTGCCAAAAACATCCTTTCCCTGTCAGTGGGCTCTCTTCTTGATGAAGTACTTTTATGCACATAATCATCTATTTTTTAGAAGTTCCCAGTCATGTATTTTGTCTTCTGCTGTACATGTGTTTCTCATTCTATTTTATAGGGTGTTTATTTGGGCCTTTAAGTTTGTTTCTAGTTTCTCATTGATGATTTAGGTCTTAATCAATCTTGAGTTTATTTTTGTATAGTGAGTGAAGCATGGGTCCTGTTTCATTCTTTGGCAAATGGAAATCCAATTTTGCCAGCATCATTTGTTAAAGAGACTATCTCTTCACCACTTAATGTATTTTAGCCCTTTTTCTAAGATGAGTAGTCTATAAGGGGATAGATTTATGTCTGGGCTTTCCAGTACGTTTCATTGGTATGCATATCCATTGTTGTATCAGTTTCGGGCTGTTTTGACTACCATGGTTGTGCAGTAGTTTCTGAGGTCAGGAAGGGAGAGGCTTCCTATATAAGTCTACTTCATAAGTATTAATTTGCATGTACTGTGTCTCTTTCCTTTTCATATAAAGATGATGATTAGTTTTTCCATTTTTAAAAAAGAATTACTCTGGTATCTGGATCTGAATTGCATTATATTTATAGATTGCTATGGGTAGTACTGACATTTTCAGGGTGTGAAGTCTTTCTATTCACGAACAGAAGATTCTTCCACTTATGTAGGTCTCTTTTGCTTACTCATACTACTGCTTTGTAGTTTTTTTAGTATAAATATTTTGTTTCACTGGTTAGGTTTATTCCTAAATGTTACACCTTTGGTATAGTTATTGTAAATGGTATTCTTTAATGATTTCATGTACAAATTTCTCTTCCTTAGAATTAAAGAATCAGAATGATTTTTGTTTGTTGACCTTGTGTTCTGCCACACTGCCAAACCTTTTAACTATCTCCAAAATTACTTTTGGTCAAATATTTGGTATTTTCTACATGGAGAATCATATCATCTGCAAAAGAATCTTACTTCTTTGCCAACATGAATGCCTTTAATTTTGTTGCTGTTATCTAATAGCTCTCGCTAAAACTTCCAGCACAGTATTGCATAAGAATGGTGATAAGGGGCATCCTTGTCTATTTCCTGTTCACAAGTGAGACTCTTTCAGTTTCTCCTCATTGATCAAGAGATTTGTGTCAGTTTTGAAAATAATAATTTTATTAAATTGAAGAATTTTGTTCTACTCTGATTTTGCTAAGTTTTTTAAAAATCAGAAATTAGTGTTGGATTTTGTGGAATACCCATTTGACATCAACTGATATGATCATGTAGTTATTTTTCTTTGTATTATTTATATGACATATTACATTGGTTGTTCAAATGCAAAACCACCTTTACATACATAATATGAATTCCATGTGATCATAGTGAATTGTATTATGATACTTTGTTGAAGACTATTGGTTAATATGTTTTTCAGAACATTTGCTTCTATGCTCATAAGGTATATGTGTCTGTAATTTTCACTTTTGGCAATGTCTTTGCCTAGTTTTGTTACTGGGGCTATACTTGCTTCATAGAATGAGTTTAGCCGTTTTCTGTCCTTTTTCTATATTCTGGAATAGTTTGTGTAGAATTTGGGTCAACTTTTTTCTGAATTCCCTGTTTAAACCACTTGGTCCTGAATTTTTTGCTGTTGCAGTTGGTAGTTTTTCAATGACCTGATGTGTCTTTTCTTTTGTTATGGATTTGTTGAGGTTTTCTAATTTTTTTTCTGTGTTAATTTAGGTAAATAATATATATTTATTGAGTACAGTCTTTCAAAGTATCGCCTTATTATCTTTCTTATTTCAGTTGATTCTCTTTTGAACTGATCCTTTTATTTCTTCGTCTTTAAATTTGCATGTGTGCTGACTTAATTAGTGTTCTATTATTTATCTTTAGGGTCTAATATCCACTGAAATAGCTACGCAGATCTCAAAGATAAATTTCATGCTTGATAGGGTTTACAAAAGAAGTTAAGTTGTAATGCCAGTCAGAAATTTCATGGTCAAGTTGTTTATCAGAACATGTTGTAAAGTTCTTTTTGGTAAAAAATGCTAATAAATGCTCAAAGTATATAATGATCTGTGAGAAGCCTCAACTTGAAGGCATTCGGTTTAAGCTCTATGGATGAGCAAGCCCAACTTCCCCAATTAAGTTCCCAGAGGCATCCCACACTTCAAGATGGCCTCCTGAGCAAAAGCACTCAGCTTTACTTGATCAGGGGGTTAAAAAAGTCCATCACCTGTCCTATGCTCTGACCCCCAGTTCTGCTGCTGCTCCTTTGATATTGCAGTTGTCATCTGGCTCCAAGATATTCACTGCACAGTGTTCTCAGGTCCACACCTGATTCTTGCTGGTAATGATACCCCACCTCCTGCTTCTCAGAGGGTGTCTTTCATACACAACAGGATGGCATTGCATGGAATCCTGCTTGCAATTACTCACAAGTAAGTCCTATCACTATCTTCCCCAACCTTACCAGACCCATGCTGTGAAAAGTTTTGGTGCATTTAGAGACTTTGGCTAGATGAGCCACAGTAAACAATTCACGGCCCTTGCAGCATTTTCCCATTCTGATATGTGCCTTGGTTAATATATACTGCCCTCTGAATAGTACTTTTGCTGTATTCCAAAGGTTTTAGTATGTTGTGTTTTCATTCTCATTTACTTCCAGGAACTTAATATTTTCAATTCTTATTTTTTTTCAATGACCCAGTAGTTTTTAAGTAGGTTGTGCTTCAGTTTCCATGTCTTTCATTTTTCCTCTGAGAGGACCATCCAACTTGCCCTCCAAATAACAGAATACTGGTTGACTAGGGAAAGAGTGAAGCCCCAGGAGGATAATGTGGTAGGCCAATTACATAGTGCAATTAGTTGCAGCTAGTTCAAAGAAACATTCCTATGAGTATCCCAGAGTGAGCCAGTGCTCTTCGACTCCATGGCAAACGGCACCTTGCTCCTATAAAACAATGCAACGCACAAAGCAGTCACCCCCAACAAAATCAACAACAACAAAAAAACAGGAGAAACAAAAGGCAATGGCAGAAGATGTCCTAAACATAACAACATTCATAGAAAAAGCAGGCATTGATGTGCCACAGAAGGAAATTTTCGGACTTTGTTGGAGTCATGAGGGAAACAATACAGAAAAAGGATGAAATGATAAAGGAGATAAAGTCCATACACCAAAAGGAAATACAAGAGCTTAGGGACAAAATAACAAAAACCAGTAGCAAACTCACAACTTCTCCAATCGACTGGAGGAGGCAAAGAACCGCACCAATGACCTACAGAACAGCCAAGCAGACTTTAACAAATGCAAACAAAAATCTAACAAGATCATCAGAGAAGCTGAAGAAAACCTAATAGCTATGTCTGATGCTATGAAGAGATACAACATCAGAATAATTGGATTATTATAGGAAGACACAACAAAGAAGTAATCTGCAACAATAGTGAGAGAATTCTTCGAGGAAACCTTCCCCAGCTTAATGAATGAAAGTTAGGCAACCATTCAGGAGTCTGAAAGAACACCAGCTAAACTGAATCCCAAGAAGAAGTCACCAAGGCACATAATAGTTAAAATATCCATCTTTGAGGTAAAGGAGAAAATTATGAGAGCAGCTAGGGAAAAACAAGCAATCACATATAAAGGTTCCCAAATAAGAATATGCTCAGACCTATCAGCAGAAACTATGAAGAAGAGGAGATAGTAGAGTAGCATATTCCAAAAACTGAAAGAAAATAACACAAACCCACGAATACTCTATCCAGTCAAATTATCTATTAAGATAGATGGAGAAGTAAGAGTCTTCCCAGACAAGGAAAAACTAAAAAAATACGTTAGAAGAAACCTAGCCCTACAAAAGATCCTTGCCAATCCAGTATGGGCAGAAGAACAACACTCACCAAGCTTAAATAAGAGACAGCCACATATAATAACTCCACCCAGAGGGTAACAAAGATAAAACAGACTCCAAGATAGCATTAGCTCAATAGTGGAAAGAAGGCAAGAATGGATTGCACACACGCACACATGCACAACACATTGATAAAAAAAGTAGTAGGAAAACATCCAACACAACAGATATAAGATGACATCAGAGTCCACAGATGGCAGTAATCCTGAATATCAATGGACTAAATTCAGGCATTATAAGACTGAGGCTAGCAGACTGGCTTAGAAAACACAACCCATC
>NW_022104341.1:39175054-39175950 GCF_000313985.2 Echinops telfairi
ATGGAAAGAACTGGAGGAAATCATGCTAAGTGAGGTAAGCCAAGCACAAAAGGACAAGTACAACATAAGTCTGCTGAGGTAAGCTTTTTAAATAAAAATGCAAAAGGGGCATAGGGAAAAAGCTACTGTATACTAACATTCCTGGGGTGAAGACCAGGTAGTATGGCAGGGACCAGATCAAATACAAGGATACATATGGTAGCCAACTAAAAAGGAGTTGGGGAAAGGAAAACATAATAATAATAATAAAGAAATGGGTATTGGGGGCACAAGGCATTAACCCACCTAAGGGGACAGTATTGTTTATATCTCCAGAGGGAAAGAGGGACCAGACATCAACCCAGTGCTCCAAGATGTGAATGCAATATGCTGGTGTGGAGTAGGGAACCAGTGGAGAGGTCTGAGAGGCCAGCCCCAATCCCAACTACGTGGACCCCTGTCCCTCCCCCCAGAAAAATTTATTTCAGAGGATGGCACTGAATCTGCATGCCCACTTAAAGGATCTTGAAATACTTCACATAATTTTAAAATTCTAAAAATACTCTTTATTCTGAAATTTGCTACTGGATTTCTTGCCAATCCTAGCTCTAAATAACCTTGCATCACTCTCAGACTTTGCCAAAATTTTCCCCCCAGTTGTCATACTAAGTCTACTAAAACACCCTAATCACAGTATATTTTTCCTTGTATTCCTTTTCCTTTATTACTCCAAAAATAGCCCACAGATTGCTTTCTTGATTTTACATCTATAAACAGTATTTAATACTGAGTAATTGTCTCATTCCAACATTATCTGCAGCTCTGGGATTGGATTGCAGTACACAGGAGCAAATGAAGGGGAAGGAGGAGAGAATGGAGCACATCCTGGCACACCAAGCCTTGTGGATGATGTTCCT
>NW_022104341.1:39177070-39185704 GCF_000313985.2 Echinops telfairi
CAAAGCCCACATGGAAGAAGCACACCAGCCTGTGTGATCACGAGGTGTCGAAGGGATCAGATATCAGGCATCATCAGAACAAAAAATCATATAATTGTGAATGAGGGGGGAAGTGCGGGGTGGAGACCCAAAGCCTATTTGTAGGTCACTGGACATCCCCTTACAGAAGGGTCTTGGGGAGGAGACAAGCCAGTCAGGGTGCGATATAGCAACGATGAAACATACAACTTTCCTCTAGTTCCTAAATGCTTCCTCCCACCCCACTATCATGATCCCAACGTTACCTTACAAATCTGACTAGACCAGAGGATGCACACTGGTACAAATAGGAACTAGAAACACAGGGAATCCAGAGCGGATGATCCCTTCAGGACCAGTGGTGTGAGTGTTGATACTGGGCCCTGTTTTCTTATCCAGTGTGCTACTCTTCTGGCTCTTGATTGGCATATTTAATCCAGTTACATTTAGTGTCATTATTGGTATGTGTGACTTTATTGCTGTAATTTTGCAGTGTGTCTTTTGTGTAGGTATTTTTCATTTGTTTGCTCTTTCTTTCATAAATTTCTGTGCTGAGTTCCTTATGATTGTGGGGTTTATTGCTATTTTTTTCTCTGCTGTTGTTTTACTAGTTATTAGATGTTCATCATTTTTTCCACTTTTTAAAATCTTGATTAGGTTTTTCCATTTTCTTTGAGGTTACTTTGTTATATTTTATTATCACCTCAAGTTTAAACCACCTGTCCTCACTTAGAGGCTCCTAAATTTCCTGTTTGCTTCAATATTTTATACCGACATCTTTTTTTCTCTCTCCCCCCATTTTTCCTTTTAATCATTGTGAAATTATAACTCTGATTCCCAGTTTCAGTCTTATAGATGTGTATTTTCTTTTGAGCAGTGCCTTAAGTTGGTTGACTTCTGGGTGGTGAAGTTGTAAATGTTAACCTCAGCTTGATGACTGCTGTTGTGGATTTTTCTTTGCAAATAAACCCCTTAGTATTTTTTGTAAGGTTGTTCTCATTTTAATGTATCCATATCTGCAAATATTCTTACTTCTCCCTCATAGTTGAGGGATATTTTTGCTGGATACAAGATTCTTACATTGGCAGTCAATGTTTTGCTCTATGGTACATTGGGTTGATAGGAATCAATCAATTTGAAGGCACCTACCAACCATCTACATAACAGCATACAAGTAAGTATCAACGTAACCCTACAGAACCAGGAGACTGCAGAAAACCGTCTAGGAAATAAATGATGGCAGTCTCAGTTACAGTAATGAATTTTAGAAGAAAAAAATAAAAGAGAAAGAGAGAGAAGGGGCAGACTTTGTAAATTAGTATACTTTAGGAAAACATATTTCCAAAGATTTGCTCATTGATTGGATTTAAAAATTAGAGACAGAAAGGTTAAGTTCGACTTTGATACTTCTGGTTTGGGTGATTGTGCAGGTGTGTCCAGTGAGATAATGAGCATGGAGGGAGATTGGAAGCAGAAAAAACTAGTTAAGTTGGAAAATGCCCTAAAGTATATGGTGGTGCACGTATGGAGTACACCTTTGGAAATTGATATCTTATTAACCAATACAAACTGACAAGGTTTGGGCCCTAAAACTAAATCTTAAAAGGTACTAACCCCTAGTTTTATTTTGTTCTTTCCTTTCTTTTCCTCTCTTTCTTGTCTCACATTTAAAAAATATTGGTTTTCAAAAAGTGTCAAGTGATGTTCTCAAGTTTCTCTTCTATAATTTCTGGCAGAAATGACCAGGTATCACATTTTAGTGAATTCCTTCATCATTAATTCTTATGAATTTAATATGAAGCTTGCAGAGTCTTAGTCCATGATCACTCATTTGTGCTTCTAATAAATACAAGTGCTTTCAGAGGGTGGTTCTGGCAAGCAGTGAACATGGCAGAACTTATTTTTGGCAAGTGGTTCTTTTACTCCCCATCATATGTAACACTCCTTATTGCTTCCCTATTTCTCCTTTATAAGCCCAGCACTTAGTGTAGTAGTTACTCCATTGGATGCTTTCCAGATGAACCCACATATGTCACAAAAGACATTTTAAAACCTGACTCCCACCCCGTCCCCAGACAGACATATGATGTTACCCTCTTGGACAGAGGGTGCAGGAGTCACTCCTGATCTATAGTGTGGCGAGATCTCAGCAGTGAATTTTGAGATCAAGCAAAGAGGGAAAATAGCAGTCAATTGCATTCTTGAACTGGGCTACTTCTAGGCTTCATTTGTGCATATTTAAGGGGAGAAAATATTCTTACTAATGGATTAGGAAGTCAATTGACATATATTCGACCTGAAAGTGGCTAGTTAAAATGGAAACTAATGGTACTTATTCTGTGCTTCACTCATATATTTAAGTTCTCCCTACACACTCTTAAGTAATACCATCAGCACTTAAGATATAGATAACTCATTAGAAGAGTGAAAGGGTTATAAGATTATAATTTTTATAATATATCCTCATGGATGCTTTATGCTACTTTTATAGCACCCAGTAAAATGTATCTCAAGGAATTCTGAACCTCACCTATTTTATATACATTTCTTGGCTAGTGACTAAAACGCTGGCCTATTTGAAATAAAACAAAAATGTAAACTCACAGCCGTGAGCCGATTCAGACTCTCAGCAACCCTATGGAGTAGGATAGACCTGTCACTGTGGGTTTCTAAGACTCTCACACTTCAGATTAGAAAGCCTCATCTTTCTCCCATAGAGTGGCTGGTGGTTTTGAACTGTTGACCTTGTGGTTTGCCACCTGACATAATGCACCATGACACCAGGTCTCCTATACGATTTAAAATAGATATAATTACTAAATGAGGTAAGCAATGAATTGTCTTACATGTTTGCATGCCCACTTAAAGGATCTTAAAATACCTTACATATTTTAAGAATTCTAAAATTATTTTTTATTCTGAAATTTGCTACTGGATTTCTTACCAATCCTAGCTCTAAATAATCTTGCATCACTCTCAGACTTTGCCAAAATTTCCCCCCCAGTTGTCATACTGTCTACTAAAACACCCTAGTCACAGTATATTTTCCTTGTATCCATTTTCCTTTATTACTCCAAAAATAGCCCACAGATTGTTTTCTTGATATTATATCTATAAACGTATTTAATACTGAGTAATTGTCTCATTCTAACATTATCTTGTTATATTTCTTATAAATACAATCTTTTAGAATTTTTCATGGATTTTTGTGGAAGTTTTTATCAGTCCTACCCTTTATTGGTGTTTTGTTTTGTTTTGTTTTTTGCATTTTTCAAACTATCCTTCAGGTTAATAAGATAAAATTATGTTGGAGAATGCCTGTGCTTCCTTTCTTCCTAATAGTTACTCATGGACAAACTTGATAAACAACGGCCTCTCTTTGTGCCCCTGTAAAACTGCAAACATCCATGCAGTGCGAGGAGAACTACCAGTGGGTTAATTAGAGCAGAGCACAAATTCTATGAAGACTCAAGGCTACTTCTGTGCTATTTTCAGGATCAGTGATTTCAATATTATGTGATCTGCAATTCCTTCCTGCCAGGGCTGTGCCTTCCCTTCCAGAATATACAGTTTCTCCACCCACACAAAACGACAACATTCCTTTCCTTCCCCAACAGCTGTACATCTTTCAGTTCTTGCCTTGGATGACACAGGCCTTACCATGTGCCTCCCCCTCTTACTGCAGTTGCCTGGTGCATTCAGATGCGAATGTATTTCTCCTAGTCATTCATAAGGGCTCAAATGACAAGTGAATTTTTCTACCCCTGCTGCTCTCTAAACTTTGGAGAGTATCAAGTGAACCATTAGCCATTTCATGATATTCAATGGAGGTGACCATGCTGGGAACAGTTGCAATTTAATGCATTTTTAAATGTATGTTTATAGGCTCTATTGTATCTAGTTTTATTATATTTCCCCATATTTCCATATTATTGTGCCATTAATAATTTATTACCTCCGTTTTTATCATCACGTTATATCATTATATTTCTGTTATTGTTTTCTTATTTCTTTTTATAGCAGTTGTAAAATTAATATCTTTGAAACTGTCTTGTGAGGTCAGTAGGTTCTTTGAATCTAACTTCGAGAACTTGTCAGTATGAATATCTTGAGTCACATCTGATTCTGAAACCTCTTATGAATATAACAGCAAGCAACCTGTCAGTCAATTTGCATTTTTCAAACCTGTAAATGTTATATAATATAAAAAACCCAGTCATTAGATAATGGTGGTTAAAGAGTGAAATTAAAAAGAAAAAGAGTGAAATTATTTTTCGTAGCAATATAAAAAGTCATCATTTCTATAGAACATAAAATTATGCATGGAAACAAAATATCTCAAAGACAATATTTAATGATATCTAAATAAAGTCAAATCCTATAATATTATAGACAATACCAACCATAACAATACAGCTGAAATCCATTTAAAAATTATAAATCTAGTAATTAGACTAGCACAACCTTGAAACCAGAGTGATCTATACAAAGACATGTATTATTTAGATATATATTGCTAAGAATCAGAGAAAGAACTTTGACTTTTATTAACAGGAGAAGAAAATTGATATAAAGTAAAAATGAGGAAAAGCTACTCTAAGTTTCTTTCTGAGCTTCAGGCAATTTACTATTTTTTAAAGTCTTGCTTAATAATAGGATTTTGTGTGTGTGTATTATTTTCCTATCTGTTTTTAAACTACCCTAAATAGTTGTGGACGTGGTGGAGAAGACTGCTCTTATCTATACACATGTTTAAACACATTCATGAGGGTAAAGATCAATTCAAACTCACTGTTACAGCTCTAATGCCTACAACATTGAATATTTTCCATAAATATTTCCTGAACAGATCAATATATAGGACATATATATTTGTTACCTACTCTATCTTCTATTTATAATGATTTACCACATAACTGATTAACACACACACACACACATTGATTACTTCAGAGAAGTATCTCATGCAATGCGGGATCTGGAAAGTCCCAAATCTGTGGACCCAGTGGCAGGCTGTAGTTGACTGTTGGTACACAGAATTGTTGGGGTGGCAAATCCAAAATCTGTAGGTAGGCAGCAAGATGCAAACTTCTGTAGGCTTACATCCCAAGCACCGAAGGCTAGGGGACAAGAAGAACACAGGATCAAGCTGGTAGGTCAAGGCTCTCTGGAGAGCTTTGCCAGAACATCCGCTTATATACTGGACATAAGCCACATCCCCAAAGGACTCCCCACTCATACAGTTGTCTGATTACATCAGCTCACATCATGGAAAGGGATTTTACTATATTGCAATATGACAGAGCCCTATGTCCAGTGTCTAACAAGCCACTGAAAATTATAAGCTAGCCACCCTGACATATAACACAAATCATCACACATCTGCATTTCTGTATTTGAAAAAAAAAGTAACATATTGAAAAACTTTGTGGAATTGTATAGAAGTGTGTTATACTGATGTTATTTGATATCAAAGAAGCAGGGGTATCTTGTTATTTATACATCCAGATATAAAATTCCATTTTAACATTTATCTAGCCTACAACATGCATGTTAATCAAAGTAATCATTGTTCAGATTCTCCAGACAGGTAGAAATATGATATATTTAGTGTTTGCATGCAGACTATGTTAGTGTATATGAAATATTTTTCTTACCAACAAACTAGTGTTCTATTGTCTACAAATTGAAAAACTACCAACATTAATAAGCAATTAAAATACACTTCTAGTGGGATTCCTAAAAGATATGTTGTAGTACAGAGAAGCACTTTGAATTTTGGCAGAATAGCTGAAGATAAAAGAAAATGCTATGTCACTTGCATAATTGACCATTATGTCACCCATCTTTCCTTATACAAAAACATACTTGTAAAGTATTTGCTGAAGGCCTTTTGACTTTCCCCAGATGTGAAGAACAGATCTAATTAAGGTAGAATTTAATATCTAATAAATACCCTTTATTTTTATATTATATGTTCCTTAAATGCATTTCTATTAAGTTGTTTATTTCAGATCTCTGGAATATTAAGTTATAAAAACTTTGAAAGAGTAACACATTCTTGTTAGTATTTAGCTTATTAAAACAATCAACCATTTAATATAAAAGAAAGGTGGAACAGTTAGTTCTGTCTTTTGTTTTATTTATTTTTAAAATCATTTTATTGGAGGCTCTTATAATATTCCATATATCAATAGTATCAAACATATTTGTACATATGTTGCCGTAATCCTTTTCTAAACATTTACTTTCTATTTGAGTCCTTGGTATCAGTTCCTCTTTTTCACCTCCCCCTCCCACCCTTGTGAACCCTTGATAAATTATAAATTATTATTGTTTTCATATCTTACACTGACCAAAGTCTCCCTTCACCCGTTTCTGTTGTTCATCCCCCTGGGTGGGAGGATGAGTGTTGTTATGTGGCGATCATTGCGAACAGTTCCCCCTTTCCCCCCCACCTCTTCCTCCCTTCTCCTATCTTCCTGGTCTCACTACTTCCATTTCTGTTGCTGAGAGGTTTATCTGACCTGCATTCCGTGTATCATGAGCTCTTATCTGTACCAGTGTCCATGGACAGTTAGGTTTTATGTCAACTTCAGTGGGCCAGAACTCTCCAATAATATAATCTCACATAATTTGGTGAACTCCACGATGAGATCTTCTGTGAAACATCATGAACTTGTGGGGAGAATTAAAAATAATAGTAATAATAAAACTCATTACCAGTGGTACAATTGAGTCAATTCTGACTCATAGTGACTCATACGACAGGGTAGAATTGCCGCCATTGCTTTCCAAGATGAAACATTTACAGAGGAGAAACCTTCATCTTTCTTGTTGGGATACTAGCGCTCCTTCAGCTGGTCACAGCCTTGATACGATTGAGGGAGGCTTCATCCTGGCTTTCGTCTATTCTTAGTATAAGTGGAAAGTAGTTCATCCTACTGCTGGGTTTAGATTCTGCATCTGGTTTGTTAATTTGTTACATTGCTGGCCCATCAGGCCCCACCAGTGACTGTTGAACTTGAATTCATTCAGCTGATTTCAAATTCATTCAGCTCACTATCCACCAAACCTACGGTCTTCCTGCTTTATCTTCCTGCTTCATTTTTGTCAGTCCCTATAGCTACAAGAGCCAGGAGTAGACTGCAACTTATAATTGACATACAGACTTAAACCAGACCAGACTTACCCATTTCTACAAAGGTGTGAGCCATTTCTTGATATAAATTTCTTTCCATATACATACAAGCCACTTGTTTGGCTTCTCGAGAGAACTCAGCCAAAAATGTTGCATGAATGATATAAATGGACATTTGAACATATGTACATGAAGCATAAAGGTCCTTTATAATTATATCCTGGAGGTTCATGTCTCAGAGTGCTTTTCTAATACTTTGACAATCAGCTGCTGTGTTTTGAAAATAGACCACATTTTATCAAATTCTACAAAGCATATTATGTCTTAAGCAAGGTTATAGTTTATATATTGTTTCACTCAGGGTTTAACACACACACACACACACACATACACACACACACACATACCTCCTCAACTATTTGAGTACCTAATAATTAAACCAGCACTACTTCAAAACAAGAGCCAGCTAAACTAAGACATTATGTAAACATGCTTTATTTTTATTATCATTGTGAAGTTTTGGATATGTAACACAAATGCTATTATGGACTGCATTGAGTGCTCCTCCTCCCCCAAAATATGTTGAAAATATAAACTACAGGACTTATGAATGAGACCTTGCAAGAATTTAAAGACTTGGAAGAAGTTATTAGTTGACATGAGGTCATTAAGATAAACCCTTATAGAAAAAGCTACTGTTTACAAACACTCCAGGGGTGAGGTCCAGGTAGTATGGCAGGGGCCAGACCAAATCCAGGGGTACATACAGTAGCCATCTGAAAGGGGGGGGAGGGAGGAAAGGGGAAAGTAAAAATAAAAAGATGTGTAATGGGGGAATGGGGCACTGACCCACACAAGGGGAGGGTATTGATTGTGTCTCCACAGGGAAAGAGGGACCAGATTTAAAGCCAGTGCCTGAAGAATGCAGTGTGCTGGCAAGGAGTGGGGAGCCAGTGGAGGGGTCTGAGGGCTCGGCCCCCATACCAGCTACGTGGACAACTGCCCCTCTCCCCCCAGAGGAATTTATTTGAGAGGACAACACTGAAGCTGCAGCTAGGGGAGCAGGGCATGTCTGATCAGAGCAAATGGGAGCACTTAAGGGGGAGGAAGAGTGGAGCATATCCTGGCCCACCAGGCCTGGAGGACGATATCCCCACTCTGAACAGTCAATGGACAGAGTGGACAATATGGCTGATCCCACTAGGAGACACACCGTCCCTTGATGGCCCCAGGCCCTAAAGGGGACAACACTGGAGACTCAGTGTCAGGACTGGCCCAGACTGACCCTGAGACACCGAGGCAAACCACTAAAAGCGTGCAGCAGAGCAACCGTGGGAGCAGAGCAGAGAGCCCCCGAGGGAGTACAAAGGACAGACTCTGGGGTCAGAGTGTGGCACCCCATCGGTCCTGACTGAAGGACACACCTAGAGATAAAAAATCAGGCCTTGATCTAGTTACAGGTTTTTCTTTCTTTT
>NW_022104341.1:39187066-39200802 GCF_000313985.2 Echinops telfairi
TGGATGGATGTATGGATTGTGATAGGAATTATACGAGCCCTCAATAAAATTATTTTAAAAAAATAAGCCCTTATAAAAAGAAAAGGGACCCTGATATACAAAGAACCAATAGCCATATAAAGAGGAAGACAGAGACTGGAGTGGTGCATATGCAAGTTGAGGACCACTGAGCAATCCGGAAGATTGCTAATAACCACTCAAAGCTGGGAAAAAGCAGGCAATGGCCTTACTCTCCAGGCTGCAGAAAAAGGATGCCTCTACTGACCGCTTCTACTTTCGGACTTCCACTTTTCAGAATTAAGAGACGATCAATTTCTATTGTTTCAGGCTACTCAGCTTGTGTACCTTATTATGGCATTTCTAGGGAATAATACACATGCCGATGTTAATATAATGAGGCATTGGGGGTTCAGTGGTAGAATTTTCACCTTCCTTGCAGGAGATTAGGTTCAATTCCTGGTCAATGAACCTGAATACATCTCATTCACAGGCAATAACCTTCATTCACTGGGGGCTTCTGTCTTGCCAGGATGCTCAACAGTTTTTAGCAGAGACTTAAGACTAAGAATACTAGAAAGACTGTGTATTCTGATTCTGAAAATCAGCCAGTGGGAATACTGTGCATCCAAACTGTCTGATCCACAATGGACCATAAGGATAACACAGGACTGGACACAGTTTCCTTCCGCATGCATGGGGTCACCATGACTAGGGAGCAAACCAGCTTACAGTAAAATTAACATAGAGTAATAAAATCAGTAATGGTGGATTTCAAGAATGAAGGCAGTGTAGCCGTCCATGAACCTGGCTTCACATGATTTTGACAGAGAAGAGAATAAAAGAGAGCTATTTATAAAAATCTTTGATCATAATTCCATAGGCTAATTACCGTGAGAGTTACCTCGGATCTGATGGTAAGAGGCAGGAGGTGTTTAATCCGAACAGAGACACAGGACTGTATGGAAAGGACCACCTGACCTGATAAATCCAGCCCATAGTGACCTTGTAAGAGGAAGTGAATAGATAGCTATCCCAAAGTCTCTGCTTCTTTCCATTTGCCACTGAACAAGCCCATCCAGAAGCCAGGCAACCAGGAAGGCATCTGATGATGTCCGTTCATAGAACAGAGCAGGGTGAAGAAGTGGGTGAGTGTATCTGGGGAGATGTAAGAAAGATACAGAGGATAGGAGGGAGTAAAATGAATCGTACATCACAGTACCAAGAAAGTCAATGATGGAAAAATAATGGAGGAAAAGTAGAGCACAATTGGATATAAACCAAGTACCCAGGAATTATGACTAACTAAGGAGTCAGGCTTTCACCTAGAATCCAATAATAGGGCACAATCAGAAGTAATTTTAAGGAATAGTGTCCAAAATACTGGACAAAAAGTGAAGGAAAGAGAATGAGCTGCTATAGGGCTGAATCATTTTCAAAAATAAATGATATCTTCTAACTTTTGCAACCTGCTAGTGGCCAAATTAAGAAAACAACCATTTTAAAGACAAATTTTAAAGACAAAATGCATTGGGGGAAAACAACTCCCTATAAATGTATCTATAAATTAACCCTTCACACCAAGGAACAACTGACAAGGCTCCCTTTATGTTAAGCTTAGTCTACTGCTGAGTCAGTGGCCTGCTCTTTGGGCTTTTCTAGTCTACAAGAAATGCATGAAAACGTGGCTTCCCTTCCTAGCAACCTCAGCAACTGGTTGTCTCGCCAGGATCTCCTGAAACAACGCGTACACAGATGCTGATGCTCATGACGTATATCCCTTGAGCGAGATCTTTCATTCTCCCCTCACACATGGAATCGAGAAAATAAGCCAGACATGCAGTCTTAACATGACGTATGGATTTCGTTAGACAATTCTACTTGGACCTAAAACAAATAATAACCTATTTCTTTTCCAACTTAAAGGTGACCATAGTACCCCCATATCTTTTCAAAGCAATTTCTAGCAAGTTTACATTGTACTCTGTATTGTCTTATCAAATCCTTTTTATCAGCGAAGCTAATTTTATATTATTTTGCTCATGCTTTATAGTTTTCCTTATACCCCCTCCCCCAATACATAACCACAACACATTCTTGAGATATAAAAATAACAGCTAACATGTCCGAAAGGTCTAAGGACTAAGACAGGTTTATCTCTGGGATTTTTTCCAACAGATCTATAAGGTAGGTACTATGATTAGCCCCATTTCAGAGTTAAGTCATTGAGATTTAAGAGCTTAAGCAGATTGACATTTATCACCCAGCAGGAAGTTCCTGAGATAAGCTTCAACTCCTGGAATTCTGGCTCTACAAACTGTTTAAACATAACCTATGCTACTTTTTGGAAAACTTTGTTGTTGTGTTTTAAATAAACTAGTTCACCCCTCCCAACTCCCTTTATCTCTCAAGTAAGCAACATCTAAAAAAATCAAACCCATTGTCATCAAGTTAATTCTAGCTCACAGTGACCTATATGATAGGGTAGAACTGCCTATAGAATTTTCAAGATGCAGAGTACTGCATCTTTCTTCCATGATGCAGCTAGTGGGCTGAAGCTCTAGCCTTTTGGTGAGTAGCCCAACACTTTAATTACTGCACCACTGGGACATCTAGTAAGTAACATAAACCATATCCAACCCCACTAAATTGAGTAGATACCAATGCGAGCCACCCTACATCATGTGTCTTTGACCAAAATCTTTATGGAAGAAGATGGTCTCATCTTTTTCCCCCTGAGAGGCTGGTGGGTTTGAACTGCTGATCTTGTGGTTAGCAACCCAATGGATAACGCAGGGCTCCTTAATAAAGATGTGAAGATTGGCTCCTACTCTCTTCTCCAGTAGTCACATATTCTTATTTCTCTTGATTTGTTTATTCATTATTTTCCTTTTTTTACTTTCTCTGATTACAAGCAGCACTTACTTTTCCTCTTCCTTGGACAATATTAAAGCATCTTCCAGGACAGCCAAATTATTTATAAATTCCCTAGTAATGGCAATTTGGCAATGGACATTACCAGGCCATGAGGTTGCATTCGAATTTATCAGTGTACTATAACTATAGTCAGCAAAATTGTACATGCAAGCAAATAGCTGATAAGCACTACTTCATGATGTGCTTTACCACTCTGGTCAGGTAATCACCAATCAAGGAAATAATGAAGAATGAAATGTGCAAACTCTCTGTTGACTGTATTAGTGAAATGAAATTAAATCCAAAAATATTTGAATCCTAGAAGTACTAAGGAGACTGGTTTCAATATGGGAAAAATCAAATCTGCTTCACTAATAATTAAAGAATTCTGTGTGGAATCTGAGACCTAAAGGCAAAAGCGTTTTATTTGAGTTTTCAGTATAATAACATTTCCAGTATAATAATGTTTGAAATAGTTACTAATCAAACTCAGATGTATGAAAAGATGGCTACAGAAATGCCAGACAAAAGAAAAAGATTCACTTAGAAGATAACAAAATTGACGAGGTTCACCTTAGTATGTTAAGTAACAACATTTCCACATACAGATATACTGTGTTTATTTTCACGATCTATAACCAGAAGGGCCGTTGTTGAGGTTTTCTCTACAGCCCTGGCTTGGAGTATTTTCCTCATTCTGTAGTCTTAGAAGTAGAGAGAGTCATTTTCACCTCTTTTCTAAAACTAAGTATAAAATAATTGTCTGTGCTCATTTCCTATGTTTTCTAATGTGTAATTTGGAGAAGTGCTCACAGACCTGTGGGACAGCTGGAGTTACTATGAAGTAGGCAACATACATTTTGCAGCCAGGCTGACACTGATTTAAAATGCATTTCAGACTTTGAAAGGTGGTGCATTCACAGTCCCTGAGACTGAAGTTCTCTGGTTCTCCACTGAACAAAGAGCGCCCGGGGAACTGCAGTGCCCCATAAACCTCCCTCAGCTGTGAGGTGACATTCACCATAAAGAGGCATGTTGGATAGGTACAGCGGAAAGAACTGGATTATCGGAAAGCCACACATCGTGTAGGTCTGAAAAGAGGGGTTGAAGCAATCCTGTTGTTAGGTAAGCTGAATTAGAGGATCTGAATTATAGTGTAGCCAGCAATAACTTTTTTGCCTTTCACTATTTTGTTTCATTAATTTTTTTCTCTACACATGCCAAGATTTTTCTCAATATGTGCGATTTCCAAGAAACTTGTAATTATCATTATTTACAACATTTTGCTAACCTGTCACACAAAATTAATCAAGTTATTGTCATTCTTTTAGTGCCTGGATTAATAGACTTATTATGTAGGTGATAACCTAGGTATACAGTCATAGTTTATCATGAGAGGGACATGTTTTCTGTAATTCTATGGAGATACCTTGTCAACCTCATTTGCTGTGGCCGGTCTTCTGGACTCTAGGAGTGACAGGCAAAAAGAATGGGAAGAAAGCCTTACGTACATTTCACTGCAAATTGCAGCCGCAGGTTCCTGAAGATTTCACTTGTGGGCTCTCTTTTCAATGGTTGATGGACATTCTGGTCCTTCCTAAATCTTGCTTTATAATTTCATTTTAAGTACAAACAACAACAACAACAACAAGAGCAAACCCGGCTCTTGTCCCCTGGGCAGGATAGATGCATTAAGACTGAGCCCTAGTGAACAACTTCAGAAAGGATGGCTGTTGGAATGTGCTATAACCAATCTGCTTCTCTCTCACTCAGAAAGAGCCTCATGCTGTGGGTCATGCTCTCTGCCTCAAAACAGATTTTTTTTCCAGCTACAAAGATCTCATATTGAAATGAAAGTAGAGGAAAAATATACCTCACTGGAGCTGTCTTATTACCCCATAGATTTAAACCAGATCTAATGGAATGGAGGAGAATGATAACTAGGGGGCGAGCAGCAGTGGGAGATGTAAACAATGTATGTTCCATTGGATTCTGACCAAGATCAGGGAGTACGGTTTTGAAGCATTTGGACTCTGTGTGCCATTCTATCTTGCTTTGACTTTCTCTTGTGCTCTCCATGCCCTTCAGCTCCAAAACACATGCACACAACTCGCAACCACAGACTGGCTGCTTGTTTTCTATATGCAACCTTCTTGAATATCAATATTATATGGATGATACAACACAACTCAGATTGCAAGGCAAAAGTTAATGCTTGCTTCTTTCAAGTGTTGTAAAAACTAGAAGTAAAAAAAGAAAAGAAGGAAGAAAACTTTTGTAAGAAAAGTATCTACAATTTCTTTACCTTAATCTGACAGTTGTAAAAAGAACGTCATGCTATTGGGTAGAAAAGTGTTAGCTTAGGTGAAGGGGAAGACAATATACAATATTTTGCATTGGAGGCTAACAAAAATGGTGTAACAAAAGCAAATACTGCTATACTCGTATATACAATTCTGCTATAAATTCTGGAATAGACACACAGGTTAAACAAGTGAACATGGATGGGAGGGAGAGTAGACATCCACCCAGCAATATATAGAGATCTGACAGAGGATATTTGTTTATGTGCATTTACTTTTGCTGCAAATAATATCCATGAATGTATAGGCAAAGTTATGAAATGTTCTTAGACAAAACAGAACACCTTGACGGAGCGAGTTGCTGGCTCCAGGGTACCAGCATCATAGTGTCTGGATACCTCATGGTCAATGGCATAACATAGTTCTCAAAGACAATATCCTGAATATGACTTTGGTGGGTAGTAACTCAGATCTTAAAAGTACATGAGCAGCAATCTAAAGTGAAACTATTGATTTTCTCTTATTCAGAGGAAAGATGACTGATTAAAATACAAAAGCACAAATAATTAGTCCAGTGGACTCATGGATCATGCAAACATCAGCCTGTACAACCTTCAGACCAGAATAATTAGATGGTACCTGACTATTATTATCAATTGTTCTCTAAAAGATGACATGGGAATATCCTGGATAGTGTGGAATAAGAATACAGAAAAGAACTCAAAATCATAAAAGAAATTAGACTTACAGGTCAGGTAGAAATGGTGAATAGTTTTCATAGTGGAATGTTAAAAAAGAATTTATTTTATTGGTTATACAACTGTTTATCCAAGGTTAATCATTTGGCTTTTTCAGAGACTGTAAAATAAACACATAGATGAAATAATGCATTCACTTCCAATAAGTCTATTCAATGAGAAAATAAAATAGGAAAACATCAAAGTGAATGAGAAGTTATTGTTTTGACCTAAAGCGCAAACAGAACACTTGGCTGTTAACTGAAAATGTGGAGGTTCAAGTCCACTCAAAGGCATTTGGAAAGAAATCCTTGATGTTCTATTTTTAAAAAATAATTTAAAATATATAATTTTAATAAAATATAATTTTAAATTCTATGAAGAACAGCTGTACTCTGACCCACACAAGGCCACCAGGAGTCAGCGTCAACTCAACGGCAACTTAAAGACCAAATTGAGGAAGGAAACCTGGATTAGCACCAAGAGCTTCAAATGCATGTCATTGTTAGCATTAAATAAATGCTAAACCGCCGCACATGGTTACGATTTTGAGTAAGAAGTCTGAGCCCAACACGACCAGGATCTCAGTAGTATGGGCTCATTTCTGCTAATCAGGAAGCACACTTGATATTTATACTTCTTTGTTACCCTCCCGCATATTAGCATTGCCCTATGCATCAACAAATCAAGATGATATGCTAAATTATGTCTCCTTCATGTGTAGATGGGAGCAAAATCATGGTTGAGAGGCAGAATCCCATTGTGGAAATCACTGTAGACACTTCATTATGTACAAGAAAGCCTCTGACTAATTCTGGTTTCAATTCCTTCAACTGTGAAATGATCATAATAATGTCCTCCTTGACTAGTTCACAGATGTGCTGTAAACATCCAAAAATTAAATAATAGAATTACCATAATGACATTTTCCCTATGTTGAATAGTTAGAAAGCAAACAAAGGAACCTGGTAACTAGGGCCTAGCAAGTTGGGCTGCCAATCTCAAGGTCAGCAGGGAAGCCCACCAGCCACCCCGTGGGAGAAAGATGAGGCTTTCGGCTTTCGTAGAGATATACATCCTCAGAAACCCACAGGAGCAATTCTGTGAGTCTGAACCGACCCCATGGCTGGGATTGTCTTTATCTATTTTTTTTTTTTTAGTTTTGAGTAGATAGCCTATATGGAAAAGATTTTCCATGTATTCTGCATTCCTTCAACTAATCATTAAAAAAAAAACCATAAAATATTGACTTAATTTTGCAGATGAGGAAAGTTAGGGGCAGAGAATTAAAGCCCCATTGATGGTAAGTGGAGAAGCAGAGATTCAAACCCAAGTATTTTAGGTGAACTATTGTGTAAGTGATATCCATGGGTCTTTTTATTCATTAAATACAAACTATTATTCTTAGCTCTTCTTCATTAAATACAACCGATTATTCTTAGTAAAACTTTTTTTTTCAAATGGCAATCAGTTCATGAAACTGTATTCTGTTGATAAGAAAAAAATGCAAGCAAGTCCTACGTTAATAGTACATCACTTTTCTCAAGTCAAGTTGAAGTCGAAAACTTCTGTATAAAACTTTGGGTTATAGGATTTCTCCTTTCATAGATAAAACCCTTTTTTTCATTCCCTTTTTATAACTGAGGGAAGTAAGAGGGATCTTCTCGCTCCTCCTTCCTCTTTGCCCTTCTTTAATGATGCAAATAACTACTTCACTCCCGGTGCCTACGTGCATGCTCTTATTTATCTAACTGTAGAAGACTGATCAAAGTAAAATCCCTAAAGGAAAAGGTGATATTAGGTTGCCAAAGGTCCCCTTCCATCTTTCAAATCTCAGTCAAGAGCATCTAATCTCTCTCATACAGGAATATACAAATGACCTCTTTGCCCAAACAGCCATCTAATTTAGGCCAAAAGCAGTATCAAGTCACTCCCTCTCCACTTACTGAATCCAGTTCTGAAAGACAGACAGGTCTGCCTGTTCTGTCTGGTTTTCCCCTCCAGTTAATAACTGAAGTGATTCTGGTTTGACAGCTCAAGCACAAAAGCATTGTACTGATGAGGGTCATAAGATAAATATGGGGATAGCTTCTTACAAGTATTTCTTTCTACAATCTGGTGTTGCATGCGGACGCCTGGAATAAGCATCTAAATTGTTGTTATGCGGAGCTGTGGCATTGGTGCCCATTTATAGAGGATCTTATGGCCAGCAGAAGGACACATGACCCACTCCGGTGCCATCCTTCCATTCACTACTGAATGTGAGCTCATTGCAAATCGCTCTTCTCTAATTTACATTTAAACAGGGGCTTAAGAAGGATCAGGGTGCACCACTGCCTTGAAACGCTACAGTCTAAAAAGAGTGACAGGGATTGTCATCAGTATTATAATCATTACCAAATTCCTTCAAAAAAAGACTATTGTTAGGATTGGATCTGTCTCTGCAGGGGAGAGCCTAGTGTGTGGTGTTTGGCTAATATATGAATCGAGGACTAATTAAAAAAATACACAAATTATATTTTTAAAGGAGTATGTTACATTAAAATTGTGATAAGCTGGGTAATTATAGGGAATTTGTATATCTTTTAACATAATTAATGGCATAAAACACTGAAGTTTGAAATTTTAAATCCATCTATTTTAAATTATGCTTCCAAATTTACATATATCATTAGAATGAAAATAATTGTAGACTGGTTAGATTAATAAGTATGAACTGAACCTGGATTAGATCTTTGTCCATTATGAATGTTGCAAAAGAAAGCAAGAAATGTTTCTCATATTAAGCAGATTCTAGTTAACTGTAGGGCATTTACTAAAACTAATATTAATCTTATCTTAGTTAACTTTTCATATGTAACAAGTGCTGGGTAAATAAACTCTGTATGAAATCTGGAACATAATTTATAATGAATCTGTGCTAATGATATCTAATGTGCCTAGTTAAAATGGAATCTTTATTGATAATAAATGCTACTCATTTACTTCAAAGGGAGTTGCCAAACATATGTAATTTGATGGTAATTTTAAAAATAAAACAATGTTAGCTAATATAACTATAATTTGCAAATTTCCTCATGAAAATGCAAGGCACATTACATGTTATATGTTTTTCTTAATTGTGAGCTATTAAAAAAGTAAACTCAGAAACTATGCGCAGTCCAAAGATTCAAACTAATAAGTGTTTGAGAAAATATATATATGTCGTAGGGGATTCATGGCTCCCAAAGACGTGCACTCACTACCCACTGGAGCCATATGTAAAACTGTCACATCATAAAGGGGGAGTCTGCAGGTAGATTTACAGTTTTAAGCTTTTGAATAAAGATAGGACCCTGGATTATCCCAGTGTGTTCAATCATGACAGCTTAAACACAGAACTCCTTCTCTAGAGGAAAGCAAAGCAGGGGGGAGAAGCGGTGAGCGAGGAAGTGAAGTCAGAGAGCTGAAGCTCCAGAAGGACTTGATCCAGCCTCACTGGTGTTCAGGGAATGGGCATCAAGACTCCTGGCCAGCAGCCAACCAATAAATGGGGACCACAGCACTGCAAGTGCAGGGAACAGAATTTATCCAACTCGGATCAACCTGAAAGAAAATTCTTTTGAGGCCCTTATTGGTCTTCTAACCTACAAAACTGTGGTAATAAGGCATACTCTTTTAAGTTGTGAACCTAGTTGTAGTATCGAAAGATGAAAAAAGCAAAACAAAACAAAAACACTGACTCACAGAAACTCTAACGGAGAAAGCAGAATTGCTTCTTTGGAGTTCAGAGACTGTACATCCTCATGGAAGCAAAACCTTTATCTTCCTCACGTGGGACGACCGGCAGGCTGGAACTGCTGATCGGGTTAGCAGCCCATTATGTAACCTATTACAAATGTGTATTGTTTTAAGCTTTGAAATTAGTGGCAATCTGTTAAGAAAACATATATTATATTACATTTGTGTATACAATCTAAGCACTAATAAACGAATGCTAAAGTAATGAATGTTCATTTTCCTGCTAGAAGCTCATAGCATCAATATGTGCTAGACGTTTTACATCCCAAAGTTTTAGAACATCACTTCTTTATGCATGACATCTTGAACTCATGACATAAAACAAAACCACCACACAAAACAACAATAATTTCCAAAACATGAAATCAGCTGTTTGTGTGTTTAACATACCAGCAGATCTCAGGGATGGCTTCCTGTTTCCTAAGGAAAAAGTACGTGATCTCCTCCCTCTTTTCCCCCTTTCTGTAGTTCATTTTATAACCTTGAGTTCCTAAGATACAATTTGTTATCTACTACTATTCTCTGTTAATTTGGGATAGATATTTTCATTCATTAATTTCTTAGTGTGAATGCTATTTTCATTCTAAAAAAAAGTACATTATTGGTATGTTTAGTTTGTAAAATATTATATGATTAAATAAGAAAGTGTTCTTATAGAGTATATTTTTGCCATTTTATTAAAATAAGATATGGCTCTCGAAGACACAGAAGTTCAACTTCAAGAACCTCCGACAATTATTACTACTATTACTACTAAAAAATCTACTATCTCATTCTGCTGTGTGAGCTCTGCTTCTCTGGCTTCCATGGAGAGGAAGGAAATGCTTCCCTCCCGGCAGGGAACAAGAAGCTGGAAGCAAACCGTGGATTCCCTCTGTACCTCTCAGTTGATTTCCACCCAAGAAAACAGGAGACTCTGGATGATCAGATCCAAGAGGGTGTGATACCTCTTGTGTGCTCTGGCTACCCGAGGTGCTCTCCAAATTGTTAAAGGATGCTTTTGTATTTGGACACCTTCCTTGAATAGTGCACTTCAAAGTATAAGAGCGTTTTGCTAAAATAATAATGCATATATATATAAGCCATTCAAGCAGTAATGTAAACCTTGTACTTTTTGGGAATCATCATCTGAAATCTTCAGAGGAAAGCAATGGGAACATAACGTTAAAACTATCCCAACACTACACAGTTTTCAGTCTTTCTATTGATTGAAAATAAAGAAAATATGAAAAAGGGGAAATTAATTGTAAACTGAATAATGGAAATCTCTGGAAATTTTTAGATTGTTTTTGCAAACCTGCTCATTCCTTTTTGCTCACTTAGCAACTTGCTCTTATCTCTGCAATATGACTTATTATTCACATTTTCAATTCGTGCTCTCATGTATTTCTTGTCTCTACTACCTAATCTCTTAGAACTCCCTTATTTCCTCGCACCTTTCTCACTTTTATTATTTCCCTAAACCTCTAAAATGTGTCAGTCATCTCCACTGATCTCATTTACACCACTGCAACCCTTTAACATAGTGCATTAGAGTTTAGATTTCTGAGCAATTAGTTTGCAGAAGTTTATACTGGAGAATGGGAATTAAATACCCATGAATGAGAATCCACATAAGTTTCAGTCTCCATTGAATAGCTTTTCCCTGAAGCAGAGTGCTTTAGAGAGGAGATTGCATTCACTACCCTAGCCCAGGGCAGGAAGAAGGCATAGTTCTAGGGGACTCTCCTAGATGTGCCCTGAAGAGAAATTGGGGTACTAGAGACTCATGGTCACAAGTAACATCCTGACTGCCTAGATTGGAGGGCCCTGAACCAAACCTGTAAACTCTTCTGTCCAATGTAATGACCACGCCCCAAACATGGTCCAATTCCCACTTAGTATCCTGCCTGTAATAGTCATGATCTGCCACTAATCATGCTTTTGTGATAATTCCCTTTGTCCTACCAGGCCCTGGTGAAGTCTTCAAATCTCTGAAAACCCTTGGATGCCATTACAACCCCCTTCTAATGGTTTCCTTCATCCAGATAAGGTATATTTGTGTTTGTCTTATCTTTTCCTGTTAAATACTTAATAACTGTTCTCCTGAAATTTTATTTCATTGTAGGGCCTTTTGGTATCCTAAAATAATGGTGATTGCCTCCCAGTAGCCTCCCTACTTCTAATCTTATCTGCTCCACATCTCCTTTTTGCCTTAGAGAAAAGGTGTTTTCCAAAAGGAAAATAAGAACAACTTGCATACTTTCAACTGTATCTCACCTTCTTCTTGCACAACTCGCTCCCTAAAAGATGGCACATGTGCATAATATACTCAGTAGACTACTCTAAGTGTTCTACATGCATATTGCATGCAGTCCTCAGAATATGATTCTGTAGTTACCTCTGAGTCAGTGTCGTCCTCTCAAACCATTGAAGAAACCAGAGAGTAGTTGAAGAACTGACCCCAAATCCCACAGATGGTTATTGATAGTCACCAACTGGAAAACAAGTAGCTTGCCTGCAGATATTACATTTCAACCCCACATTTCATATTTTATCTTTCCTTCAGTTTCTTAAATGACGTTTGTTCCTTTCTATATTCTTCATACATTGTTTTCCAAGCGCAAGTCCCCTTTCTCTCCATCTTTTCTTCAATAACCACATAAGATTCTTCGTATTAGCGCCACTTAGACCCCTAGGAGACATCAACTTATTTTTGGATGCTTTCACTAAACCCTTCTCCGCTTCTTCGTAGCACTTACTGGGTGAACAATTTCACATAGTTGTGTTTCCTCTAACAATGCCTGTCTCCTCAAGTAGACACTTCATTAGCTGATGCACTCCATGAAACATGAGCCTGATCTGAGTCTGCTTACCATGGTCCATTCTATCCAATGAGCCCCTGGTTAGTTGTTTCGACCTTCACTTTATGTATACAAGCTGCCAGCACTTCTCTAATATCCTATTCCTTAACTCCACCCTTTGAGATAAGCTTAATATTTTTCTCATCCAGTTTTAATTTGAGTACTCTTAGCAAAACCTGGACAAAAATGGGTTGGGTTAGACCTTACCCTCAACCAATTAATTGACTCTGGCCAAAGAGACGTGGTTGTGACATGCTTGTGAATTGTAGCAGCACTCTCAGAAAGAGGGATATCACATTTCTAAAGACACTCGACTTCATGCCCACCACAGTATCTAAATGGATACACATGACTACATCTCAGAAACTAGCCCAAGTGAAAGTAGGATGACAATATAATAACCAGATACCATAAAGCAAATATGTTGCTGAATGTTTTAACTCTGTTATTTCATGTCTAACTTAAGACACTCCTGTGACATAGGTATCCTTGTATGCATTATCATCTCCATTTCCCAGATGAGAAAATTGACATGTACAGAGCTTAAGAGATTTACTGAGAATCTCACAACTAGGAATGGCAGTGTAAACCCAAAGTTCTGTAACTCCCAAGTTTCTGAACAGAACTATTACCCATCCTGCCCTCTTAATAGTACAGCTATGTGAAGATAGGAACAACCCCAAATTTACTAGATGATTAGTTGCCTCAGTATACAGATGTAAAGGAAAGAATCCACCCAGTAATTATGCAAAGAACCTGTAACAGGTGGCCAACTGGGGAGTAAAGAAAGAAGCAGATGTATACAAAATGCAGCAGGAGTTATCTCTGTCTAATGATAGTGAAAAGAAAAATGTAAATAAATAAGCTGGTGTGAATGTATATGAACATTAGTCATGCCTACAAAAACATACACAAGAAAACACAGTAAGAAATTCCAGGCCATTCCAATACATTACCGATTTTAAAGGTAAAACAGTCTCTTTCATAAAGGTACATTAAGCTAAATTCATATATGGATCAGAAAATAATGATTAAGTACACACATTTCCATTTTCAAAGACCAAGAACTTGTTAAATACCCCAAAGTTTTTCATCCTCAATCAACTGAAGTGATATCTTTGTAGGAGGAAATACAAATTTAGTTTCATATGCCAACACTT
>NW_022104341.1:39201438-39204186 GCF_000313985.2 Echinops telfairi
AAAGGGCCATTATTTTCATGGTAAAATAGATAGAAAGTCAAATATTTTTTCACATAATAGATTTGATGAAGATATTTTTGTTTTACTTTCACCATTCAATCAACTAGTGTATACTCATCAATACAGACATAAACAGTTCTGTGGAAAGTGAAAGCTAAAAGAATAATATCATTATATATTTGTTCAGTCAACCAATCACTAACTAAAATAAAGATAATGGTTCTAAATAAATTATGTCTGTCTTTCAATAAATCAATAGTCTTTGCCGAAAGGAGGGAAGCACAACTACAGTAGCCTTGTTATAATACTCACGCAACCCCATGGTGCCCTGAGTTCAACGTTCCCATGCAGTTCATCAGCGAGGCAGTTCACAAAGCGTGCATTTCTTTGCCTTCTATTAAAACCTCTTTGCCTTCCACTCCTAAATAGCTTCTGTGTCCTCCTCCTTAGTTACTAAACCTCCCATAGATTCTGGGGCAGCTTACAACCATTAAACATCATACTGAGGCTCCTTCTAACCATTCTACCTCATCAATTGTGCTCAATTCATATTTGTATATGTTGATGTTATGAATTTACATCATGGAGCATTGTATCTTCCTTTGGCTTCCAGAATTTACGTATTTAAATTCTGGCTAAACATAAATCGACTTGGATATTCTTCAATGTTAACTCTTTGGTTAGCCTTGTAAAAACTACATGTCCAATTGTGTCTTCTCCTGCATTCCTTTCATTGATGCTTACTACCTGCCCATGTGAGACACTCAGGTGAGAGTGCCGTGTTCTTCCAGCGGAGAACAAGGAGCTTTCTTTTGCTTACTTAGCACTCTGCTGCCCCTCGTGCTGAGAAGGCCCACTTGAGTCATAATCCATAAACTGTAGTGGATTCCTAGCAATCCTACACCATCTCTCTACTCAATTCACTGTCTCCTAAATGACAACTTCAAAATTTCTCCTTCTTCTCTCAACAGACCTTCTTACTTGTTTGTCATTTTCAGCTAAAAGACATTGCATCTTATCTCACTGAGCAATAAAAGCCTCATTCAACATCAGCCTCCTCCCTGGACCTACCTACACTGTATCTCCCGAAGCCAGCCCCTCTTCTGATATACTCCGTGTCTTCACCTCTCCAGATGACGGCTTCAGCATTGTGTTCTACATATCCTGGGTCATTAATTTCCTCCTTTCTCTTACAATATTCCCATAAATGTACATATTTGTTATGAAAAAAGATTAACTTCTCCCTACATACCTCTCCAATGATGGCTGTTTCCTGACCCCTATCCTAGCTTATATTCATGACCCTCATTCTCCCCCGAAGGGTAAATCTACTTATTGTCTTTATTTTGGAAGCCCTGGTGGTATAGTGGTTATGCATTGGGCTGAGATATTCATGGTTGGCAGTTCAAAACCGCAGTATTTCCAAGGGAGAAAAACTGGGCTTTCTACCCCCGTTAATAGTAAAGACTATTAACCCATGGAAAGTCGCTATGAGTCAGTATTGACACGATGGCAGTGAGTTTGATCTGGTCACCATTTCATCTCTTCTGATTCTCTCTCTGCTATTTTTGTACTTATTATTTATTATCAATATTGTACATGCACATTATTTCAGTAAAAATGTGTTAAGAAAACAACAGGGTTCTTTCATTTCCTTCCTCTATAGCAGGACATATTAATTTGTTTACCTTAGTTCAATCTTCTTCTGATATTCCCAAATGATACACGCCTGATGTTTCTTCTCGATTAACCAGGCTGAGACAATTATGTATTGACTTCATCCTAGAAAAAGAACAAGAATTTACATCATTTTCATCCTCCTCATCCAGACTTACATGCATGGGAAGCCATGCTGCCCATCCTCTCAAGATATTTACTATATTTTATTGACCTAAGAAACCATTGATTTTAAGATGCACTATCATTTTATGTGCCACTAAGAAAGTGAAACCCTGCCAACTAAACTATGAGACCAAACTTTGTTATCACTTTAACTTGTTACTGAAGAATTATTAGTAATGATCAGACAGATATATATTTACTAGTTATGTATCATTAGTAATCTGAAAGATATAAGCAAGTAAATTAAGCATACCTGTAATTTTTAATTAAAAATCTGACTATTATAAATAACTTGTTTAACTCAGATATTTAATATGTATGTTTTTCTACAGATTATGGCTCTTTGTATCATTCAGAATGTGGATAGTATAGTTTCTGTAACAGCGTTTTTAAAACACTAAAAGACCTGGATGCTAGGTTCTTACTTCAGCTTTATTGTATGTGCAATAAGTGAGGCTTTTTTTTTTTAACCTCATCTTTGAGAATATTGCTAAATAAATCTACTCTAATGACTTACTTCCCATAACAGTGTTACTTATAGGTTCAAAAAGTGTTTTTACATATACAGGAGAGTAATTTTACAAGTATTGTCCCTGGGGTTCCCGTTCACACATGCATGAGTTTATCCATGCTTCTGTAGTCAGTATGTGGCTGCAGACAAGGACTCTCAGTAATGCACTTGTCTTCATCTCCTTAGAGCACTCAACAGCAACACAAAATAGTTCCATCACTTCCCAGGGGCTCTGGGCCAGGCATCTTGGAGCCCAAGGATAACACTGGTTTCCTAGATCGTTTTGCTTGAAGGTAGTGAGATTCTCCCCTTCTGCTGCCAAGATGGCTCATTTAATACACACAAGGCTGGAAAGAATCGACCAATCCTCATGCTAGAGTCTCAAGGTTTTACTA
>NW_022104341.1:39204286-39207254 GCF_000313985.2 Echinops telfairi
CTCTATTAACAATTACTCACAACTGCATCATATGATTTTATCAAAATCTTTCCCACTTTTATGAAGAAAAAGTCATTTGAGGGGAGTTTAAGACTGGCTCAGAAAAGCCACATAAAGCAATTCGCTACACTGCAGACAATTTATAAGGAACTCACTTTCAGTTCCTTGAGGATGAAAAAAGTGTTAAGTGGATGTGGTATAAGTCAAAGAGCAAAGGATTCTTCAAGGAAGGGTTAGAGAAAGAGAAGCATCACCTTCAGAAGGGCAAGTAAACCCATGAAGGATAGATATATCAACAAAGATCGCGTCACATCTTGTTAAATCAAGTGGGTAGTAATACTTTGTTACTTACCCTCATCTAGAGCCTTGTAGTCACCAGTGAATCAACTGAAGCGCATATCCAGGATGCAACCATGCAGGTACTTTTTGATGTTTGAGCATTCATAGATAATAACATTATTATGAATTGTTGTCTAGACCAGCAGTTCTCAACCTGTGGGTTGTGACCCCTTTGGGGGTTGAACGACCCTTTCACAGGGTCACCTAAGATCATCGGAAAACACATAAATATTTCACAATATATCATCACATATTGTTTTGAGATTAATCACTATGCTTTAATTATGTTTAATTATCTTCAATTTGTAACAATGAAAATACACTCTGCATATCAGATATTTATATGACGATTCATAACAGTAGAAAAATTACAGTTATGAAGTATCAACAAAAATAATTTTATTCTACAGCTCGAGGAACTGTATTAAAGCGTGGCAGCATTAGGAAGATTGAGAAGCACAGGTCTAGACAATAGCATGGCATTGTAGGATTGTCCTTATTTTTAGAGATGTTAAATTGTTGGTGTTAGAATTCATAAAATTCAAAGTATCATCACTTTAGTTAATTAATAATTAATAAGTCCCTAGTAGAACCAGGTAGATCAGCAGTGTTTCCCAAAGTGGATGATGTGCCTAAGAGGCACTGCAACAATCCAAGGGACTGCGAAAGCAGAAACCTATCATTTTTCCTGGATTATGGGCTGTAAAAAAAAAATTAATTAGCAGTGGGAGCACTGAGTAAACTTTTTGTGAAATGAAAGCAGTAGCCAAATAAGCTTGGGAACCTATGAACTGTAGCTGTTAATCTTTGCAGAAACCAATTCACTGTAAAGCTCATGATGTTTCTGGGCTCCTCCCTTGCGTAGTCTTCTTCCAAGTCTTTGTCCATGGGCCTAGTGATGTGTCCACATAATACTGATCATGTATCTTAGACAAATTGCAAAAATAAAATATTTTTACTTAAACTGGTTTTTACACCCTTACACTTTGTCTTAATATCTGTCGTCTGTCACAATTTCCCTCTTAGTATAGATAGGAAGGGTGTTAATAGGAGGATGCAGTTAGTTTGGGTTTAGAATGATATCTTTATGTAATCTGCAATTACTTTCATATAGTTACATTGTTGCTATGGTGACTCACTAGACATTGTATTAAGAAGGATGAGATCATATTACAATATGAACAGGCACTGGATTTTGACAACAGTGAAGAGACAGGCAGTGGTGCACTGCTCATAGATGACCACGGACCATGTTACACTGAACATGAGTTGAGTGACATCTTTGAGTAGGGCACTGCTACCCCTTCCTACTTGCTTCAAAGTTCACCACGCATGAGGTTCGGTTGCTATGTAATGTCTGCATTGTCCTGCTAGTCATAACTGAACCATTTCAAACTCATTCTAAGTCCTGGTAAAACCATGTATGGAGGGTTCAGTTTTCTAAAACGCCCAGTCAAAAGTGCATCTCTTCTTTTCAACAGATACTCCTTGATGCAGAGTGATATGAGCACCACCAACTATCACACAAAGTTAATAATATACTACCACACTGAGAACACCAATGATAAATACGGTAGCACGAGTTGTCAATGCAACAATATTTAAGATCATTCTCTGCTTTAAAAGACCTGAAATCTTACTGGCCATATATAAGAGAAGCTTGACAGATATTTTCTAGATTAGGACGAACATGAACATTTCTCATCAATGACATTAATAATTCTTCTCTGAAGCTGAGAAGAATGTATTACAATTGTATAGTTGAGTACTCCAGAGAAGCTGACTTACAGACAACGCATCCTTTAAGAAAGGACTGCCAGAAAGCCCATGGTATTAAAAAATTTTTTAGATAAATACAACAGTTCCTAACAGTGAACAATCACACTACTTTGTGAAGCTCATGGAACTTTTGCGTGGCAAACAGAAGAATGCTGCCTGCCTTCTTATGGGGATCATGTTGCCATGATCTGCATAAAAATGTGTTCAGTGTGTAACTTTGTCTTTAGTCTCAACTGTCCTATTATTTAACCTTTGAAGCATATTACATAATGTAAATATGATACAAAAGCTGATGATAAATCAAGTAAAGAAACATAATTGAGTGAAAATAAGATAATCAAAAAGAAGTGGAATGCCACTGGTCATTTTTAAAAGGTGGCAGTCTGTCAATGGCTGGAAGCATTTTACAGGAGAAAATGAGAATAACGGAGCCCGAGAAAGGCTTTGCCCTGATGAAAGTCACCATGATTACGAAGCAACAGAGTAGTTCAGTTATTAACACGGAAAGGCCAGTGATGATTTGGTTAGACAATCAAAATCAGCATCATATGCTTATTAGTCTTACTTTTTATGCCAGAAAGATTCAACGTGTTTTTAAGGATTTAAAAATTGCACATGTAGCAAATAAATGAAGGTGATTGTGATAGAGATTTTTCAAGAAGGATTTGGGGAATTACAAGTAGGGGTTGGTTCAATGATTTCACAGTGGGGGCAAAGTGAAACAATGAATGTCAATGCAAATGGTGTGAGTGATTTTTCTGAAATGTTCCCCCCAAAACACATTCTTTTAAAAAAGAAGGATTTGATATAGTAGATATTTAAAGTAGGTAAAACTGGAATATTGGGGGTG
>NW_022104341.1:39209867-39211268 GCF_000313985.2 Echinops telfairi
TTTCTTCCAGGACAGATTTGTTTGTTCTTTGGCAGTCCATGGTACTTTTGATATTCTTTGCAGCACCATAATTCAAATGCATCCATTCTTCTTCAGTCTTCCTTATTCAATGTTCAATTTTCAAATACATATGAGACAATTGAAAAAAACAGAACTTAAGTCAGGTACACCTTATTCCTCCAAGTAACATCCTCGTTTTTCAACTCTTAAAACAGAGCTTGTGCAGATTTATCTAATGAAATGTCATTTGATCTCTTGACTACTGCTTCAATGAGCTTCATAGTAGCTCAAAGCATGCCAAAATGTTTGACAACATCAATATTTTCTCCACTTCTCATGATGCTTGTTGGTCCAGTTGAGAGGATTTTGGCTTTCTTTGTACTTCATACTGATGGCTGCAATCCTTGATCTTCATCAATAAGTGCTACAAGTCTTCCTCACTTTTAGCAAGTAAGTTTGTGTCATCTACACATCTCAGGTTGTTAATAAACCTTCCTCTAATACCGATACAGCATTCTTCTTTATACAATCCAGATTCTATGATTATTTGCTTAGCATACAGTCCAAGTAAATATGGTGAGAGGATATAATCCTGATGCACACTGTTCTTAATTTTAAACCAAGCAATATACCCATGTACTTTTTGAGTAACTGCCCCTGGATCCATGTATATGTTCTGCATGAGCACCATGAAGTGTTCTGGTTTTCCCATTTTCAAGGATATTCATAGTTTATTATGGCCACAAAATCAAATATTCAAAATCAAATTGGCTTTTTAATAGCCAATACAACACAAGTAAACATCTTTCTGGTATTCTCTGATTTCAGCCAAGATCCATCTGGCATCGGCAATGATATCTCTTATTACACAGGCTCTTCTGAATCCAACTTAAATCTCTGGCAGTCCATGTACTGCTGACACTGTTGTTAGATAATCTTCATCAAAATTTTACTTGCATGTGATATTAATGACATGTTCTATAATTGAATCATTCTGTTGCATTGCCATTCTCTGGCAGGGTTAAAACAATGGTTCTCTTCCCGTCAGTTAGCCACATAGGCGTCTTCCCAATTTCTTGGCATAGATCAGTGAGTGCTTCCAGTGCTTCATCAGCATCCTGAAACCTTTCATTGGTATTCCTTCAATTCCTGGAGCCTTGCTTTAGGCTCATGCTTTCAGAGCAGCTTCAGTGCAGTTCAGTACCATGGGCACTTGATCATATGGTGCATCTTGAAATTGTTGGATATTGACTTTTTGGTGCATTGGCTATGTATACATTCTATCTTTTTATTTTTTAATTTTTAAACATTTTAAAAAATAATTTTATTAGGGGCTCATCCAACTCTCATCACAATTCATGCACACATGAATTGTGTAAAGTGCATTTGTACATTCATTGC
>NW_022104341.1:39212173-39220534 GCF_000313985.2 Echinops telfairi
GGGCACCATCAGCTTGCTTCACCACATATGCTTATCCACTCGCTTTGTCTTCAGCGGTTGTGTTGGGAAGGTGAGCATCATAGAATGCCAATTTAATAGAAGAAAATATTTTTGCATTGAGGGAGTACTTGATTGGAGGCCCAATGTCCTTCTGCTACCTTAATAAACTGTTTTATGGGGACATAATCCAAATATTACACAATTTAATCATAACAAGAAAAGCTATATTATCATGACCAGATTCAATTTTGGAACATTTTTTCTTGTACTCCTTGTTATTAGCTCCCCATTTCCCCCAACCTCCCTGGCCCGACCCCCAAGGAACAATTAATCCAGTTACTGCCTCCATAAATCCACCCATCCTAGATTTCATGAAACCACAAACATACAGAAACAAAAAACAAGGAGCCAAAAAACTAACAAAAATAACAAAATAAAATAGAGAAAAACCCCAGTTGAAAAGAAAAAGGGGAAAAAAAATCCCAAAATGTTTAAAAACTGAATGCTTCCTGCCCAGAAGTATTTCAAGATTGCAACTCAATCCTTGAAATTTTTCTTTAGTTCTTTCTATTTAAAATATACTCAGCATGTTCTTCTGTTTTACATTTTCTAACTCTAGGTCTTTGCATATTTCATTATAATATTTTACTTTGTTTTATCAAGCTGCCCTTTTTTGTTCAGCTTTTTATTTTATTTTATTTCTGTTCAGTTTTTTATTTCATCATTTCTTCCATTTGCCTTAGCAACTCTACAATTAATTGAAAGTTTCAGAATCTCTCCTGACATCCATTTTGATCTTTCCTTTCTTCCTGTCTTTTTCAGTGACTTTTTCTTTTCTTCATGAATGATGGTCCTGATGTCCTCCCACAGTCCAAAAGTCATCGTTCAGTAGTGTTCAATGCATCCACGCTATTCTTGAAATGGTCCTGAAATTGAGGTGGAATAGACTCAAGATTGTATTTTGACTCTTAAAGACTTGTTTTAATTGTCTCCAGTGTCAACCTGAATGTCCACATTAACAATTTGTGGTTGTCTCTGTGTCTTGCCCTTTGGCTGGTGTGAGCTGCTGATAAAGAGCGTCGCCAGCCTTTCCTCCCACAGATGCAGTCCATTTGATTGCTGTGTATTCCAGTTGGAAAAACGAACTTTTGGTTTGTTGGAAAAGATAGTCGCTATGAACGTCATTAGTCTTTAAAAATTCTATCATGTCATTCCAGCTTCATTTCTATCACCAAAGCCCTACTTTCCTACCACCGTTTCTTCCTCTGGTTCCTACTTTTGCTTTCCAATTGCCACTATCATTGCATTTTGATTGCATGTGTCATCCGTTTCAGATTGGAGGCTTTCAAAATATTCTTCAATGTCTTCATCAGTAGTTTTATTCGGATATGTTGTTCATGATGTCATCTTGGTCCATAAATTACAATAATAGATGTGTTGCCTATATTTCTATGTATAAAGACAGCTATTATCCTACCACTGACAACACTATACTTCAGGATAGATTTTGAAATGTCCTTTTTGATGATGAATGGGATGCAATTCCTCTAAAATGTATCATTTTTAGCATAGTCAACCATAGGACTGTCTGACTCAAATCCATCAATGCCAGTTACTTCACCTCACTAAGGCACATACTATCTATCTTTATGCATTCCGTTTCATTTTTGATGAATTCCAACTCCTAGATTCACACTTTGTACATCCAAGGTATAATTATTAATAAATGTTTGCAGCTGTTTATTCTCATTTTGATTCAAACCCATGAGCAAATGATGGTTTTAATCTCAAGGCTATATTCCATTCACGTCGTTATGGTCAACTCTACTGTGACAAAGCATCTCTTCCTCAACCATCAGACCTGCGGGGCTCATCTTCTGACACGATCTCTAACGATGTTCTGCTGCTGTTCCAGTGGATTCCAGTTGCTGACAAGGTTCCACTGTGATCTATGTGGTTTTCGATGGCTAATTCTTCTGAAGAGGACAGCCTTTTCCTTCTTAGTCTGTTCTTAATCTGGAAGCTGCTGGCATTCGAAACACCAGTGCACAGCTTCCAGCATCACAGCAACTCACAAGCCACCACAGTATGACAAACTGACAGACAAGTTGTGGATAGTATCCTTTAAGGTTTATTATTTATAGCATACCTTGTGACAAGCTAATTCAGAGGTACTTTCAATATTGTGATTCTGGTAGAGTTATAACATCTGTGATGCCGTAAAAATAAAATGTAGGTTCTCTATTAGTATTGTTCTGTTTCTATGAAATTTCTTATAGTATACTATACATTTAAAATTTTAAATTAGTTTTATTGAGCTATAATTAACACATCATATAATTCAATAGTTGAATATTATTAAGAAGGGTTTTGCAATCTTCACTGCAATCAACTTTGGGGCATTTTATTCATGCTTTTACCCACTGGTGTTGAGAAAATATTGATTCCAGATACAAAGCAAAGTAGTCAAATATGACAGGAGTATGAAATAAATTGTGCCCCCAACTTGGTGCATGCTTTTCAGGGGTTTACAGATAGATGTATTATCACCAATGTCAGGCAAGTTGTGGTTGATATTGGTAATCAAGTGTAGTTAGATATCAGTGACATGATGTTGTAGATTTAATGAACTCTTATGCCAAAGCATTAGCCAATAAGAAATTGTGGAATTAGGGTAGCTTATAATAGCATTTGAGAAAGAAGACTAGAACCTAAATCCTTAAGAAGTAAAAAAGAAACGGTGGTACATACATACAATGGAGTACAATGTGTTCCTAAAAAACAGTGATGAATTCTTGAAGAACATTGTCACATGGGAAGAAGTGAAGGAAATTATACTAAGTGAAGCAAGCCAAGACAAAAGACAGGTACAACATGAGTCCACTGATGTAAGATTAAAAAGTGCAAAAGGGGCATAGAGGAAAAGCTACTCTATGTCTACATTTATGGGGTGAGGCCCAGGTACTATGGCAGGGGCCAGACCCAATCCAAGGATACATATGGCAGCCAACTAAATAGAAGGGGAAAGGACATACAGAAAGAAAAAAGACGTTGGTAGCAGGGGAACAAGGTAGTAACCCACCCAAGAGGAGGGAGGTGTTTATACCAGCACAGGAGAAGGACCAGACATCAACTTGGTATACCAAAATGTGAATGCAACATATTTGGCATGAAGCAGGGAACCAATAGAGAGGTCTGCAGGGCTGCCCCCATCCCAACTATGTGGACATACTCCCCTCCCCCCAGAAGAAAGCACTTCACAGGACAGCACTGAAGCTATAACTCAGGGAGGGGGGCACGTCTAATCAGAGCACACAGGAACAAATGAAGAGGGAAGGAGAGAGAGTGGAACACATGGTGGCCCACCAAGTCCCAAGGGCAATATTCCTGCTCCAAGCATCCAATGCACACAGAGAACCATAGGGCTGGCCCCACCATGAGACATGATGTCCCTCACTGACCCATAGCACTACAGGGGACAACACTGGAGACACAGTGCAGGAATTGTGACTGATCTGACTCCACTTCACCGGGGTGAAACTCCAAAGGAGTGCAACAGAGCAGAAAGTGGAGCCAAACAATGAAGTCCCTGGGAAATGCCAAAAATAAACTTGGGGGCCAGGGAGTGGCACCCATCAAACTCAACCAGAAAACACTCCTAATGATCAACAAACAAACAATTTATAGGCTTTCCTTTTCTTGACATTCGTTTTTGTTGTCGTTGTTTTTTCTTTTGCTGTTTTGTTTTTGTGCTTATTATTGTCTCTGCATGTCTATCTAGATAAGATAGATGGGATAAACAATCCAGAGGAGAAAACAAAGGGACTGATGGTTCCGAAGGGACACAGGAGAAGGGGAGGAGGTTGAAAGAAAGAGGGGTGTCAAACAAACCCAGGGACAATGGAACAACAAGTGATCTAAAATAATGGCGAGGAGATAATAAGATACTGGATGGGGCTTGATCAAGGGCAATGTAGCCAAGGGGAATTACTGAAACCTAAAAGAAGGCCAAACATGATACCTGGACAAGAGGAAAGTAAAATGAAATAGAGGCAAGAAATAGAAAGCAAAGGACATTTTCAGAGATCTAAATACAGGCATTTACACATGTAAATATATTTATAAATAACCATAGGGAAATAGATATATGTGAATATATTTATATGTTAAGTACTAAGGTGGCAGACAGACATTGGGCCTCTCCTTAAGTACTTCCTCAACACAAGAACAATTTGTTCTAATAACCCAGCCTTCTGTGATGCTCACCTTCCCGACATGATCGCTGAAGACAAAATGGGTACATAAGCAAATGTGGTGAAGAAAGCTGATGGTGCCCAGCTATCAAAGGCTTGAAGATAAACAAGCAGCCATCTAGCTGAAAAGCAACAAAGCCCACATGGAAGAAGCACACCAGCCTGTGTGATCATGAGGTGTCGATGGGATAAGGCATCAGGCATCAAAGACCTTGAACAAAAAATCATATTTACATGAATGAGGGGAGTACAGAGTGGAGACTCAAAACCTATCTGTAGAAAATTGGACATCCCCTTACAGAAGGGTCACAAGGAAAAGATGAGCCAGTCAGGGTACAGTATAGCACTGATAAATCATACAACTTTCCTCTAGTTCTTTAATGCTTTACCCCCACCCACCCACTCTCATGAACCCAATTCTACTTTACAAATCCTGCTAGACCAGAGCATGTACACTGGTGCAGATAAAAGCTCGAAACATGGGTAATGCAGGGTAGATAAACCCTCAGGACCAATAATGAGAGTAGTAATACCAGGAAGGGCAGAGGAAGGTAGGGGGCAAGGGAACCAATCAAAAGGATCTACACATAACCCCCTCCAGCAGTGAAGGGAGACAGCAGTCAGTGTAAGACATGAAAAAAAAATTTATAAATTGTCAAGGATTCATGAGAGAGGGAGGGGTTTGAAGGGAAAATGAGCTGATACAAGGGCTTAAGGTGAAAGAAAATGCTTTGAAAATGTTGATGGCAACATATGTACAAATGTGCGTGACATAATGAATTTATGTCTGGATTGTGATAAAAGCTGTACAAGCCCCGAATGAAATGGTTTATTTTTTTTTTAAATTGAAAAAGAGTTTGCTTAACTTTTTATATCATAGAAACAAGAATGTCAGAGTTAGGGGAGGAATACTTTAATACAAGAAGTTTATCAAATTTTACCATACAGTTCTCAGGGTTCTGTAAGGCTATTTATGACAAAGGAAACAAAAAGCAATCAAAAACTCTCTACAAACCTCCCTTGGTGTCTACTGCAAGAGAATTGACTCCCCAAAGGAAGTAGAGGAAAGAGCTAGGAGGCAAAGGGCATTTATAGAGGTCTAAATAGAGGCATGTACATATGTAAACATATTTATATATGAGGATAGGGAAATAGATCTATGTGCATATATGTATAGGTTTAGTACTAAGGTAGCAGATGGACATTGGACCTCTACTCAAGTACTCCCTCAGTGTAAGAACACTTTGTTCTATTGAACTGGCATTCTACGATGCTCACCTTCCCAACACAATCACTGAAGACAAAGCAAGTGAATAAGCAAATGTGATGAAGAAAGCTGATGGTGCCTGGCTAACAAAAGATATAGCATCTGGGTTCTTAAAGGTTTGAAGGTAAACAAGCGGCCATCTAGCTCGGAAGCAACAAAGCCCACATGAAAGAAGCACACCAGCCTGTGTGATCAGGAGGTACCGAAGGGATCAGTTATCAGGCATCACATCATCAGAACAAAAAGGCATATCATTGTGAATGAGGGGGTGTGTGGAGTGGATACCCAAAGCCCATTTGTAGGCAATTGGACATCCCCTTATGGAAGGGTCATGGGAAAGAGACAAGCCAGTCAGGGTGCAATGTAGCAACGATGAAACATACAACTTTCCGTTAGTTCATGAATGCTCCCCCCACCACTACCACTATCATGATCCCAATTCTACCTTGAAAATCTGGCTAGACAAGAGGATGTACACCTATACAGGTAGGAACTGGAAATACAGGGAATCCAGGGCAAATGATCCCTTCAGGACCAGTGGTGAGAGTGGTGATACCGGGAGGGTGGAGGGAGGGTTGGTTGGAAAGGGGAAACTGATTACAAGGTTCTACTTATAACCTCTCCCTGGGACAACAGACAGACAACAGAAAAGTGGGTGAAAGGAGATGTCAGACAGTGAAAGATATGACAAAATGATAATTTATAAATTATCAAGGGTTTATGAGGGAGTGGAGAGTGGGGAGGGTGTGGAAAAATGAGGAGCTGATGCCAGGGGTTTAAGTGGAGAGCAAATGTTTTGAGAATGATGAGGGCAATAAATGTATACATGTGCTTTACAAAACTGATGTATGTATGGATTGTGATAAGAGTTGGATGATCCCCTAAATGATTTTAAAAAGAGAGAGAGAATTGACTCCCGTAGTAAACCCCACTCCCTCTCCAGCAGCAGGATTAAATAAATCCTGGCATTCCTGCTCCAGATCCATCCTCTTGAAGATAAGCTCCATCATCTTCGACACATCATTTCACCATCACGTTGCCCTGCACCTTCTAATTATCAAAGTTACTATTAAGTTATCATATGAAAGTCCCTTGTAGTATACACATCATTAGTGAAATGATAGAAAGTGTTAACCTTTAATCATGTCTTTATTCATTTGTTTTGTTTTTCCAGTTAAATGGTTTCTACCTGTCCTTTACTATGCTGTATACCTACACCAATTATGGCCAAGTTGATTCTGTTCCATAGCAACCCTTTAGGACAGAATAGAATTGTCCCATGCAGTTTCCAAGGATGGAATATTTACGGAAGCAGACTGCCACGTTCTTCTCTCAAGGAATGGCTGGCAGTGTTGAACTGCTGGCGTTTCCATTAGCAACGAAATGCTTACTGAGTGGCAGTTAAAATGTAGGACTGCTAACAGGAAGGTCAGCAGCAGGAACCTATTTTGACTTACACACAAATTCTACCCAAAGACACACGGGAATGGATTTGTATATCACCCAGGCCTTCCAGCACTAATAAAAAGCAAATTATGATCAATCATGCTAGAGAAAGGACTGATATTCTTTCCTTTCTCTGCAGAAAATTACATTACAGAATTATTTTCATTAGAAGAAGATATGGCATACACAGCTAAAATGTAAAGGAGAATTATAAAAGTTATAAAAGTCTATCAGCTAGTATTGACAACTGTATAGCCCCACTCAAGGCGAGCGAACAACAGAATTGTGTGTGAATGGATGTACTGGATGGTGTAAGATATGGCCAAATAAATAAATAAGTGCTCCTAGGGTGGAGGATGGGGAGGGAGGGGACAAAGGGGGCTGCTATCAAGGAGTCCACAAAGAAAGAAAATGTTTTGAAACAGATTGTGGTAGCAATTGTACAACCTGGCTTGATGTGATTGAATGCTATGATAGAATGCTATGATATCTGTAAGAGCTCTCAATAAAATGATTTAAAAAAAATAAGAATCATATTTTGTTTTTCTAAGATTTTTGCTATTTGTAGTTTTTGAAAAAGATTTTTCCCTGTACTGTATTTTCTTATTCTAAATAGCTACTCAACACCCAGTTTTTGTAAATATGGGCTTGTTTTGGTTTTAATTTCTTCTTAAAAAGAGTTCCTCTAATTTAACTAGTGATCCGTCCTGACAAACCTGGAATTCCTCCAGACGGTGAATTGCTTTTCCTTTCGTGCACGCTAGCTGCCTCACATTCTTCTGAACACTTTCTGGGTGCTCCTGCATCAAGCTCTTTGCCCTTGCTGTTCGTTCACCCATGTGCTCTTCCGCCCAACATGCCCTGGCTTGTTCTCACCTTCCTCTGGACTCCCCATAGAAATCACATTTCAGGGATCTGTGACCATACTCTATAAATAGCACCTCCACTCACATATAAGATTCTAGCTAAAATATAGGACTTTGGGTTATATTTCAACCTAAGAAAAACAATGTTGTTGTTATTGTTTTTCAGTATAAACATACCTTCCATATTTCCTGGAAAATACTTAAACTAAAAAAGTTATTTATTGCTTATTGGAAACTCAAATCTATATTTCATGTTCTGTTTTTTATTTTTCCTTGGTTAAATCGAGCAACTCCACTCTCGTCTTTTCTTTCTTCCTTTCTTCTTGGTACTTGTCACAACGGAGAACAGCCTACATTAAATGTTGAACTATCTATCTTCCCCTACAAGCATATACGCTCCTTCATGACAGGTATGTCTACTTCGTGTGCCTTGTGGGATTGCAAGCATCTAGACTGGACATGGAACATACAAGGAACTTAATGAATATTAATTCTAAGAACTGATTGATTATACAACTTTATACAACTT
>NW_022104341.1:39222329-39225081 GCF_000313985.2 Echinops telfairi
AGGGTTGAAGGGGAGATGATGGCAAGGAGTTCAGGTAGAAAAAGAAAATGTGGAAACTGACTGTGGTAGCGATTATACAATGCTGCTTGAGGGGCTTGAACCACCACCACCACCACCAGCACCCGTCCCTCAGCTGGGAGAGAGGATGTTCTCTGGAGACTTATTTCCTAGGTAGCTACACAAAGGACTCTTCAGCTCCCACTGTCAAACGTAGCCTCTGTACACTAGATTCCCACTCTCTGTTTTTCTCTCCAGCATGAAACCACCATTTTCCATATATATATATGTGTGTGTGTATATATATAATGTCATTTATAGGACACCTAGCATAGTGAGTTAGAAATCCAAAGAGAATATACTTGGCATATCTCAAACTAAAACAGTAGAAAAATCCAAGCCTCAACCTAAAGTATTGAAGGATTCCATGATCAAAATATTAAGTGAGGGAGATGCATCGAAAGAAGATGGAATACAGAGAGTCACTGTAGCAAAAAAAAATCATTGGCTGATGTTCAACCTTTGCAAGGGTTGCATGTGATCAAGAACCAATGCTCTTAAAGAATAACTCTAAGCAGCACTTGAGGCCTAAATTGGAAGCACTAAATCATATGCAAAGACATTTTAGATGAGCGCTACCAGGCCAATCAACTGGAAAAGGTCTATTTGTGCCCATTCCAAATAAAGGTGATTCCCAAGCATGTGGAAAGTATAGAACAATGTCATTAATATGACATACAAGTAAAATTGTTATGAAGATAACCCAAAACTAGTTGCAAAGTACATTGACAGGGAGCTGCCAAAAGACAAGCCTGATTCAGAGAAGGATGTGCCATGAAGCTAGGAGGGCTATCATTGTTGAGGGCAGATGGATCTTGCCCGGAAGTAAGAAATACCATCAAGTTGTTTGCTTTTGTTTTGTTGGCTAAGAACAGGCATTTGACTATATGGAACATAACAAACTATGGGTATCATTGAGAAAGATAAGCACTCCAGAATGCTCTATTGTGCTCATGCAGGACCTGTAAATAGACCCAGAGGCAGTTGTTCAAACAGAACAAGGGAATACTGCATGACTGAAAGTCAAGAAAAATGTGTCCCAGGCTTTTATCCTGTCACCACACTTATTCGATCTCTATTCTAAGCCCATCATTTGCGAAGCTGCTGTATATAAAGGTGAAAATAGCATCAGGTTTGTAGGTAGGCTTATTAACAACGTATAACACTCAAATAACACAAGGTTGCTTGGTGAATGTGAAAAAGACTTGAGACATTTGTTGATAAAACTAAACGATGGCCGCCTTCAGCCATCCTTTACATTGGATTACACCGCAATGTAACATCACACATCTTACAACTAGGGAACTAGAAGACATCATGATAAAATTATCATCATGTCAAAATTTTAATGTTGCTTGGATCCACTCTCAATGCTCAGGGAAGCACCAGTAAAGAAATCAAACCACATACTGCATTGGGTAAATCAGCTGTGCAAGATCGCTTTAAAGTGGCGAAGAGCAGTGTGTTATTTTAAAAACTAAAATGTGTGCCTGACTCAAATGCTGCGGGTATTTTGATTTGCGTCATATACGTGTGGAAGTTGGACAATGAATAAAAAGACTGAAGAAGAACTGGTGGATTTGAATTAGGTGTTAGGGAAGAATAGTGACAGTGCTGTGGACTGCCAGAAGAATAAACACATTTATCTTGAAACAGAGGTACAATCAGAACACCCCTTTAACATTCTGTGACACTTTGTATCACGTACTTTGGACACGGTGTCAAGAAAGACTATTGCCTAGAAAAGGAAATAATGCCTCATAAAATGAAGGGTTAGTGAAAAAGAATAAGACCCTCAATGAATGGATTGGCACGTGGCTGCCGCTACAGGCTCAAGCAAACCATTGTGACAATAAAGCAGACACTGCTTCATTATCTCGTACATGGGGTTGCATGAGTGAGAACTTACTCTAGCACTCAACAATATCAATACATGGGGTTGCATGAGTGAGAACTTACTCTAGCACTCAACAATATCAACAACATAGTGTATTACATACACATTTCAAAATTGTTTGTTGAGGTAAATAAATTCAATTAAGAAATAAAAATCACATTGACACTCAAGTTTAGCAGAAGGCAACTCCTAACTTGTGGATCTAAACAGTATTTTAAAAATACTAATAATAAGAGGACACAATGTGTGAATAGGTGATGTCCAGAGATAGCCAAAAGTTCAAGATCAGTGTGACGATGAAGTCCAGAGTGTGGCCATAATGGTGGGCTCTTGAGAATAGTGTCAGATGTAGCTGTGATGTCAAAATTGCTGCGATTCCTTGAGAAGATGGAGAGAGGAAATGTTTGAAATAAGTTCCATTAAAATGGATCCACCAAGGCAGCAAACATTAGTATCAGTGATTTGAAAAGTCCAGACATGTTGAACTTTAAATGAAATGAAGCAGAGTGACGGGAGTTGGGTAATTATACAAAATCTGTCCACTGGAAACAGAGGACAGCCCCACCCTCTCCAACCCATTTCACAAGGAGGGCGCTGAGCAGGGTAGAGTTGTACAGAGTGGATCCACTAAGGGAATACAAGCATCACCTCACAAGAACACATTGTGATTTTTCTTAAAAGAATTTGTATTCTATTGCACATAATTAATTTTCTGTTTAGATTTCAGTTTTTCTGTTAGGTCCCAAAGAACTTTTTGGTTAACCTTCTTCCAATATGGATGGGGTAGAGTCAAGGAAG
>NW_022104341.1:39225806-39262551 GCF_000313985.2 Echinops telfairi
TTAAACTAAAACAAATCATGACAAGTTGTTATTTGAAAGAAGATTATCGCAAGAGGAGTTGGAGGATGGCAAAAAGGGAGTAGGGCAGTGGTTCTCAACCCGGGGGTTGTGACCCCTTTGGGGGTAGAATGGCCCTTTCACAGGGGTTGCATGGTTCATAACAGTAGCAAAATGACAGTTATAAAGTAGCAATGAAAATAAGTTTATGGTTGGGGGTCACCACCACATGAGGAACTGTATTAAGGGTCATGGGCATTAGGAAGCTTGAGAACCACTGGACTAGAGGGGCCCTAAGGAGGCTGAGAATAGGCTCTGAGTACAATAAGATGGGTCCTTCCACCAGATTTCTGTTCAATTTAATTATAGCTGTAGATGTGCACATGTGATATTAATATTAAGGATCTTAGTGATTTAAAAAAGCAGCCATAGGCCACTATTTGAATTCATAGACTTGTAATCCATCTTATCCCATGAAACAACTAACTATAATATGATACCAGTGCTAGGGTTTCTGAAGAAAGTAAGTGGCCCTCTTTTTAAACAGAATTATGCATATGTAACTTAAATACAAAGTGGGGGAGGGGGTTGTTCTGTTAAACACTAATACAATGCTTTCACATTTTCAGTCTCAAGCCAAGTAGAACCCCCCCCACTGAGTTTTTCAGGTCTATTAGAAATGTCATTGCACACAAAGTCCGGTGTCATATTCTTAAAAGCTTCTCCATGCCCCCAGATAGGCTCCTTTCTGTAACAATTTTGCATGATCGGAAGTGGAGCTACAACATGCAGGCTGTGACTTGGTCTAGGCTTGATTATGGCAGCAATGATAACACCCACTTCTACAGGTCACTCTTCCCCAGGGTTGCTAATAAGCATTGTCCAGGGACAAAGTAGGCGGCTTCCAACAGCTTGCAGAAAATGAAATGAACAGATAATAGAATTTTCTACGAATTCTTCGAAAGCTCCTCATGCACCCTAGGGCAATACGAAAACAGCTTGTCCTCCTCAAACCTCCACTGTGGTCCACACAAGTCTTCTGCAGCTCAGCGTCCACTTTTAACAAATGTTCCGTATGAGCCACACCATGCTAGAATCCAACAAATATCTGTGAAAAATCATCATATCACATCTTGGTCTTCCTGAGTCCTCTGTGTTGGAGAATGTGGTGTAGGATCCCTCAGTTGCCTCCTCTTTTGTTGTCCCAAGGAGGCAGATCGGCATATCAGACTTTTAGGTTAAGCCTAGACTTTAGTACACATTCATGCGCTGTGAGCTGGAGAAAAGTACTAACTGCACTTTTGCTTTTCAGAGAAAGAAAAAACCCTTAATGCTATGATGTCATATTACTTGTATCGTTTTTCTATCCACCGTCTTTGGAATCACCACCCAGTAAATGGGAGGGGCGCGCACACAAGGCGTGCTGTTGTTAGTGCTGTCCAGTCAGTTGCAACTCATGGCGACCCTACGCACAGCCGAACAAAACACCACCCTTCCTGCACCCTCTCACAATAGTTCTTCCATCTGAGCCCGTTGTTGCAGCCACAGTGTCAAACCGTCTTGTAAAGGGCCTTCCTCTCTTCAGTTGCCCCTCCACTTTATCGAGCATGATGTCCTTCTCCAGGCATGAGTCCCGCACGGTCAAAATGCAGGACAAGGAGTCTCACCATCCTTGCCTCTAGGGAGCATTCTGGTTGTACTTCTTCCAGGATAGATCTGCTTGCTCTCCTGGAAGTCTGTGGTACTTTAAAGATTCTTTGCAAGCACCATAGTTCAAATTCATTTTTCTTCTTCCATCTTCCTATTCAATGTCCAACTGTTACATGCAAAAAAGGCGATCAAAAATACCACAGCTTGAGTCCGATGCACTTCCGTCCTCCTAAGTAAACTCCCTGCTTTTCAACACTTTGAAGAGGTCTGGGCAGCAGATTTACCCAGTGCAATGGATCCTTTGATCTCTTGACTTCTGCTTCCAAAAGGATTGATTGTGGATCCAAGCAAGACGAAATCCTTGACAACTTTATTCTTTTCTCTGTTTATCATGATATTACCCATCCAGTTATGAGGATTTTGGTCTTCTTTACATTGAATTGTATCCATATCAAAGGTGGCAATCCTTGAACTTCATTTCATCAGCAAGTACTTCAAATCCTCCTCACTTTCAGCAAGCAAGATTGTGTTATCTGCATATCGGAGGCTATTAACAAGTCGTCCTCCAATCCTGATGCTGCGTTCTTGTTTCCGTGATGGTTGGCTCAGGATTCGATCATGCTGCCTCTGCTGCCCTGGCAAAATCTATATTCTCTCAAGCTTACGGCAGCCACGTTGCTTTTACTCACTGCCAGGTTCCACTTGCATTGACCTTCCCTAAATTGGAGCATCGTCAGCGCCTGCTTTGACCAAACCCCTGCTACTAATCTCCCCTCCTCCCCATGGTTCTCCACAGAACTGTTCCATATATTTTGGTTTCATTTGAAATGTCAGCTACACAGAGAAAAGAAGTCCTTTCATGTATTTTTTTTTTCTAAACACATACCATAATCCATGATGATCTTGGTAGAACCCCTCTGTGGGTCATTGAATGTTTTTGTATTCCTTATTTCTAGGAGAGGACCTGAGTCATAACAAACCCCCCAAATAAAAAACTCACCACTGATGAGTCTCTTTTGACTACCTTATAGAACAGAGTAGAAAGGTCCCTGTGAGTTTCCACGGCTGTAAATCTTTACAGAAGAAGAAAACCTCACTTTTCTCCCCTGGAGCAGCTGTTGGTTTTGGACCGCTGATCTTGCACCTAGTAACCGAGTATTTGTAATCAATAGAGTCGTTATTGAATGAATTTTACTATTGTTGTTGTTGCTAGAGGCTATTGAGTCGGTTGCAACTCAGAGTGGCGCTATGAACAGCAGGACCAAGCACTACCTAGTCCAGCACCAGCCTCACAATTTTTATATTTGAGCCCATTGTTCCAGCCACGGTGGCAATCCACTTTGTTCTGGGCTTTCCTGTTTGGCTGCAGCTCTACTTCACCAAGGCTGAGGCCCCACTCCAGGAACTGGTGCCTCCTGAAAACATGCCCAAGGTGTGTGCCATGACGTCTCAGCATCTTTCCTGCTAAGGAGCAGTCTGACCCTACTTTTTCCAACACAGATTTGTTCATCCTCTCAGTGGTGCCTCAATTTTAAACAAGTTCTTCCAGTTTTATTCCAATTTAGAGATGGGAGAGAGAGAGAGAGAGTTGATTCTTTCCTCAGCTTTGGAAAGTGTATACCACAAAATATTGTGAAAAAGTTAATGAAATTTTGGTGCTGTGATGCTCCCTTAAGGGATGCTCGATAAATATCAAACGTATTTGTGGTGATATTTTTGTTGATAAAAGTAGCCTCAATGCTATAAGCTAACACCATCTTCACCTCCCTACTAGGCCACCAGGACACTTGTTAAAGTTGAGCAAAGCCTGAGCTATTTAGGCTTTCTAAAGTTATTCACTGATGCTCACTTTATAGTCTACAAAAGCAATTGAATAATGACTAATTATTTTCATTGAGGATAATGATGTAGGGGAATTGTTTTGTGGTTTTAGTCAGAGTCCTATGATTCAAAGACTAAAGAAACATCTCTATTTCCTACTAGATGAGAATTAGTGTAACTCTATACTAATATTACCTAACAAAATCAAAATGTCATCCTACTGAAATTTCCTGGAGAGACTATACTCTCAAAAAGTTTTGTAAGAAACTGTATTTTCACTAATAACTTGTGACTATCAAAAACTTATTTTAAATCCACGCTGAGAAAATGGATCAGAGATAAGAAAATATTTAAAGATCCCCTGGTCAAATGGACAAAAAACTTTGTTGAATAAAATCCATGCCAGTTGCATTTATGGTAGTACCTAAGTTAGCAAGTCTCTGGATTTGTTCGTTATACTTTCTGCTATGTATTGCCATATATCTTAAATTAAGATTCATTTAAGTACTACATATAACTTGCACAATTTTTATATATGATTCTACCACAAATTTAGAGTTTTGAACTGAGTAAATATGGCTGTTTATAAAAATGAACAATCTTTAAAAATAAGTTTGGTAGTAGAAAACTAAAAATAGCCATGGTCCCATATTTATATCTCAGTAGTCAGAACACAAATAAACATCCTTGGTGAAAACACATCAGTGCTTCCAATTAAGGCAATATAATTGCATGCTTTGAAGTGGAACGATGGAAAACCTGACAATCCATTGTATTAATATGAGACACAGACTTTAGAGACATATTTTTAAAAAATAACATTTGATATCGGTAAGGCATCTGATTCCATATACGTTGTGTATATTTGTGTATTGTGTGTAAACACACACATTAGGTAGATCAAAAGATAGCTGGACAGATAAACCCATGTTAAAGAGATAGACGAAACCTGGTGTCGCACACTAATTCACGGTACAATGCCACGTTGCTAGTCTTGTTGCCCGTTCCATTGTCTTGTACAATTTCATTGTTCTCAAAAGAATACAGAACGGACTTAAACATTTGTAGATAGGCAATAGTTGACTTAGCTGGAATACCTCTCAGATGACTAGATCCGAGGGTATAGGACAAAGTCTTAAATAAATTAAAATGGTATAAGAGTGCAGAGTAAAGCTGTTTACCCTGCGTGCACATTTAAGACTTTTATTTAATTTATAAGGCGAAGTGCAGTATGTATATAAACATTTAGGAAAAATAATAGGTCCGCAAATATTATTTTATAAATAATTATTTGTAGAATACAACAATTGTTTTCTAAATTCTTCATGTGATTACTTAGTGATCAATTTCCAAATTCACTCTTTTCTTTCCTTGCTCTCTAAAACATAAAAGAATAATTGTAAGCATCTTTAAGAATTCATTTCTGGCGTACTGCCTGCCTAAACTAGTATTTGATTGTACTGTATAAGAATTAAACAAAATTGCCATTTATATGTTCTTATAAAGACCTGGCTATGAAATAAAGGACTAGGTTTTCTTAAATTAACAAATTAGGTGAATCCATAACTTAATATTTCAATATTGATGTGTGTTAGTTACCTCTTGTTTTATAGAGCCTCTTCCCTGGAAAATGGATGATAGGTCAAGATCGTGGGGGAGCAGAAAGTGTTCTTAGAATGCTTGTCTTAGATGTGGAGAGCAGGAGAGGAGGAAGGTCGTCAGAGGTAGAAGAGAGTGAGGAATCAATCATACTGTCACCTTGGACCATCACAAACAGTAGCTACAATGAGGACAGTTTTGTTTTAATGTCAATTTTTCAATGCTTGCCACGATTAAAATAATGTTCTTGGGTTTTGTTTGGTTTTCTTCTTTTTTAAAAAAATCTTCATTTTTTAGTACATAAAATTTATTAAACAGAATACCTGAACCATTATCCATTAGAAATGAAAACCCTATAACATAGAAACATTACGCTATCCCAAATTGGTGTAACTTTTTTAAATATAAAATGTTGGTACACGAATTTGATATATTCATGATCTACATACACTGTTTTTATTTCTAAAATATTGTTTCAATATTGTTGGTTATAAATTCTTTTGTAAACTGCACTGCGTTGAACTCAGAAATATACTTCACCTATTAGCTCCTGAACATTCTACACATTTACTCTTTGAAACGCTGGTATTCACAATCAAAATCTGACAGTCTGACAGTCCTGAGAAAGAAAGAAAAATACCCATTAGCCAGGAGTCCCTGGGTCACACAGGGTCATGTTTGCCTGCTGACCAAAAGATTAGAGATGTAAGTCCACCAACAGGCACTTGGGAAGATAAACTTGAAAATCTACTTCCGAAAAGTTAGTCACTGAAAGCCTATGGAGCTTAGTTCGACTCTGGCCACATCAGAATCGACTTCCCCAGTACTGCACCAGTTCATGGTCATGTAGCAGGGCTATTGTGGTAATACAGACGCTTTGAACTTTATTCTACATGTGGTCCATCTGTAGCTTCACGTTGTTGTCCAACAATAGAATTCCAAACCCAGGGCTTAAAAAATAAGTGATATAGATGTACCCCCCCACCAAAAAAAAACAACACAAAAACTCATTCAAAGTGTTAACCTACCAAGGGCATTGATTTACATTCTACATAATATTATACAGAAAAAAATTAGTGCTTAAGGCTGAAGCTACATTGTTTCTCCTCTTGTTATACTTCATGCATCATGTAAAGCAGGTTTCAACTCTCACAGTGGTGGTACAATATATAAACATATATGCACATATATACATGTGTAATGCATGTATTCACACACACACATGTGCATGCCATGCATGGAGGGGCAGTGACAAAGATGAAGGCCCTGGATGAGACGGCTTGATGCACTGGCTGCAACCGTGCCCTCAAACATAAGAACAGTTGTGAGGATGGCGCAGGACTCGCCGTGTTTTGTTCTGTTGCACAGAGGTTTGCTGCGAGTGCGAACTGACCGGACAGTACCCAACGACGCGCAACGCATATGTTCACATACATCTCTAGGGACATAGGATATCATGTAGCAGGAGATCAATTATAAGAAGTATTTATTCTTTCTAATTGGAAAGATAACGAAGTTAAAATATTCAGAGAGGAAAATGTGGTGAGCCTGTAAGTAATCTGGAAGCAATCATCTGTTTGGAGACAGACGATTGTATCAGGGAAGTTCAACGTTTACCATCCGGCCTATGATTCCCTCCACAGACTCTAAGGGGTTAAAAATGTCAAGCCTCAGAATTGTTAATGCTGGCAAAGCCATTCAGCTGGTTCATTTAGGGACCTTTGAAAATCTGGGAGACATTTGAAGTGTTTGGGCAGGTTTAGAGTCTGGTTTTTGAAAGAATTGGCACTGCTGAGTGAGCCATCTCAAATACTACGATGGGATTACAGCAATGAAAAAATAATAATATATTAACTTTTAATTTCTTGTTGTCTTAAAGTCTGAAGGCCTCTGAGAAATTTCACAAAAGACCACTAAGAATAACATACTTGAAATACGCTCCGAAGAAGAAGAAAATAAACAAAGAACCTCAAAGAGTTCAAGGCAACGCACACTAACAATATGAAGGACCAAAAATAAATGTCTAAAGAGAAAGCAAAAAGCTTTGAGACTGGCCTTGAAGGTGGGACATAGAAGGGGAAGAATTTCCAGTTAAAGCCTTTCAAGATCCAACAGATTACACTTTTTGATGACCAGTAGTATCATTCTGACCTTGGCTGCAGTAGAAAATAGCGGGCCATTCAAATAGGACCATACATTTTTCAACGTCAGCCAGGCACTAAGGATAATGATGGTCCAAGAACAGAGCTCCTTCTGATATGCTTTGCTCTCAGTGGGAGGAAAATCTGAGAAAGATTTTCTATTATTCCCCAAACAGCATTTTTTTTCTGGCAGCCCATAGTAATGAGGAAAGGGAAAAGGATTATTAAATAAAAGAAAAAGTTTAGTTAGGAAAATATATACGTATGGAAAACACAGTTTATTGCATGCCAACTATATTCTAGAAAACTACTAAGAACTTTATCTGTCTTAACTCACTTAATCCCCAAAACACTCCGAGGTAGGCATTTTATCCCTAGTGTGTAGACAAAGAAACAAAGATAAAGATCAGTAAGCCATTTGCCGAAGGCCAGTGACTGGTGATGGAAACAAGACTTACACCTAAATCTGCTAAATCCGAAGACAACAGCTCTTAGATCTTGTTGTTAGGTGCCATCAAGGGAGTTTCAACTCATAGCAACTCGGTGTAAAACAGAACAAAACACTGCTAATCTTGAAACCTTCAAAAAGGTTTGAGTCCTCTGTTAAAGCCATTGAATCATTATATCTCATTGATTCTCTCTTTAGCAATATCATAATTCAAAGGCATCAATTCTTCTTTCATCTTCCTTATTCATTTTCCAGTTTTCACATGTATATGAAGCTATTGAAAGGACTACGGCTTAGTTCAGGCATACCTTAGACTTCAAAATGACCTGTTGTTTTAACACTTTATGTGGTTTTTGCACCAGATGTTCTCCGAGCACTACACGGATTTCCTGACTGCTTCCATGACTCTTGATTTTGGATCATAAGAAAACAAAATTCTTGACAATGCCAACCTTTTCACAATGTCATGTAATGCTTCCTATTGTTCCATTTGTGAGAGGTTTTGTTTTCTTTATGTTGAGGTATAATTCCACATTGAAAGTGGTAGTCTGAACTTCAACAGTAACTGCTTCAAGTCCTCTCTCATTTCAGCAGCAAGGTTGTGCCATCTGCACATACACGTTTTAACGAGCCTTCCTTCAATTTTGATGCCCCATTCCCCCCCTCCCCCAGAGTCCAATTTCTTTGAGTATTTGCTCAACATACAACACTGAGTATGGTGAAAAGATACAACTCTGATACGAGCCTTTCTTGACTTTAGACCACACAGTATTTTGTTCTCTGCAACGACTGCCTCTTGATCTATCTATGCACAGGTTCTACACAAGTACAATGAAATGTTCTAAACCTCCTATTTTGTATGTCATTCATAATTTGGTCTGATCCACCTATTGTCAAATACCTCTGCATAATAAATAAAACACAGATCAATATATTTTTGGTAAAGAGTGATTTCTGCCAAGATCCATCCGATACCCCCAATGATATTCTCTATTTCACATCCTCTTCTGAATTTCTGACAGCTCCTCATTGACGAACCATTGCACATATTTTTTTGTATTATCTCCAGAAAAATTGTACTTACATCTGTTCTTAATGATATTGTTAGATAATTTCTGCATTCTATTGGATCGTCTTTCTTTGGAATAGGCACAAATTCAGATGTTTTACAAGAGCTTGGCTAGGTAGATGTCTTCCAAATGTCTTGGCACACATGACTGACTGTGTCCAAGGCTGTATCAGTTTGTTGAAACATTTCATTGGTATTTTGTCAATTCCTGAAGCCAAAATTGTTGTTAATGCCTTCAGTCCAGCTTGGATTTCTTCCTGCTTTGATCACATGAAATACCCTGTAATGGTTGAATATCAAGCTTTCTGTTCCCCAAGTATAATGACTCTGTGTTCCTTTTACCTTCTTTCAACATTTCCTGCATCTGCAATATTTTGGCCATAGATTCTTCAATATTATAACTCAAGGCTTGATTTTTTTTCTTCAGTTCTTTCAGTAAGGTATGATGAATGTGTCCTTCCTTTTGGGTTTATAACTCTAAGTCTCCAAAAGTTTTATTAAAATACATTTTCTACTCAAAATATATTTTGAGTACTCAGTACTCAAAATAAATTTTGAATACCAAAAATATATTGATATGACAAATATACTTTATGACAGTGAGTTTTAAATGAGTATTGACCATTTGGTAGTAGTAATTGTAATCAGACAAAGCTGCACAACATGCTTCTTTATTTGGTTTTAGTGAGAGACTAATATTAATAAAATATAAATCTGAGAAGCCTTGACTTGTCAATCTCTCATGAGCACAGTGGACAATTTCCTGGCCTCAATAGTTTTCTTAGAGGAGAAAAATTTCCTAGAATTAGTGACAGACAAATTTTTTATCTCTCAACACTGGAGAACATACATGAAAACAATGCACATGAAGCAATATTTGAAAAATGTACCCATCACTCTTGAAATTGTTATTAAAATGCATTTTAAAATAACGTTTCCCAAATAACTACCCTGTATTTTTTTTCATCTATTTAAGTATAGGGTGGATCAGCAGGAGTTTTCATAGAAGAGTCTCTGATAGGTGGCTTGTGATCCTAAGAGGTGCTGTACGATGAGCTATGCTATTAAGATTGGCACCAGTCCTGGGCCGGCCTTTGATATGTAGGGGAATGTTCACCAACAAATATGCAATTATTGTTTATAAATGAAAAAAAAGGACGTTTTGCGGCCACGTCCGCTTAATGTTTTCCTCTACTACTAGAAAGAAGAGAAGAGGAAAATGGAAGTAAAGAAGACAAAAAATGTGCTCTCAGACGAGCGATGTATGGTTGGCACCGTGAGAAATAGCCCCATTAGCTGCAAAGATCAGGGTTATCGCAGGGAGCAGAGCTCTGCTCAGGACAAGCACTTGTTTATGCTCTGGGATGTGAAAAATGCCTGGTTACAAACGTGTGTGTATTAAGGCACTTTTGAGAAGAGCCAGGCCAAATAAATCTCAATGTATACTTAAGGGTAGCAAATCTACAAAAGCTCATAGCTTGCTCTTCTCCTCCTCTAACCCTAAACTTACCTGTTCTTGCTGTACGTATTCTAGTTCAACGAGGACCCACGAAATCATTACAGTTAATTGGATAAAGAGCGTTGCAGAATGATATTAATAACATAATGACTTAATACGCTACATCCTCATCCTCACTCAGCAGCACAGTAGCTTAAACCAGAGTCTTTGATGCCTCCACCCAAGACTATGACTCATGGTGGGAATTAAAGTAACTGTGAAATTATAGTGATTGTCATCATGGCAGTAGCACTTGCACCACATTTCTAGTTTTCAAAATTTTCTACAAAGGGGAGCTGGTTCACTAGTTTTATCTATCTATCTATCTATCTATCTATCTATCTATCTATCTATCTATCATCTATCATCTACCTACACACACACATACATGTGATCCTATAGGCATAGTAGAATGGATCTGGATTTCAAACACTGTAAATTATTTTCAGGAGTAGAGAGCCCCATCTTTCCCCATGGAACTACCGGCAGGTTTGAATTTGCAGCTACCAGCCCAACAATTAACCCACTGTGCCATCAGGGTGTAACATATATTATGTAGATGAGATAGTTTGGGTTTATTGTGCTAACTTGGCTGATAAACACAAGTGGGGTTAATTGAAGGGTGGAGCAATAAATGGTTTGGTGAGCCTCGCCTTTTGAGTTCTCTGGTCTCTTGCTTTATGAGGTCGGACCAGGGTGCAGCTGCCTTAGCCAGTTCTCTGCTTCAGCTGGCAAGGCTTACTTCCTACAAGACATCCCCAAGGAGAAGCTGCAATGGACCTACCCCGATGCATCCCTGGGTGCTGGAGCAGCCGTGTGGAGACCCCTGCCAGTGCTGAGATGTTTACATGCTCACTGATATGGCTCCTCCTGCAGTCAGTGTCATAGTGTCTGTTTTGTGAGATGGAGGAAGACCTTTTGGATGGGTGTCGGACATATGGGCTAATGTTGGGCCTGGGCAGCACTGGGTTGGGATATTTTCTTGATGTACACTTACTCTTTATATAAAACTCTCTCATACATATGAGTTTCTGTGGATAGTTTCTTTAATGTACCCAGACTAACACACACACACACACACACACACACACACACAGAAAGAGAAAGGATGACCTAGAAGTTCATATTTATGTCTTAACCTAAAAATGCCTGCAATAAAATTTAATTTTAAGTTTCTTTATTTCAGCACAAATAATTTTATGAGGATACTAATAATTCATTAAAATAGCTAAATTTTAAAATTTCTCAATGCTATTACAAGACTAATTCCATATTGCTATAATGCTTTTTAGAAGTCAAGATGGAAAGCTTTATCTTACTTTGGACAGACCGTTAGCAAAAATCACTTACTAGAAAAGAAAATCATGTTCCGTAAGGTAGAATGTTAGCAAAAGAAAACCTCATATGAGATAAATAAACACAATAGTCAACAATGGATGCAAACATTGGATCAAAGATCTTGGGAATGGTGCACATCTGGGCTAGGTTCTATGCCGCTTTACATATCAGGTTGCCATGAGTCAAAACTGACTTGAGGGTGACTAAATACATGTAAAAATAAATTTTTATTGCAATGAAAACCATGCCGATTCTCCAAATACCTACTAATATCTTAGGCCTGGTCTTTAACTGCTCAGAGCCTCAGTTTACCTCTATGGAAAAGAAAATGATCAATTCTACCTATCATAGAAGATTGTTTTGGTGATTAATCAAAATTATACATGCGATTATATACTAAATATATTTTAATATGCATAGTTAATAGGTAAATATGCTTCAATAAGCATATATACTTAAAATATTTACTTATGAAATATGCTTATTAATGAAATAATAGAGAACAGAGTTGTATTGTATAAATAAATTTTGTAATTATGAGAATTGGGAAATTCTGACAACTTCATTTGTTTATATTACTTTGTAATCAATAATTTATATCAGAACTTCTTAAACTTTTCTACTCTTGACTCCTGTTTTGCCTGAGAAAGTTTTGTGACCCTAGGCATATTGTATACAAAATAGGTCCACAAAGAAAAAATTTACTGATAATAAAGAAATTTACTTGAAAACATTCTTTGGTATACATATAATTTTACCAGTTATTAAAGAAAAAATCAAATTTGCATACTAGTGAGATTGATGTGCTTCCTCATTTGTGCATAAATAATTAAATCTTGGTAGAATATTTGGTACTGTAGGACATAGAAAACCTTCAATGTTTTTCCAGAGTTGATAGACATTTTGATTTTATGATTGTCAGTACTGAGAATGTTCCTTAGCATAAGCGCATAGTACAAAATAACAGAACTATGTTAAAGGCCTTTTCAGAAATTGGTGGAAATTCTGTCCTGAACTCAAGCCAAAATTCATTGAACCATTCATTAGAAAACTCAAGTTGTAAACCTGTTTCACTAGATAATTTGGCAAATTCTTCTTAAATTTTAATGGCAATGACTGACGTTTTCAGAATCAAAATTTGAAGGGAAATATTTCTGAAAATGCCTAATGTCACTTCAGATTATCAATTACAACTCTTACAATTTAATCTTTGAGGAATTTATTTTTTATTATAAACACATCTGCAGTTCCTATGTGGATTAAGTCTCTGGCAGATCTTCTTGGACAACAGTCCAGGGACATGAATAGCCTTACAATCAGACAGAGGTGATTGTAAACTTGACTATGGTGGGTGGAACTAAGGTATAATAGGGTACCTGGTCAGCTGATCTCCCTCGACCATTCTGGATTTGTTCTAGGTTTAAATATTTGTCACTTGTTTCTTGGTGGGGTTTCCTCTCTGGCTTATTTTAAGATGACCGGTGGCCTTTTCCTTCCTCCCTTCTTTTTGAGTCTTTGATATGTTTCTCAGTACATGAGGCCAGAAGGACTGATATACAGAGACAATAGATGATGTAATGGCTTGTCAGGATGGCGTGGGGAGGTTGAAGGGATTGGGGAGCAAATGGTGAATGCAGGAGTAAGTAGGATGCTTGGGAATTGCTCTATATACTCTTTATAAATACGACTGAATTATGGAATGTGTGATATGTGAATTTTATCTCAATAAAAGTATTGGTGAAAAGAAAACAAAAAGTAAATAAAATGAGCACAGCTTAAAAAAGAACACCTACAGCTGTAAACATTTCTAAGGGACCATTTTTCACCCTATTCGTCCATATGTTAATGCTTTTAGGAAAACTTTCAATTTTAACTTTTAAGATAAATATGTTAAAAAAATTTTGTTAGTGTCCTGTTTAAAACATCATGTGTTTTTCATCTGACAAATAACACAATTTTGAAAGCCACAAGTTATTATGACAAAAATGAATGAAATTTGATTTCTGTTCAACCAAATATAAAACAACTTTACCTCACAATTTCAATCATCAGTTTAAACTTCGCCCTCTTGAGAACCACCTTCCCTCTCTATGTAGCAATACACTTTTGAAATCAGAATCCATGCCTTTGCAAAGGTTTGAAAACAACAGTCAAGGGCAAAACTTTTAATGACGTTCATGATTTTGGTGGCAGCACTAAGCACAATATTTAACTCGTGATCTATATATCTATTACTTTCCATAGATCATGCAGGGAGTAAAAGTGATTTTTTTCATTGCCACCAGCTTGAACTTTTGTTACAAATACCACATTCTTGCCCATCATTGCATTAGCACTGTCCGTACAGACTCCAAGCAGTATTTCCCAGTGTACACCTTCATGGTGAAAATGTTATCAACCTTAAGATATGTACCTTCCTCTCTTGTGAGCTCTTCCAAAGGACAGTAAAACAACCAGTCTTTGTTGACACTTCCCTCATAAACATATCTTACGTAAACTAATTTGTCATGTTAGGAAAATCAGTTGTTTTATCTACCAGCATTGCAAACGTTGAGCTGCCCTTCCACCTGGTACTAAACTGTTGGAAATGGTCACTATTAATTCCAGAAATCCTTTGGAAACGGTATCATTCAATAAAGGATTTTTACAAAATGTCCCCCCATATTTTCCCCTAGGAGCTATTTCAGATACTTTAAAAAACGGAAGATAGCACAAAAATCTTCTATTGCATAGGGCTTTTCATTAATTAAACAAGAAGTTGTGTAAGATGTAAGTAAATAGTTTGAGTTGAAGTAACACATTTATCAAAACATTGTTTGGAGAAATATTATCATTCAATAAAGCTTTGGTGAATCACCCCCAACCCCACCTTTCCTCATGAACTGTTTCTGACACTTTAATAGCAGTATATATTTTTTAATGTGAAAAATGTAAAAGCATTCTAGATATGCTTTAGCTTATTGCTGTATGATGCATGCTTGGTGTGAAGATGTTGCTTTCGATTGGCTGGTTTCATGCTCTCTGCAGCCAAAACTTCATTACAAATTAAGCAATGAGGCTTTCCCACATCATCATCATTACTGGAAGTAAATCCATGTTGTAAAATTTGCCCACATAATTTCCTTTTCTCTGTAATGTAGGTGTACTATAACCTGGTAGCAAAGACCCTGCCACATTATCATCAGTATTTTTAACTCTTCAGTTTAAATTTTGTCATTATGCATAACCCAATATATTTTTTCTGAAAATGTAAATATTGCTAATTATTTCTCAAGTAAATATTAGCTTTAGTTTATAAAATTGCACTTGTTCATGCTTGGTTTTACAGAAGTGGAGAAACGTTTTTGAAGGGCTTTGGCCTTTGCTTGGTACAACTAAACATTTATGTTTCTGTAAAAGAAGGAGGTAACAATGATTTTCAAAATAAAATATTCTAATGTAATGTACATCCAATCCAAAAATACATTGATTTGATATTTACACGCTAAAGAATGATAGTAGGAAAATATGGAAAGCCTTTATTTCCTGCAATTGAAGTCTCATATTTCTATAAGATCAAAAATTTTGCATATATAATACAAGCACTGCGGTTCCTATATGCAATCGTCTCAGATTTGAGCTGAGGTTTTCTTCCATGGTGCAGGGTGATGGCGTCTGCCCTGCGCAGTGCACGTGTTCTGTGTTCAGAGTCAGGGCTGCAGTGAAGTCCCGTGAGACAACAGGGGTGAGACCAGCCAGAAGCACCTTGGGTTCATTATGCATTTGGTATTTGAATTCATTTTTGGATATTGTGCTTTTAGAAATATTTTACTGTTGTCAAATTTTTTGCAATGCCCACATTTAGTTACATGACCTCCTATGGGGTCCTGACTCGCAGTTTAAGAAGTTTTGTTATATTATAGGTGATAAAAGTCAAGAGACTATATTTGTTAAAAGATGCTTATTTGCCGACTTCGATTATTTCTATTTATTGAATTTAAAGACTGGAGGAGTAGGTTTGTAGGGGGTTGTGTTTCTCCTGTGATAGTTCTTCGAACGCTGTGAGTGACTTCCAGTAACTTGCTATCACAATATGTGACCGGTTAACAAATTTCAGGGCCGTTGTGCAGTGGCTGTCAGTAACTTCCCCTTAGTTCTAAGCTGCAGAAAGGCATAGAGCATATGCTAGTCACTACAAAGGATGATCCCTTCCAAATGCTGCATGTGAAATGGCTTTTTATTGTGAATGATTAATCTTACTGAGTTAAAATTGAGACCTCAGAATTTGCATATCATTTCAATTTTGAAAGCTAATCCAACTATAGCTGGAATTTTGAGGACTCAATTTTTTTTAATCATACTTTTTATACCTCTATGAAAGAAGGTGTTTGTATAATAGGCTTTTTTCATTCTGTGGAAAATTAAAGATCATACTAGTATGGTTTAAGGTGAGAGCTCTCTGTGAGATCAGTGAATCCATTTGGAGGACAGAATTAATTCATTATCAACACTCGAATTAACGCACCAAATAAGTGGGACTTTAACATCCTTTTCACGTGATCATTACAAGTGTGGTTCTCTTCAGGAGCTTTGGTTGACTTGTCGGCATAAAACTATCTGAGCAAACGGTTCCACAGGTCAGGGACATGGTCTCATTTAGTTGGGTCTTCTCCGTCTGCCATGGCTATGGTTTCCCAAGTGTGAAACTCCATATGCTCCATGAGCTCCATGGTCTGACTCTCTTCACCAGGTTGGGGGAAATTGATCTCTTGGCTCCTTTCTAATCTAATTGGTAGAAGGGTTTGGCAGTGGGTGTCTTTTCTAGATAAATTCTTAGTAAGCAAATGGAAATCAGCTACATAGAAGTGGAAGGATAAGATTTGCCGAATGCAGGTGAATGAATAAAATGATAAGGCTCACTGGAGCTGATTTCACCATTGCCACGGCCACCACTCCTCTGTGAGTCTGTCTTGCTCTGGTGGCTTGTGTGTTGCCGTGACGTTGGAAGCTGCACCACCAGAATGTAACTTCCAGACTCAGACAGACCAGGGAAAAGAACCTGAAAATCGACTTCTGAACATTGGACAAGGTGAAAAGCTGATGAATAGCAATGAAGCACTGTCCAGTAGAGCTCGAAGATGAAACGTTTTACGTTGGAAGATCCTTAGAGGGGCTGCCTCCCCAAAACGGAACTTAATGAAGTGAGTGGAGGGAACTTTAAAAGAGTCCATTTCTGCTGTGGCATGACACAACATAAGAAAACACAGCTACAAACACCCATTAGTAGTCAGAATGTGGAATGTATGAAGTATGAATCTAGGGAGATTGGAGGTTCTCAAAAAATGAAACGGAACACTTAAAGACCAATATCCTAGGAAGTAGTGAGCTAAAATGGACTCGCACTGGCAATTGTGAATTGGAAAATCACATGGACACTATGCTGGGCATGACAAATGTAAAAAGAATGGCATCATAGTCACTGTAAATATATGTGTGTGTGTGTGTATATATATATATGTACCCATTTACCCATGGTAAATATATATATATATTTTTATATATATATATATAAAAATCAAGACCCATCCTAAAGTAAAAATCTGTCAGAAGATCAGATAAAATGACTATTATTTAAATTTACACACCAACTAATAATACCAAACATAAAAAAAATTAAAGTTTTGGTTTGTTTTTATCAACTTCTGCAGTCTGAAACTGAACAAACAAATAATCAAGATGCATTGATAACTGCAGGTTATTTGAATGTGGAAGTTCAAAGCAAAGAAGGATAGGTAGGTGGAAAATAAGAATTTTGAAAGATCAAGGACGTATTCATTGCGAATGTCTTTTTCCAACAACACAAGTGTTGGCTATATACACAGCCCTAGCTAGATGACATGTCTGGATTCAAATGAGCGGCATCTGTGGAGAGAAGTATTGGTGAAGTTCAATATTATCCTTCAGAAAAAGATCAGGAGTTGTGGAACAGACTCTCAATTTCTCCCATGCAAGGGAAAATGGAAGCTGAAGATAATGAAACCAAAGTACTGAGAGCCAAACTATGGCCTTGAGTATGTGGCACCTGAACTTAGAGACCATCCTGGAATCAGTTTGAGGAATTGGACTCTCCTGCGAGGAGATGAGACAAGCTGGAGGAGGAGGGCACTACACACGGAGAAAGCCAAAGATGATTCCAAAGACAGAAAAGCAAAGCAAGGTGAATATCAGCATCTCAAACTTGCTCACAATGTAGAGTATTTATAATGAAAGGGAGAAACAATGAGATGAAAGAGCTGAATAGAATATTTTAAAGGGTGAGTATTGAGTATGGTGAAAAGATTCAACTCTGATACCAAACTTTCTTGATTTTCAACCACACAGTATCTTGTTCTGATTGAATGACTGCATCTTGAGCTATCTATGCACAGGTTCTACACAAGTACAAGGAAATGTTCTAAACTAGAGACCCTAAACGACAGGATAGAACTGCCCCTGTGGGTTTCCGAGAGTGTAATCCTTTACGGAAGTAGAAAACTTCAGTTTTCTTCTGCAGAGAGACTGTGGGGTTTGAACTGTTAGCTGCTGTGCAGTTAACAGCCCAGTTGGTACAGCCCAATGGGCGGTTATGCCATGACGCCACTGGAGTTCCTTTTACTACATAAAAGTTTCCTAAAAATAACTTGTGAAATACAGAGAACCCAATAAGCAGATTAACAGAGCACAGCACAAGGACAGACGTAAATGGCAATGTATAATTAGAATGAAAACTAAAGAAATATGTTCAGAATTCCTATTAATTACTTAGTGACCCAAAGATAAACAATATTTAATGCGAATTTTTCAATTATGTTAAGGAAAATGATGGTTGGGAGTGCAAATTGGTGCAAGGGATTTGGAAAGTAATTTAGCCATATGTGTCAAGACAATAAAATACCTTTGCCCTAAAGGAAATACGTCTACATGTAATGGAGAAAGCGTGTTAAAAACGGACTTATTACCACACTTAGCATAATAGAGAGAAGAGTAGAAACAAGCTAATATGTAGCATTAGAAGGATTGCATAAATGGTCTTATGGCTGTTTTATTGTAATACTCCGCAAGCTTCAGAAATGAGGGGGAGATGAAACAATATTGGTCTAATGAGAATAACTGCTGAAGTGGAGTGATAGGTATATGGTGAATTTATTAGAGAATCCTTTTTTAATATAATTATTCTCTAATTTTGCTTTATTCAGTGTAGAATTACAAACCATGCTTAAGAGACAATGAAGGGCTCAACCAAATTACTCTAACCCATCAATTACATTGGCTTTTGTTCATTGATTTGTTTTTGTTTTTAAATCTTTTTACTGGGGCTCATACAACTCTTATCACAATCCATACATACATCAGTTGTGTAAAGTACACTTATACATTTGTTGCCCTCATCGTTCTCAAAATTCGCCTTCTGCTTGGGATCCTGGAATCAGCTCCAAGGGAAATTCTATAGCTAGAATGCTAAAGAGGGAAGGCAACTATTTGGGGATCAACAGAATATTGATAGCAAATAAGTTTTTCTTTTCTTGTGGATATATATTTTTAATGAAACTCTTCACAAAACTCATGGAAACCATGCGTGCCACAGTGAAAGTCACAAAGGTATTGATCAAAAACCTGAAAGGAAAAGCTGATGGAGATATTGGTAACAGTTGTCCCAGCACAGAACACTCGAAAAGAAAAATAATTTCAAAGAAATACTACAACTAAAGAAAGTTTCTTTTCACAAACAAACCCCTTGGAAAATAAAGGATTGACCTTGACAATGAAATGCCTTGGCCAACTGACTTGGAATCAAAACTGGATTGAAAGAGAAAGAGAGAGAGAACAGGAGAGGAAGAACCTCCTAATCATTCAATAACTGAAACTTTTGTTTCGTTAAGAATAGACAAATGTGGGTCTGTAAGACTTTCTTGAAATGACTCTATGATATTTCCAATCTGCAGAGTTATTCTGGTGACTTCTAATCTGAAAAGACTCCTATTGTTTTCCTGCCTTGCAGTATACTTTGGAAAGGAACCATGACCTGAGGTATTGTTGTCTTTGGAGATTAAGAGAAATGCAGTTCTCTGCTATCTGTCTTCTGATCCTCTCCAATTATAACCAGTTGAAGGCAGTTATGTGTGGCCTTTGCAGCTTGGTGACTACTAAATAATTGGAGTCTCAATGTCAAATATTTCCCTAATGGGCTCAAGGTCCAAAGTAAACCCTGAACCGAAATCACAGTACTGAGGCCTTTCAACGTGTCTGCTTCTGGAGATGGGGTAGGGCTGTTAGGCTTCCACAAACATGGGCATGATTGCTTAGGGAGAAAAAAAGGAAAGAAAATGAGAAATGAGCATAAAGGATAAAAGAATCTCCCTATAATAAATTAAGAGGATTATCCTTGTTAACTCACTATTTCTATCACTTGGGTTTAGAAACTCAGCCCCAGAGTTAATGATTCTGAACATTTCTAATTCCATTCAAATCTGACTAAATGGTGAAACCTTGAGAACGAAGAATTCTTTGGAAAACAAAACAATACCATAAGTCCTTCTAAGAAAACGACTAGCATAGTGGTAGAAACTTTTTGACAAAAGGGGTATCTGGCACCCTGTAGCTCCGATAAACACAGGTGCGACTTATAAACGCTGGCAAGCCTCATCCCCAGCGAATGCTCCAGGTTCCTGCCTGTTCTATCACGCTGAGGTGAAGGCAAACCAGACAGCGCCATAACTCCTCGCCTGGGTGACTCTGGCTGCAGTCAACTCCTTTTCTAACTAGGGAGCTAGACCTGAACAAAGACGCTGATGGTGATTAAGGTCTATCATTATCACGAAGAAAGTAGAGTCTCGCGGCTTTAATAAAAGCCCAGGGTGAATCAGGGCGAAATTGACTTTTTGCTGGTTGAGGTGGCTTACAATTAGGCACCCCTCTAGTAGAGATATGGAAAATTTACATTAGATATTATGAAAGAAAATAAGCTCGTGTAGTCCCTTCTCATTGAAACAACCGTTACAAACTCCTGTGCTATTGTGATCACAGCCATTTGAAATATATTATCCTAAACGAGCTTTCTTGGAAACAGTGTGTTGACTGGGGAGCAGACTTTGCCTTATTACATGTTTGTGCTTGTCTCTTTTATTGCGTCAGAGATTTTCCCAATGTAAATCCTCTTGGAACTCAACTTTTTAGCTTTGTACAGATGGGCTGTAACTGACTTTTGGTTTATGATCCTGTTTGGGTTTTTGTTGTTTTTTTAAACGTGAGTAGACAGAGTAGACACACAGCTAAAAGATCTATTGTGCATTGTAAATTCTTCATGCTTACTTGCAAAAGGGGAGTCTCTCTCTCTTTCACACACACACACACACACACACACACACACACACACACACACACACCAGCTGTTGAATTTATGGATGTCACCCAAAGGGCCAGCAATGTTAGCATGGGGAATGGAACTATCATCACTCATAAAGTTGACAAGAGTTTCTCTTGAATTTCAGATGGAACAAGAATCTCTTTGTTTTTTCTCCAATTACTTTTGAAGCAAGTAAACTGAGAACTCAAGAAAGATGCTTGCGTTCTAAGGTGGAGTCCTCTAGTTCTTCAATGAATACGTGCAACAAAGAGAGGAGCCTAAATATGCCTTCACCTTAAACTGCACGCTTCTTTTCTAGATATTGTTAGACTTAAGCCTAGTCTATTTTGAAATCTGTGCAAGACCCCCAATTATTCAGAATTGACTGAATTACCTCTCTAATGCATTACTTCAGATTACTTCTCTAATGCATTACATCACATACTTTTGACTCGTGGCCTCCTGTCCTTGGCCGAGAGCCATAAATATCACAAGAGCCCTCCAATGAAAACAGAAATGCATAGTGTGTTGACGGTGGCACACGGAAGGTCGATGCCAACAGCTTTTTCCTTGGCTTTGCCTTCTTTCTCTCTTGGCTCTTTCTGATCCTTTCCACAGAAGAACGTACCCTTTCCCCAGTCAATTCCTAGGGGCTGGCCCAGTGATGTGTAAGTGTCCAAGGGAGGCCTATTGTGATGAGTCAGACAGTCTTTCCAGAACGCAGTAAGACCTTGATGGTGCAAAACTGACTTTGGCTCTTGAGAGGACACCTCATGACATAAGAATAGCTGCTGTCTTAGAAATTGAATTCTCTGGGGTGGAACCCAAAAAGTGTTTACTTTAATCATTACAGATTTTTCAAGAGCAAATAATATTAAAGTGTTGTTTCAATATTGTGAACAGATGATCTGTAGATAAAACAATAGACAAATACGTTTTTTAAAAGTACATGTTCAGCAATAAGTAAAAAGGAGTCAGAAACTACATGTACATGAAAATATTGTTTTAAAAAATAAAAATACCAATGGGCAACGATCCATCAACAGAGGCATTCCATCCTACGTTATTGAGCAAGGGCCCCTAAAAATCCCAAATGCAATAGACTTTGATTTACTAGTAATAGAGTCTGGGTTTGTGTCTGCAAACTGAAGATAACAGGTCACATATACCATTACTAATTTCTTTAACAAGAATTCTTCTGAGTATGTTTACATTTTTACACTCTTTGGTTAAATTCCATTCACCACTACCATTTCATAGGATGCATTTCAATTTTATTTCTAACAGAATATTTGAGATGACGCTATCCAATGGAGTGTTCTAGATCTTATTCCATGTGTTTTATATAAAAAACAGTTTTGCCTAGCTACATTTGGATGTGTAAAGACAATACTGTTGTTCTGCCTACACAAAGGCATATATAAAATGACAGTTTTAATTACTCAAAAACTCTCTAGAGGAGTGGACATTTGTTCAATATATTGGATAAGACAAAACCTAAAGTTAAACTATAAATCAACTGTACTGATTTTAATTAATATAAATAATAAATTTGTTTCCCTGAACTCTTTAGAGAACAGATTCCAATATTAGATACTCCTCTATATGTAAATTTAAATATTACCACTGGGATAGTAATTATAGGTTTTATATTAATTCTGTCACACATTATCTTTAGAAGCTAAGGAAAAAAATAATTTCTCCAGTCATTTATTAGTTTCCTCATGTACAAGATAATAATGATAACACACCTCACAGGGTTGGTGTGAGGATTAAATGCCATATTGCAAGGGAAAACTTTTTTATTGAATGCAAAGCACCACCCAAGCACATAACATCACCACTTATGAAAATATCATCACGTGTGAAAAGAATAAATCCGGTCATTCGAATCTAAACTGGAAACAGCGAATGAAATATGCATTTTTTGACTTTTTTTTAAATTTCACCAAACCCATTACTACCGATTACAATTCAAAGAGACTGCAGAACAGAGCGCCATAGGCTTTCCAAGGCTCTCGTCTTCAATCTTCACAACTTCAGGTTGTCAAAGCCATGACCTTGAGTTAGTGGCTTCGTTTGAACCACCGATCCTTTGGTGAGCAACCAAGGTCTCAGGCACTGCATAACCAAGGAGCCTTGTTTGACCTCAGAGAAACTACTGAAAATAAAACCTCATTTGGTAATGACATTGATTTATTCAATAAATTTTTACCAGACTTCTATCATGTGCAAGTCATGTCAATTTATAATTATTTACTTTTAATAAATGAATGTTGATTGTTAATTAGATGAGGAGTTTGCATTTCAGACCATTAACTCTGTATTCAATGGTTCAGACCACATATCAACACCTTGCACCCCCCACCCCATATTCTATCTCACACCCCACCCTGTTCACCCTCGGAAGGGTTTCTATTCTCCCTTTCCCCCAAACCAATTTCAGTCCATTGCTTCATCCTCTTACACGTTGTTCTCCTTGCCTTAGGAATCTCCAGGTCTCTTCCTTTTGTTATGTGAGTTTTTTCTTGTTTTTATTCTTATAGTAGTGACCTCATATAATATTTGTCTTTTTGGGATTAACTAACTGCACTCACTGTAATGTTCTCCAGGCTCATCCTTGCCATGAATCTCTTCATGGCTTCATCATTGTTTTAGCTATGCATGCTATTCTATGTGTGTGTGTGTGCACCATGCTTCTGCTGACAGGCATGTGGGCTGTTTCCAAGGTGTCGCTGTTGCAAGCAGTGCTGCAATGAGCACATGAGTGCATATATGTGTTCACATCATGGCTCTTACTTCTTGAGGGTACATACCAAGCAGAGGGCTTGCTGGCTAGTATGGAATTTCTATGCCCAGTTGTTTGTGGCAATCATTTTATTAGTTGCTGATTACCAAGGAAAGAAACAGGCAAACTTACCCTAAAGGAACTTAGATCCTGATAGAGAGCCAGCTATTAGGCAGTTGTTCACAAAGTAATAATAGCATTGAGATCATAATTAAGTGTGCTGAAAGAAAAACACATTTGAGCTTATAAAACCAGGCTGAACATAGACTTCAGTCTGTGCTGAAGTTCTCTAAGGAAAGGGCAATCAGGTCGAGAAGGGAAGGATGAGTGGAGTTAGCCAGAGAATACAGAAAGAACAAACATTCTGAGGGGAGAAAGCAGGATGGACGAGACGTAAAAAAAAATAAAAGAGAAGGTCAGAATGAAGGAGCCGGGTGTGATTACTACTGTACAGTAAGGCACGCGCCCTGGAGGAAACAAGGGATTGAGGCTTTGGAGGAGGACACAGGGAAATACTGAACATGGACAACAAGAACTACAGAACTTTAAGTACAAACTACAGAATTACAGAACTACAGTGCAAAGTCTTGATTTCTTTTCATCTGAGTACACAATTTTAAGTTTAGCATTCACCCATTTAATGTTATGCTCTGTTGTCCTGAATCAAGGTCCTTCACACTCTTTTCTGTGACTTACTCAGAGCCCTGAGGCTGGATCAGTGTGGAGAGTGGCACAGAAAGGCCCCAGGCTCCACCGACATACCAGGTTACATGAGCTACACCTTCTTAAGGAGCTTGGTGGTGCTCGGGTAAGCAAGTTAATTCTGACCGCAATAGTTTAAGCCCACCACCTGCTTTTCCACAAGGAAAAGATGAGGCTGTCAGCTCCCACCAATATTTACAATCTTGGAAACCCTATAAAGGAGTGCTGTCCATTGACTTGATTGCAATGGGTTTGGGTTGTTTGTTTGTTTTCTTTTTAACATCATATACTGGATTTCTATATAAGCATCATTGGAAGAATGGATTGTTCCAAATTCCAGGAATGCAGCAAAGCAGGGAGCGAAGAAAGATTATGATCTAAGAGCAGTAAGATTATTGATATATGGCCTTCCTCTACATTTTCTTCTTTTACGCCTGGAGGGGTTTGAGAGCCTGTCAGTGGTCCCTCTCTGGAGTGCGTGCCCACAGAACATCATAGGACATCCGATTATTCGTCTTAAACTGGGGCCTCACCTGCAGGCCCACGGGGCCTCAGGAACCCCAGGATGCCTCCAGAGGAGTGGTGCCGAGGACCTCCTTTATGAAAGGGACAAGTGCCCTTTCTCCGTGCGGTGATACACACTTGCCTTGACTGTGGTGCTTCCTCCTCAGGCTCGCCTTTCTGAAATTGTAAAACCTTTTCATTGCAGCTTGCAGGGCTTTGTTCAGGGTGGCTGATGGTATTCTGAGATCTGGGGAAAGAGGAATAACAACTACTGTCCGTATTATACACTAGAGAAATCTGGGTCCTGGGCTCCATGCCCACACTGAGAAAGCAGCCGGCTGTCCCCGAGAATGTCAGAGGGACACAGCTCTGTTCTCCACCCTGCACCCCACGCACTGTTCCCGGGTTTGGCTGAATGAAAACGAATAATTGCTAAAGAGTAGAGGCAGGCTTGACAAACCGCTACAAAGGGAAGGGAAAGCGCGAGGCTTCGATCCCAGAAGTGCCCAGAGGAAGCCAGTGATTACTGATCTGTTATTACTTTCTAGATATCTTTCTCACCCCTGGTGGCATGCCTATCAAGGCGAGCAAGGTGCCAATCCCTTGTCGTCGTCACTGCCCCACCCCCACCCCAAATGCAAGTATGAAGTATGCCAAATGTTACCATACTTTTGGGAATAGAATTCATTCAAATTTACAGTTCCTACTTTTAACTTGCTGGGGGTAAGCAGTATAGCTAGCACGAAGAAAAGGTCACATTGATCCCTAAGATGGAGATATTCAGCCATTCCCGGATCACGGAGTTCAAATCCAAACAGTCCAAGACTGGTCTTAAAGTCCCTTCTGAATGCTGTGGTTTTCAAATCGCAGTGGCCGATGTGACCTGCTTCACCCATGGGACAGAGGCAGCCATGCCCACTCAATCTCTCACAAGCTCTTCGACAGTTCCCAGCCTCCCCAAAGGGTAGTTTAGGACCAAAATTAGTTTCTGGCGAATACCGTGCGAAGAGCTATTTCTGATTTGGGAACGTGAGAGTGGATGTGAGTTCTTCACAATCTCTTACACCGCCTATGCAAGGAAAAGCAGGGTGCCCTGAAGTCGCGCTCCCGCGTGGACTGTCTGAGAGACAGCCACTTTTCTGAAGTCCTCTCTGGGATTTCACCAAATCTGTATAGGAAGAAATGCAAGCAGAATGCTCCTTAGAAGTGAGAATGGTGAGACGTTGTCTCACGTATTTCAGACATGGTATCGGAAGAGACAAGTCCCTGGAAAAGACCTTCATGCTTGGTAAAGTAGAAAAGCAGCCAACAAACAGAAAGACCCTTGGCAAGATTGATTGACACGATGGCTGCAACAATGGGCTCAAAATAAGAATATGGGTGGCGCTAGCGCAGGAGCTGCCATCCGGAACCGACTGGAAGCAACACCTGGGCGGGGCAGTCCGTGGTTGGTTTAACCCGTTACCATGCTTGACGACAAGCCAAAAAGGTAGACAATAAGGCACTTTCAGAGGAAAGATCTGGTCACGTCATTCTCAAAAAAAGAAAAAGAAAAGCATTTATGACCAGAAACTCAGTGGAGCAAGCTCCATCTGAACCCCGTGGAGTCTATCAACAGACTCCCTGACTAGAAGGAAACTGATAGTGCCTAGTCTGGAACAATTCACATTGAAAATCAAAAGGCAATTTAAGCCAGTCTTCACTTTAGTCTCCAGACTCTTCAAGCTTCCCTTCCATGCGCTGACACACAAGTATTTCTGCAAGGTGTGGTTACATGGTGTCACGTCATTAACTTCAGTACTCCATAGACTCTCAGTTCTTCAGAGTCACCCATGAGTACGATGGAAATATCAAAATCATTTCTTCTTCGACTTTTCCACCTCTGGAACATGTATGGCTGTTCTTGTTAGGTACCGCCAATTCCTGGCTTCCTTCCAACCCATGGCTTCAGAATAAACTGGAAAACAAGGAAGGCTGAGAGGATGGCTTCTGGCTGTTGCTTAGAACGGGTGGCAAACATGATAGAGTGTGTATAAATTTTTTTCTGGCTCTTGTTGTTGGTAGGTATTGTGGTGGTTACATAATTTCAGGTCAGCTTGATATATAAAAATATAAGGGTGGAGTCTAGCCTGTCAATTAGGTCACAGGCTGATGGTACCCCATTGTGGGCGTGGCCTTCTCAGAAAGGCTCTGGGAACTTCCCCCTCTCTCTGCTTTTACTTTTCTGCTGGCGAACTGTTGTGAGACCTACAAGCCCTGTGACGTGGCCACCATCACCGGATCCACACAGCTTTGCACCCGCCGGCCTGCGATCGTCCTGCCTTCTGCATCATTGTGTGTGGCTGCGGGAGTCTAACGAGGCATGTTTGGGCTAGAATTGAACTTAAGGAAATGATCTGGACTGGGTTGGGATGTTTTCTTGATATACAATTACTCCTTGATATAAAGTTCTTTCTTATACATATACTAGTATGAGTGCCACGGAATTTGATTCTCTAGTCGACAGGGCCTAACACACGGCCTAACACATCGAGTTGGTTCAGACCCATAGCAACTCTCTGCACAACATAACAAAACTCCGCCCGACCCTGGACCATCTTTACCATGGTTCTCATGCCGAAAACTAATTCTGCAGCCACGTTAACAATCCATCTTCTTGAGGACCTTCCTCTTTTTCACCACCCCTCCACTTCACTAAGCCTGATGTCCTTTTCTAGGGAAGACTGGTCTCTCCCAACAACATGTTCAAAGTTTGTAAGATGAACTTTTGCCGTCCCTGCCTCTCAGTATCGTTCTGGCTGTACTTCTCCTGAGACAGTTTTCTTTGTTCTTTGGACAGTTCATGAGTCCCTTCAGTATTCTTGACCAGTACCCCAATCCAAATGCATCGATTCTTCGTCTGTCTTCCTTATTCAATGCTCAACTTTCATGTGCACATTGGATTGAAAATACTGTGGCTTAGGTCACTAACACATTGGTCCTCTAAGCAACATCCTTGCTTTTCAGTAGTCTATGGTTTTGTGCAGCAGATTTACCCATTGAAATGTGTCTTGTGATCTCTTGACCACTGTTTCTATGACCATTGATTGTGGAACCAACCAAGACAAAATTCTTGATAAATTCAACCTTTCCTCCATTTATCATAATGTTACTCATTGGTCCAGTTGTGAGGATCTGGGTCTTCTTTACATTGAGTTGTAATCCATACTCAAGGCTGTGATCTGTGATTTTCAGCAGCAAGTGCATCTCGTCCTCCTCACTTTCAGCAGGAAAAGTCATGTCATCTACATATCTCACATTTTAATAAGCCTTCCTCCCATGATGATGCCAAATTCTTCTTCATATCATCCAGCTCCTGTGATGCTTTGCTCAGCATACAGATTTCACAAGCACAGAAAGGGAACACAACCTTGATGGACATTTTCCTGATTGTAAGCCACACAATATCCCCTTGTTCGGTTGGCACAACTGCCTCTTATCTCTGTACAAGTACTCCCTCCATGAGTACAATGAAGTGTACTGGGAATCCCATTCTTCTCCAGGCTGTCCATGATTTGCTATGATCCACACAGTCAGTCCATAGAGCATTAGAAAACATCTTTCTGGTAGTCTCTGCTTTCAGCAAAGATCCATCTGACACCAGCAACACAATCTCCTGTTCCACTGACTCTTCTGAGCGTGTCCTGAACCTCTGGCAGCTCCTGCCAATGTACTATTGTACCTTTTGTTGGATGATCTTCCGCAAAATATTATTTGCATGTGATATCAACGATATTGTTCTATAATTTGAGCATTCTGTTAGGTCACCTTTCTTGGGAATGGGTGAAAATTCCAATCAATTGTCCAAGTTGCTGTCTTTCAAATTTCCTGGTAAAGTTGAATGAGTGCTTCTTCTGCTTTATCAGTTTGTGGAATATTGCAACAGCTTGAACTTCTCCTCCAGTACCATTGGTTCTTGCACTTATGAGTATGCTACCTCCTAAAATGGCAGAATGTCAGCTAATAATTTTTGTCATAATGATTCTGTGTAATTGTTTCAATATTTCTGATGCTTCCTTATTCATTCCATACTTTGCCCACAGAATATTTCAGTATTGCAACTCAAGGCGTGGATTTTTTCTAGAGTTCTTTCTGTTTGACAGATGCTCAGCGTGTTCTTCTTTTTCATTTTTCTAACTCTAAGTCCTTGCACATCTCATCATATTTTACTTTATTGTCTTGAGCTGCCATTTGAAATATTCTATTCAGCTCCTTGACTTCATTTGTTCTCCTATTTGCCTTAGCTGCACTACCATTAAGAGCAAGTTTCAGAGCCTTTTCTGACATCCACTCTGATCTTTTCTTTCCATCTTGTTTTCTTAATGACCTTTTGCTTTCTTCATGAATGCTGGTTTTGATGTCATTCCACAGCTTGTCAGATCATCTGTCATTAGTGTTCAATGTCTGTTATTAGTGTTCAATACAGCAAATCTGTTCTTGAGGTGTTCTGCAAATTCAGGTGGGATAGACTTAAGGTCAGATTTTTGCTCCAACGATTTCTGTTACTTTTCTTCAGTTTCAACCTGAACTTATATGTGAGCAACTGGTGGTCTGTTCCACAGTCAGCCCTATTCTGGTTTTAGCTGCTGACATTGAGCTTCTCCAGTGTCTCTTCCCACAGACGTAGTCGGTTTGCTTTCTGTGCATTTCATCTAGAGAAATCAATGTGTAGAGTTGCCTTTTGTGTTGTTGAAAAAGGTATTTGCTAAGTTGTTGGTCTTGCAAAAATTCCATCATGTGATCTCCAGCTTGGTTTCTATCACCAGGTCCAAAATTTCCAAATACTATTCTTTCCTCTTTGTTAGCAACTTTTGCATTCCAAATGCCAATAATTATCAATGATTCTTGAGTGTATGTTTGATCAATTTCAGACTGAAGATGTTGATAGAACTTTTCAATTTCTTCATCACCAGCTTTAATGGTTGGGGCATCAATTTGAATAATAGTTGTACTCATTCAGATTCCTTGAAGGCAAATAGATGTAATCTATCACAGGATTGCATTTCAAGATAGATCCGGAGATGTCCTTTCTGACAATGAACGCAATGACATTCTTCTTGATTGTGTTATTCCTGGCCTAGTAAACCAGATGATTTTCTGATTCAAAATGACAAATACCAGTCCATTTCAACTCACTGATCCCTAGAATCTAGAACCTTATGCAGTCCATTTCATTTTTGATAACTTCCAATTTTCCTACAGTCATATTTCCTATATTCCAAGTGCCAATTACTAGTAGATGTTTGCAGTTGTTTCCTCTTACTTTAAGTTGTGCCCCACCAGCAAATGAAGATCACACAGGCGCCACGTTCACAGGCTTTACTCCATTCAAGTCATCACGGTCTGCTTCACTCGGAGCAGGAGACCCTCATCGGTCACTTTTCATGTGCCTTCTGGCCCATCTTCAGGCACGCTCTCAGACAACGTTCTGTTTCCATCCATTAGGCCTCCGCATCTGACAATGTTTCCAGGCTGCACATAAGGTTTTCAGCAGCTATTTCCTCTGAAATGACAGCCAATTCCTTCTTTGTAGTTTGTTCTGAATCTGGGAGATCTCCTGAAACCTGTTCAGTTGGGTGACCCGACTAGCATGCACTAGCAGACACATAGCGTCCAGCATCACTATAAGACACACGCCACCGCAGTGCAACCAACGGACCGACACATGGTGGCTGGAATGTTTAGGATAGAAAATAAACTCATTTTTCTTTAAGTTTTCACTTCTCTGTGGTTCTGTAACTCTACCAAATCCATTAACCAGAAGATTATTTGTTTAAAACTATTGACCTAAAACGGCTGTATTTCCCTTGGGCTCTGTTCAATCTGTACTCTGCCAGCTCAAAGCAACCCTCTAGACAGGGTAGCACTACCCCTGTGAGTTTCTTAGGCTGTAAATCTTTACCGAGGAAAGGCTTATCTTTCATCATTGGAGATCCTGGTGGGTTCAAATCGCTCTTCTTGTGGTTAGCAGCCCAAAGTGTAACCGGGGGGACATTTGGACTGCACAAGCCTCAGGACACTGTGTGAAGATGGCATCGTACAAAGGAAGCAACGGGACAGCAAAAAGGATGCACTCTTTGGGAACATTCCGGACTTTCACCTTTTTATCCTGGCTAGGACTCTGGAATCTCCCCAGATTTACAATGTGTTTACATAAAGTAGAGTGAAAATTCTTTCAAAGGGGTTTGCTGCTGACGTAGCTGACAACTCTCGTCTTAAGAGTTCCTCATAGAGAAAGAGGATGTATCACGCACTTAATATATATGAAAGATTCCTAGTAAATATGTGAGCTACGAGAATTATTTACCTTAAATATGTCTCTAGCATATTCCTTATCATTCCTAGCATGTATAGGTCACTAACCAAAACTAACAGAGACCACCCATGAAGAGAGTTAACATTTTTATTGTCTCCCTTTTCAGTCATGCGAATAGCATCCAAGGATTTCTAGCCCACCCCCAGCCCTTATTTCATACGATTGTGAATTTATGTAAACCACCAACATTCTGAGGTTAGTGGTGCAAGGAATAAACAGAGAAAGCTGAACAGATAATTCAAGCTGTGGAGCAATTTGGAAAAAGTAGTTCTATCTCAGATTAATAAAATGAAAATTATGCTTCTAGAACTATGTTACTTCCTGTTACTGCCAAATCTCTTTTGCATTTGTATGATCAAAACCTCATAATCCTATTGAATGCACACAAAATTGGATAATAAAAGTTTGCCAAGTGTTATTGTTAGTATCTGCTCACCACCACCAACACAGAGAGAAAGCTGCATTCATATAGACAGCACTACAATATTATAAGCCTCGGAATTGTAAGAATATTTTCTCTTCAGTACTCAAAATATATATCTAAATTAATGATTGAAGTCATTTCTATCAGCTAAAATGGGCATATCTGTCAGATTAAAAATTGGGAAGTAAAATATTGTATTTTTAAAATTTTCGCATCAAGAACTACAGAAGTCTGGAACTAGAAACTAGAACAGCAATTGTTCTGAAAGATTGTCCCGCCCCCTTCTAATGCGCCATACGCTGATGCCCCAGAAGGAAACAACTGTACAGATATGAATGTGTTAGAGGGCGGGGCAGAATGCTAATGGTGACGAACAGAAATTGATCATTCACTATTGATTCTCATTTCCTGTCTCATCCCCAAATTGCCATAAGACAGACCACAAAGAAAATCCCATAAGACAGCACAAGTCACGAACAGAAACTCTCTCACTGAATTCAAACGCAGCAAATTAGAAGAATCTCAAGGGCAAATGCCTCCTTTGGAACATTAACTTGGTACCGTGTCAAGGGTTACTTTTATGAAGGCTTACGCAATATGACTCAGGAGTTCTGTGAAGTGAGACAGAAGGGGGAAGAGAGAAGTCTTCAAATGCAGCTTTGTCTTAATTTCAACAGCGTTCAATTGCAAGAGAGTGTAAGTTTGTCATTGCGAAACAGAGTACAGTATTTTTAAAATGAGCTAGAAAGGGTTTTTCTCTTTGTTTTATTTTTTGCTGGAGCTATCATAGAATGTCAACTGTTTCTTTAATTTCAAACTGAGCTTACCTACTCAATCCGTGAGGTCCAGTCAGTGAGGAAGGGAGAAAGAGTAAGGTGGAATACAGGGCACAAAATCTGTAACGTGACCTTCTATCACATTCCTGATAGAATGTGCCAATTGCTTACCAGAGGCTTATCACATAGATTATACTTACACCATTTTGACAATGAAGAAAAACAGATATAATTTCTTTTCTGTCTCTCTCTGGAAAAGGAAGATCTGTAATCATGAACGAACATGTAGCTGTCCTACAATACATTAGGTAATACTAAACCAAGGAAGCCAGCATGTCTGATGCTGATAGTGAAATGATTCAGTGCCACTCACATTGCAACGTCATTCACTATTCATTTAATTCTATCACAAACTCGCTGCCATTGAGCTTCGTTGTGTTTACCTAACACAGCGTTCAGATGCAAGTTGATTCTTTGCCTTAATTCCAGCATATGGAAAGACAAGGGTCATCTTGACCCATTGTTTAGCCCATTGAGATAATCTACTTACAAAAGGGAAAGTGTGGAAAATTCCTTACAAATTAAAGAGAGAAAGCACAAGGTTTCCTCCATAAATAGAGTGGAAAGGAGGGAAAAAAGCCAAACCAACTAAGCAATATGACAAAGAAAGTGGAAAGGAATAGAGAGAGAGCTAGAATGATATAATATCCTACAGTATTAAATTTTTAATCTCTTACCAAGACAGGCAATTCTTCTCTGCCGGACAGTGTCAATGTAATGCAACCTTCCAATATCCTGATGACTCACCGTGACCCATAGAGTTCCTCTTGGTTATGCACAGTTTTCTAAAAGTCTGGGTCTATGGTGAGAAACCACAAAACTAAGTTTTTCTTGCTTTCAAGAAAAAGCTCAGTGCTGAATTTCTTGGTATCTGTATCCTTCCCCCCAGGTTTGGAATATGTCATTTTCCTCTTCTTTAAAAAGCATGTCTTCTAGCAGACACGCCAAAGAAATCCATTAATAAAAATTGCTTTATGAGGATAGATTATAATAGCTATCAGTTTTATATTAAGCTAAAAGGAAAGTTTCAAATATGAAATTATTATATATTTATTCTAGTAGTTTTCAATTTTCTCTTTTTTTTGTTCATCTAGAAAATTTGAGATCCGCGGAGGGGATGCTAGAGAGTAGTCAGAAATGGTCTACAAACAATATTGAAAAGACTACAGTTATGAAATCTCTCCATTAACCACAAGAGAACTCACGAGTGTTAAGTGCAGTGTTTGATACAATTGGGACCATGAAGCTAATACACAGGGGTCCATAAGAAAGTGATTAAATAACACTATCTGTGCTCTAGCACACATGCAAACGTTTGGCTAAGGATACGTATGCTTCCCTGACATCAGAGTGTAATATTCCACAAAGCTACCATACGGCTGCATTATGTAGAAGGATCCACTAGAGAACTCTTGTTATGTACAGAGCTGAAATATCTGCCACTTTTATGCAGGCAATATTCCATTTTAAAATGTTTTCCAGTCTGGCTCAGAATAACCCCCTCTGTGAACCAAATGTGTTCGTTACCAAACATTTTCTCCAAGGACCGAAGACAGCTCCAGGTGTTAGTAATGACCTAATCATAGGAAAGGCAGCACATTTATCCTCTCTTACTCCGAGAAAATGTGGAGGTGCTTCCTTCTTCGTCTACTTTGCCTCCACCGCCTTCATACATCTGCTGATTATCTATTTGTAAATCTCTCCTTTTATCTCCTCACCAGATGCATGCTGTGATGAGAAATACCGAAGCACATATTAGAAGCAATGATGGTTATCAGCCTAGCAGAGGCTGATGGGCTTCCTCCGATCCCGCCATGGATCCAACGGAATGTCAGAAAACGACAGGCTGGGGAGCGCTTCCGCATTGTCAGGGGCATTGGGAAAAGGCTGCCAGAGACCGGTGAGAACAAACCTGGAGGCCTGGAGCCGCACCGCTGCACCAAGCAATCTGCTCCGTTTCTCTTTGCGGAGCGGCCCTGGCCTGCGAGGGGCGGGCGGAGAGCAAAGAGGGCGGAGGGGAAGCGCAGGAAATGGAAACCGAGGAGACAGGGCAGAAAGAAAAGCTTTAGAGTGTGTATTTGAGCCACTCAAATAATTTGGAGCTTTCCTGAACTTCATCCAGCTTCCAAGTCAGTGGGAATTTATTATTTCCCTGATACATTGGCAGCACACAGACAGCAAACGAGTCACAAAAATGGAAAGAGCCAGGAAAAAAGGGAGAGAAACGAAGAACAGGGGCAGGGAGAGTCCAATTCCTGTTTCTTCTGCTTCTGTCAGTAAAACATTTAAAATCATCGGCCGATGTTGGCTGGTGCTCACCATTTTGAAAGCGGCTATTCAAAGCTTTTAGCGGAGGCGCTGGTCCTTCGAGCTGGTTATTGGCCAAAGTATGACATGCAGTAATAGCACTTCGGGGGACAATGGCCTTTCGATGACCATCAGGAACTACTGCTTTTAAATTGGCCAATTCCATGTGTCAGGAGGCCAGAAGACATACAATCACATAAGAAAAACACTTTAATCCAGTCATTATAAAGTAGGCGCGGAACAAAGTGGCTGTGGTCCTTATGGGTATAGCTGTAATTTCATCCTGGGCTCATTCAGTCAAGAAAGTTTTCCTGTCTACTAGGAAATACTTCCAATAAGCTAGAATTACAGCCGTAATATCTCTCACTCTCTCTCTTTTTTCCCCCTCAGGTTAACATGTTTTCCTCAATATTAGAATTACTTATATTGCCAAAATCATGGAGCGTCTTACCCTGTAGACCCCCCTATATCATTTATTCTTAAATGACTTTAGCAGACTTACTTACTGCAAGGTTAGTTTTGCAAATTTTTTGTTTCTCTTTTTGTTTCTCTTTCAAAATTGATCACTGGTCTAAAGGAAAATGAGCCGGGATGTTTTAGTTGCCATTTTCTATGGGGATTTTCATTCATTCATTTTCCTTCTTTCCTTCACTACCTCTCCCGTGTATTAAATCCACTACCCCTCACGCTACGCGCTAGCATAATTCCTACTGCAAGTTTTTTCACGGGCTAATTTATTATCATGTAGTATGCACACAAATGTAATTGCCAAAGAGCAGAATGGCAGCTTAAAGGGACATGTTTTTTTTTATTCTGTTATTCCCAGAAAACAACATAAAGAGAGATGGGACAAGTGGATATTGTGATGGAAACATTAGAGTGTCAGAATATAAAAACAAATAATGATATCCCAGGACAGAAAAGAAAACTATAAGATGCTAAGGTTATTTATGCTAAGATCTGTTTTTAATTTTTACATTATGAAATGAGTGCTTGTGTCACAATACTTTAGGGTGAGAAAGGCAAAATCTACTTTTGTCTTCCTGTATAACTGGTAATTTTCAGACCATTTGGTTTATGGAAATTCATACAAATAAAAATAATGGCCTGATAATGAATTGCATATGTATTAATGACATTAACCATAACTTTTAAAATAAAGAAAATTTTACTTCAATTCTTTGTCTGACAAAAAATTACAATGATACAGTAAAGAATTTATCCATTACACATTAAATATTGTAGAACATGACACATCCATTACCTAAGAGGATTTGTCTCTTAAACTGTTGTGCTAGGAAAAAAATATCAGAATTAATAGCTTAAATTGCTAATATTAAAAAAAAATCCCCCATGATTCTGATTCATAGCAACCTTATAGGACAGAGTGGAACTGCCCCCATGGGTTCCCCAGATGGTAATTCTGTACAGGACTAGAAAGTCTCATCTTTTTCTCACGGAGCAGCTGGTGGTTTCCAACTGCTGACCTCGTGGTAAGCAGTCCAAAGCACCACCCATTATGCCCCCGGGGCTCTCTAAGTTGACAATAGACCCTCTCAAATATAGTCTCTAAGTATTTGATATGAAATATATTTTAGACAATTAAATTTCATACATAGGATAAATTCCAGAATTAACTGGAACCTTCTTTGAAAGGGCTCTCTTAGAAGCCAGTTCTTTTCCCTTTTCAGGCTCACCACTGTATGTGCTCTTGACCCAGGGGGGTTTGAAACAGACACACAGAAAAGGGTTTATATCGATGGGAGAAGATTCCCCATGAGCCTCTCCACCCGATGAAGACTAGATAAGAGGCAGGGCTAATTGGGACCAAAAGCTTGGCCACAGAGCAAAGATGCCTTGTTGAGAAAGTGCATCCTACCCAGTCGTGATTCAGGTAATTATGAGCA
>NW_022104341.1:39263788-39276050 GCF_000313985.2 Echinops telfairi
GAACTAGAGGAAAGTTGTATGTTTCATCATTGCTACACTGCACTCTGAAGAGCTAGTCAGGGTGCAGTGTAGCAACGAGCACTTAACATTGTATTTCTCTTTTTTACTATTCACTTTTCTGCATAACCTAGGTACAAGCTTTTTGCTTAACCTCGGTACAAGTTCTCCTTACTCGCTTATTGAATTAACATCAATATAGGATGGAGGTCAACTGAGACAGTTGTCTTCACCCTTCAACAACATTTCCGCTGCTGGGAAAACAAGAGAAGAATCAGTGGTTTCTTTCGTTTTTATTTTTGTTTGTTTTTTCCATGTCTGGACTTTCTGAAATTCACTTCAATGTTTTCATTCTTATTCCCATTTATGAACTATGACCTAACACTCTCTCATTAATGAACATCGCTTTTGAAACTTAAGGCAAATTCCAATAATGCTGAAACTTGCTGTGTAGCCTACGTTAGCTTTGAAGAAAGGGCAACTCATAAGACATAAAACTAAGCTTCGTTACAATGAGATGGAGTGGGGAAGATATAGTCTCTTGGATCACTAATGATATAAATACTTGGGCATTGTCTTTTGTAACAAACACACTCTGCCAGAAGTCTCCTAGTTGCACAACAACCGTATCTTCTCCTAAACTCAACTCAACGTTGGGCCAGGGTTAAAATGGACCCTGCTTCCAAAATCCAAACTGTGTACAAAGTTATTTCTATTTTAGAGATGATGTGTGTTCTAGGAGGCAATGTGGCTCAATAGGATGCCCCTGTGAGAGAGAAAAAACACAGTTGGTTTTGATTGTAAAAAATGTCTTTATTTCCCTCTTGGGTTCCCTCCGCATAAGGACTGCCCCTCTGTGTCTATCTATGTTCATAGCAGTCTCTTTGGCCTCGTAGGCCTCCTGCCAGCCAGTCCCTGCATTTATTTCATAAAAAGATAGAGCCTCAAGAAAGATTAAGATCTGATAGCGTACTGTTGGTGGCATCCAAAAGACTCTCCTTTGGGAAATGAGCCCCTCCACACGCTGTACTATGCCCAGACGTCAGGGGTTTACTTTCAGTGCTTCATGCCTCCCACCCTAAATTTAACTAATGACAGAAAGTTTGCGAAACACAGAGTTGGATGTGCTATTTAACAACTTCATGATTTTCTTTATATGCTTTCTGACACCACCCCTTCACCAACCCCCATCGCCTTCCCCTGGCCAAATAACACTGAAGACATAGAATAACATACTTCCCTTGGCTCTCTATAAGTATTAACTGACACAGTCTGTGATTTGCTGCACTTGTATCCATCAAGGTCTCTACCACACTACCTTAAAACTATCTGTTTACTTACTCCTCATATCGATGGACAATTTGCAGAGAAACTAATAGTATCTTCTTAATTTTACATCCCCAGCAACTGGACTAAGATTGGCACTAAACTGAGCCAAAGTTTCTCATCCTCAGGACTATGGACATTTTCAATCTCATAATTCATCATTGTTGAGCCTGTCCTGTGCAACATTCAAGGCTTCTACCCATTAGATGTTAAAAGGACACCCATCTTCTCAATTGTGAAAATCAAAAATACCTCAAACATTGCCCAGTGTCCCAGGGATGAGGAATGAAATCACCCCCAGTGGAAAACTACTGACTTGAGATATTTTCAGTGTCAAAAATCATTCTGGAATAAGAATTCTATGTGTGTGTTACCTATAAGACTACTGAGGCATCCAAATTTAATCAAAGCAAAACAATGAACCTGTTATACAACTGCTTTATATAATTGTTAATGGCTTAGTGCTCACTAAGTCAAAAAACGTTTGGTCTTCAGTATACCCCAGTCTTCTGTTCCTAATATTCAGAACAAGGAGAAAAAAAAGATTTCTTTGGTTTTGACCATCTTGATTCATTCTATAAATGATATTAGTCAAAAACAAAATTTGCTGTCCTAGACTTTCCTAATATCCATAGCACCTTTAATTCCTAGGTGTGTTGTGCCAGGCTGTCTAGAAAAGTAAATCCAGTGACACTCATATGTAGAAAAAAGAGCTTCATAGCAAGAAGTAACTTTATATACCATGAAGGCATCCTAGCCCAGTCCAACTCAAGTCACTGAGTTCTATGCTAGTCCCTAAGTCCTCCTCAGACTCCTGTAGCTGACACCAAAAGGAAGATCAAAGTGGGTGCAGTGGGTGCACAGTTGAGTGGGTCCAAGGTTGGTGGGAAAAAGGAAAGATGCCAGCAGCTTTCAGGTGGGGTGGCCCACGTGGGACCACCCTCTGAGGCAGGAAGAGTTCCAGAAGGCAGGAAGGCAGAGGGGCAGAGAGAGAGAGAGAAATCCTTTGTTTGTCTTGCTCTTACATAGAAAGCTTACAACATCAAGAAGGTGTCTAGAGCCCGTGACTTGATTGACAGGTTTGACTCCACCTCTAGTCAACAGTGTCGAGTTGACATAATCCCTAACTCCCACACCATGTCAATAAAAGTGGTGAGAGGTACGGTGGTGACTAAACTGATTATTTGAAGCCCCTACTACCACTTGTTCACAGTGTGACATTGTACAAGTTATTGATCTAAGATCTTGAAGAGTTGCTGGGAGATTACATGAGCACATGCTGGCATAATGACTTATGCATAATAAGTATTCATCATAAAATATTTGATATAATTAAGGTGACTTGTAGGATCATCCCAACTACCTTGTGGAACAGTAAATGGATTCCCCAAGGCATCAAAATATAGAGGTAAGTCAAAAAGTATTGCTACAAAATTTTAGCCACAGTGATAAATAAAAATATTAAAATATGAAGCTATTATTTGTCTGCATAGCCCTCATCTAGCTCTATACATGTGTGAAGACCGTGTTTACATCATTCTATTCCTTCCCAGCAGAATCTGTGCTGTTCCATTCACATCACGTCAAAATGGTCACGTTGACATCCCTGAGGGACCTCAGTCGTGTTCTTTTTGAGTGTTCTTTGAGTTAGGGGAACAGAAAAAAGTACAAATGAGCAATACCAGAGCTATAGGGTAAAGGAAGTGAGGTGTCACATTGAAAATTTCATAGGACCATCCTTGGTAACTTGGAAGACTGTATAGGTTCATTATCGTGAAAGAAAAAAAATATATTGGCACAAGTTCTTTGGCCTTTTTCTCAACCATGTAGCTTTCAATTTTCTTAAAATGTCTTTCTAATAAACCCCTGTAAGAGTCTTGGATCAAAATTACCACTTTGAAATTTGAAAAAACTGAACAGTTGTCATAATGTTCACAGTTGACGTCTCTGCTTTGAATTTAACTGGCCCATCCAATTCCCTGTAAACCACTGTTCTGATTAGATTTTTTGGAAAGACACCCTAATGAAAATAAGACAAATATGTGACTGAGAGGGTTTGTCTTCAGTCATCTACTGATCACAAGGACATGTTTTAACACATTTTTTTTTGGAAAAAAACCCATTTGTGTGTGAGCTAAAGCTAAATTAGCAATGTATGTGGGGGTACCCCCTAAAACTGGCATTGTTTCAAAACTATGTATTTAAATGTTTTTACAAAACAAACTCATCACCTTTAAAGTACTCTCCATTACACTTAATCTATTTGTTCAAATCTGAAATTCCATTCTTGGAAACATTTTTTCAGATTTATCTGGTTGGATGGCTCACAGCACCTCCCTCATTTTTTTCTTCACCTCTTCTATGTCAGTTGTCAATTCATGTCCTTTCATGCTCCTCTGCATTCACGGAAACAAAAAGAAGTCTCACAGAGCAAGGTGAGGTGAGTAAGGTGCATTGGGCAAGAAAAGCATGCTGTTTTTTGCCAAAAACTGGTGAACTGAGATGGCTGCATGAGCAGGTATGTTGTCATGGTAGTAAAACCAGTACCCCATCTGCCACAAATCAGGCCTTTTGTTGTTATACGCTGTTACATTATCTTTTTCAGAACTTCTCAATAGAAGGTGTGATTAGCAGTCTGTCCTGGTGGAATGAACTCCAAATGCATTACCAGTTGACAATTTCATCCATTTGAGATGTTGACGGACGTTCATTATAAGGTTTGTCAACTATCAATATTTCACCTTTTTGAAATGAGAAAACCACGCATACACTGAGTTCGTCCCACAGCGCTGTCCTCGTAAGCTGTGTTCAAAATCAGAACAGTTTCTGTGGCATTTTTCCCAAGCAGGAAACAAAATTTCCCAGCTACACGCTGTTCTCTTAAGTTGATCATCTCACACACACACACACACAAATCTGAGGTTCCAGTGAAACTGCTTTTTGCGAAAAACTTCACTGTGACCAGAAAAATTTCCCAGGCAACACCACAGGGTGCACTAACTCTGAGTGAATTGCACGATGCTCACCTAGTTGGGGAAATGCAAGCTATGAAAATTCTGCTCTGCCCAGTACAATGCCAAGTTTTTTTGGGGTACCCCCTCATATATATATTTTTTACATACTGTTAGCCATGGTGCAGGTAAGACTAGAACCAGAGTCTCCTGATTCCTATAGAAAAGTCTCTCCATTATGTCAGATACTTCTCACTACAAATCCTTACCTCTTCAATATAGAGGTAGAGGAATGAGGAGTAGGAAAATAAACCTTTGGGGGCGGGCGGGGAGATCCCAACTAAAGCTGCTGAAGGCCAGGGAGTAAACTAAAGGCAAAAGTGGTTTCAAAAATCTGTCCATGATTTTTATGAAAAAATTCAAGAAATAGAAACCTCTATAGGAGAGTTGGTGGCTTCTGATATTTAACACTTATTGTAGTGAAACTGGTCCTGCCACTGATATCAATGAAAATAAAACAGTTCTTTCTTTTAATAAATGGTGGTCTGACATCCATTTAAACAGTGTGAACTTCCAGCCACCTTTAAGAATATTCATCACCTGCCTTGTTAGACTTAGATGCCATCCGATGCTGGGAGGCAAACTGGTGAACTCTGACTTCTCTGAATCCTTTTTAACGCTCTGATTTTAGCTCTTTGATTTCCTATTTATGATCTTCCAGGGGAAAGAAACGGAATTGATTTATTCACATATATATTTTTTGAATAAGGTATTGAAGGTGGTTTTGAGTGAGGCCTCATTGCTATGGAGGTCTGTGACCTCTGAACTGCCTCAAGGCTCTCTATTCAACCTCTCTTTGGGGTATTCCCAACATTCAAGCTCTTTCCTGAGCTCTCTAATCTTTGAATGAAGATTCCACTTTTAATATGTGGGCACTGAGGCTATGTATTACCAATATGTGCCTGCTTATCTAGATAATGCTATCTCTAAGTAGTCAGGACAGCGTTTCATCAAGAATACCTCAACTTACCCCTGCACATTTGATCTCTGTGTGTACAGTACATAGCTCCCAGGTAAAATACCCTCTGAACTGCATTAACTCAGGTTTTCTTTTCCTTTCTTTCTTTTTTTTTTTTAACCCAGAGCTTATCTGTACTTGTCAATCCTGGGTCTGATTCAACAGCGTGCTGCACAAGAAGAGCTTTTCTACATTTTGGAGAGGCCACTTCCCATCTTTTACTCTAAACGCTACAGACTCCCAACTATCCATACATGTTTCCGTTTGATTCCTTAAAGAAATAGCAATTCTGCCATGATTGCAGTAATTTCTCTAGAAAGGCTATTTCTTGCGATTTGAGAAGAGACTCCTGTTTCCCTCCTCTGAGGTTCATGCTGAATTTAGAACCTGCAGTTACGTCACTCTCAAGGTGGATTGCGCACCTAGGGAAACGGCATTGCAGCTGTAGAGTTTCCCACAGAAGGGACACCATGGGGTAGCCCTTCCAGAAATTACTAGTAGCTGGGCTGGAGACCCCAATGGTTATATTCCTTCTGCACTGTGTAGTCATGTTTGTTTTTATAAACTCTACAGAGAAATAGAACCACTTACTAGTTTCTTCAGAAATAGCATCAATAAATTGAAAGGGAATATCATTATTCATGAAAATAATGCTTTTACAAGATGATCTTGTGCTAAAGAATACTTTGTTTTGTAATTTGCTTTTTGAAAACATAATTTGGAAACGTATAATGGAATTTTGATCAAAAGTGTGAATAACTTTTCTGCAAGTAACTACAAATCCTTATACGCACTCTATTTCAATATTAATTATTTCTCTCAATCACAGTGTTATATGATTTTATTCTTACAGATAATAATAAAGCTACTGAGACAAAAGAATTGACAGAACTTCTAAAATTCACTTTGTAATTTTGTTATAAAGAAATGTTAATTGAAACACATAAATATATAAATATTTTGGCGATGTATTTCAAAAAGGAAAGAGAAAAAATAAGGTAGGAAAATAAAATAAATTTATCAGCTACCTGTTGTGAATCTGGCACCACAGTGACCTGTGTGGAAACAGCTCAGAAAAAAGGGTTGTTCGAAGGAAGGCATGCCATTTGAAGAGTCGCCTTTATTACCTGCACAATGCTGGTAAAGATGAACAACAAATACACCATCAACTCGCATAGCTTGGCTTAATAAAACTGAGTTCATTCCGTAACAGTGTGATTCCACTCTTATAGGTCAACAGGTAGATTTCCTTGCTTTAATTTCCAGTCGTTCAGTTGCTGATCTTGGACCTGACTTCGTCTGGGACCTTGCAGGGCTTCTCATTCAGCCAGACCATGGGGGAGGAAGACAGTCGTGTACGAGAGGTGTTCAAGGAGCCTATCATTTCTGAGAACGTGCCCATGTCCAGAATCCAGTGACACGACCGAGTCAAACTGTAAGTTCTTGTGTGCAATTTCAACTCAAAACTATCACACAGAGTAAAACTGCCTCATAGGGTTTCCTGGCCTGAAATTTTCACAGGATCAGGTGGCTGAGTCTCTTCTTCTACAAAACGGCTAGTGAGTCAGACTTCCCTACCTCTCAACTAGCAGTCACCATTGACTGCTTAATCATTGTGCCACCGGGGCTGCTTCTAACTTCCATGGGCATAAGAAAAGGAATGTACTCGTGTGCCCAGGAGGAAGAGAAGTGGGTACTGGTACAGAGCCAGCCACATCATGACTTGCTGGAAAGAGCATCAGATGGAAAATAAAAGTCAGAAGGTTGGCCTCTGTGGGATATGGTGCAATATCGAGCATAACAGACTGTGAGTGCCATGGAAAGGAACAGGATTTCCAGAACACTTCACTGAGTTCATGCAGAACCTATAAAAGGATGTTGTTCAAACAGATGAGGGGACAGCCGAGTGGTTTAACATCCGGGAAGGTATGTATCAGGGCTATATCCTTTCACCATATTTATTAAATCTGTATGCTGAGCCAATAATCCAAGAAACTGGACTTTATGGCGGAAAACATGGCATCAGGATAGGAGGAAGGTTCATTAACAACCTGTGATAGGCAAATGGTATAACCTTGCTTACCAAAACAATATTGTGAAGAACTTACTGTGGCAGTGACATAATCTCCTGTCAACTCACAAAGGAGTGGAACCTAGTTTGTCAATCAGGTCATAGACCCCCTCTGTATGGGCATGGCCTTCTCCTGAGGATTCTGGGAACTCTGGTCTTCCTCCCTGGAGGCAGGGCACACTCTCTCTCTTACACATTCCTGATGACTAGCCAGATGGAGCTACGCAAATGGAGCCAGAGCCCTGGAGCTGGACAAGCCACATGAAGACACACGCCAGTGCTGACATGCTTCCACTGTCACAGGATTCACAAGACTTCCCACCCACTTGCCCATGATCTTCCTGCATTTGGCATCACTGCATGGACTGCATGAGTCTGAAGAGGAATTTATAGACTGGTATCCGACACATGGGATAATATCTGCCTTATGGACTTGATCTGGACAGAGCTGGGGTATTTTCTCAATGTATAATTACTCTTTGATATAAAGATTGTTCCTATATATATATCTGAGTCTCCCTGAATTTGTTTTTCTAGTCTACCTGGACTGGCACACTTACTGATGAAGATCTTCAATATGTATCGCACCTCAATGTAAAGAAAACAAAAATGATCACAAATAGACCAATAAACAATATCATAATACATGAGGAAAATATTGTTGTCAGTGACTCATTTTACTTGTCGAACCACTCTCCTGGTTGTGGCAGTCAAGAAATCAAATAGTGCACTGCATCGGCCAAACTAATGCAAGAACCTCTTCAAAGTGTCAAAGAGCACATACGTACTACGTCACTTTGAGGACTAAGGAACACGAACCCGAGCCATGGTGTTTTCAATCATCTCATATGCATGTGGAAACTGGACAGTGATTCAGGAAAGCTAGAAAAAGGTATGAATTTGAAGTATGCTGAGAGAGAAAAAATATTGAAAGAACCTTGAACTGTCACAAAAACAAACTAATTTGTCGTAGAAAAAATACAGGCAGCATGCTCCTGAGAAGTAAGGATGGTATGACGTCATCTCACATACTTTGGACATGTTATCAGGAGGGACCAGTCCCTGGGCCATGAAGGAAATCGAGGGAGTGTCTGCAACGATGAACAATGAACTCAAACAAAGCCACTGTGGGAATGGCACAGTGTCTTATTCTGTTGTGCAGTCACTGTGAGTTGGAACTGACTGACCGGCCCAGACAACAACCATCTCACAAGAATTATCCGTAAAGCGGGATTTCTGTAAACCAGATACGGACTCGACTTGTAACAAATGTTACTCCTCTGTCTCCTCACTTGTATTCTTTCCCATGGAAAACCTGCTCTCATTTGATCCTTGTTCCTCTTAGCATCTCTTTCACCTGATTGCTCTGAAAAGTTTCTTTTTATTGTCCATTTGGGGTAAACAAATTACTGTGTGCTTTGATATAATTTTCAACTTGGGGTTCATTGAGGTTCTTGGTCTGTGGACTTATTTTTCATGAAATGTCCTTATTTCTTCTTCTTTTTTTTTCCTGTGCTGCTCTTTTCTTTTGCCTTTGCCCTATCCTTCAGGTTTTACAACGGTCTAATTCCAGTTGTGTCTGTTAGGCTGTCTGATGGTATCCCATGGCTTATTGAATCTCGGTTTCTGTTTGTGTTTGAGCCTTTTCTGCACTGTCTTTCATATTGGACAATGTCTACGGCTACGTCTGAAAGTTTACTCATCTTTTATTCTTGTACAGTACATTTTTCATCTCACGGAGTGCTGCTTTCATCTCTAAAAGTTTATTTGGTCTTGTCTGTCTTTCATGTCTCTATAACATTTAAAGTATTTTCTCAAGCTTTTAAAAATGTATAGAATACATTTATGATAACATTTTTAATATGCTTGCCTGTTTTGATTCTAGGGCTTTTTCAATGGATTTTTTTTTCTTATCATGATTTTTTTCCCCCTCCAGATTCTTTTTATGCCTGGCAATTTACTGATTACATGTGGGGAATTCTGATTCATACTTTGTTGGGTATTGGATACTTTTGTATTCCTTTAAAATTCTTCATTTGCTCTAAAATTTAGTTAAATCATTTGAGGGGGATGGAGTTCAATCCTATTTATTCTCTGCTCAACTTTCCACAAATTACAAGTTTTATCCAGTCTGGCTGAAGAATAGGCATTATTCTTAGCCCCGTGTGAGTTCTAAATACTGGTGTTTCTAATCCTATCAGGCCGTTCTTTCTCTAACTGCAAGTTGCTTCCTCGTGTTTATTGGCTAAATGTTCCCCAAAGCTAATTAATGATTCAAAGGAAAACCTCTGAAAATACCTTGCATTTTGTGTGTGTCAATCACTCCTCGCTGGTAAGCCTCCATGTGAACTCTTACCCTCCCAGCTCCTTGAATTCTCAGCTCCTTCTGCTAGCTCAGAGAAGCTTCCAGAAACTGCCTGGCTTCTCCCCCTCGCATGGCAGCACAACGGTCTTACCACAGTCCACTGGGCCTGTTGCAGTGCTTGCTTATCATTGTTTTCTGACGGTGAAGATTCACCATCCTCCACAGTCCCCAGTCCAGCATTTGAAACTTCCAATTTCAATTTTTTTTCAGTTATTTCAATTGAAAGAGTAAATTTGACACCTGTTACTCCAAGTTGATTGAAAACAAACGTCTCAAAATGGCGTTGAATACACAATGACTAATTCTCCTTGCTGCATACATAACCACTTCGTGAGAGCACCCACGGCAAAAATACTCACGATGACATAAAATGGCATGATTTTAGCATCTATACTAATTCTTCCTTCATTTCTTGTTCTTCATTCCTCTCTCCTTTCCTCCCATTTACTTCATTTTTCCTTCCTTTCTTTCATACATTGATTTTTAATTACTTTTTTACTTCCTACCCAATATCCATTGTCCCTGCTTCTATACCATTACTTCAGTATTCGTCTGATGACTCTACCTATCTGACTGCTTCTTGAGGTTTATTCCAGGCTCCACTTCTGCCTTCAGTAATGAGGCAGGGGAACGCAATCGCAGGGTAGTTTGAATTTGCATTGTTATGATCAGGAATAAGATTTAACCAAACCTTTATATGATCGAGAATCACTTGTATTTCCTTTTCTGTGCACTATCACTTCATATATTTTAGTGTGTTTGGGCAGGGATGGGGGGTGTTGTTTGTGCTTGTCTTAACAATTTATATGAGGTATCTACATAGTTCAGAAACTCATTTGATATAGTATTTGCTTCTACTATATTTTCCCACTGAATTTTGTCCCTCTTTTTTTTTCTTTTTTTTTTTTTTTGAATTTTGTCCCTCTTTAAGGTCATTTTTTTGACTCAGATGATGATCTTTGCTTTTATGCAGTAAGATCTTTTCTCTTTAGACAGCTAGATTTTTCATTAGGAGCTTTGGTAGTGTAAAGGGTTAGCCATTGAGTTGTTAATCACAAGGTCAGAAGTTCAAACCCACCAGCTATTCCTTGGAATGAAAATCAGGTTGTCTATCCTTGTAAAGTATTAAAGTCTTAGAAACCCAAAGGCCCAATTCTACTCTGTTCAATTAGGACATCAAACCAATGTCAGTGATTTGGGTTTAAGCCTTGGTCTTAGATTTTTAATTATTTTTAGATTTTTTTCACGACCTAAAATAAAAAGAATTTCCCCCACATTTCAGTCTACCACTTTCACTATTGTACTTACATGTCTCTTTTGAATGAATTCCTAAAAGTTGTTAGTAATCCTACCTAACTGTCCAAATCCTGTAACTTGCTTCTGAATACCCTAATTCAACCCTAATTGATCACCTTCACTTATTATAATTATTCGTTGTTTGATTTTTTCATGTACTCAATGATCTATAAAATATAAGTTTAGTGATTTAAGTCAGATAGTATGTTTTCTTCCTTCATTATCCAAATGTCCTAGGACAATATTGAACACAGAATACAATCTTCTATTGTATTTATTGATGTAAATGCTAAAAAATAAAGAAAGTATAATGTTTTCTGTCTTAATTCACTAACATGTTTTGGTAAGCAGTATGCTTCAAGTGAATGCTCAATTAATACTTTAAAGTATAAATCATATGCATAATAAGAAAAGCAGTATCTTCACCATGCTATAATAATAGTTCTATTGTCTTCCAGGCATATAGTGATGCCAAAGATATTAAAAGAAATAATTTTCCTCAAAATTCCTGTATTCCAAGTTACCTCTTCCTGTACTCCAAGATCGACACAGCGGCTGCAACAAGGGTCTCAAATACAGCAAGACTTGTGACCAGAGCGGGATGTTGTTCTGTAGCGCATACAGAAAAGACCTGGCAGCACCTGACAACACCAATAAGTTTTCTAAAGTCTGTGTGCCCTGAAATGTTGCATGATGTTTGGGAGCATATTTTCTTGTAAAACAGGAATACAAAGGTATTTACTCAAAATGTAAGACTTAAAACAACATATACTAAAACTAAAATGTCTACTATAAAGCTTGGCATATAGTCAGCATTTATTAAATGGTAACTATGGTCATCAGCATACGGTCTCTATCATTTCTGTTCTCAGGCTTGTTTTGTTTTGCTTTTTTGTTTAACTCTTTCGTATGTGTGATTTACCTCTTATTCCTTCTTTCCTCCCTCCTCATTTGATAATCCTTGCTGAAAGGAGATCTCTTCACGTGCTCCTCACTTGCTCCAATCTTGCTTCACCCTCACTTTGGTCCTCTGAGTTGCATTTCATCAGATATCTTGAGATATTTGTAAGTAGGATGTAATTTACTTACCTGCTGAGTTGAATCGCTTTTTCTGTATTTACTATCACCTGTCAAAAGAGGCACCCACCCCAACAACTGTGTCACCACTTACAGAAAAAGATGCATAACCCTACTGCTCATCTTCCATGATGCACCTCCTGGTGTCCACAGTTCATTGC
>NW_022104341.1:39277919-39279225 GCF_000313985.2 Echinops telfairi
AGATGAACCCCTCAGGACCAGTGGTGAGAATGGTGATACCGGGAGGTAGAGGGAAGGTGGGGTAGAAAGGGGGAACCGATTACAAGGATCTACATATAACCCCCTCCCTGTGAGATGAACATCAGAGAAGTGGGTGAAGGGAGACGTCGGACAGTGTAAGACATGACAAAATAAGAAAAATTTATAAATTATCAAGGGTTCATGAGGAAGGAGGTGGGGAGAGCAGGGAAAAATGAGGAGCTGATACCAAGGGCTCAAGTACAAAGAAAGTGTTTTGAAAATGATGGTGGCAAAAAATGTATAAATGTGCTTGACACAATGGATAAATGTATTGATTGTGATAAGAGTTGTATAAGCCCCCAATAAAATGATTAAAAGAAGAAGAAGAAGAAGCCTTTAAGATTCCAAATGATATTCTTTCTGATAGCCAGGCACCACCTGATTTCTTTACCAGACTTTACTGCAGAGTTATGTTCAGTGATCATATCATGAGGGCAAGTACTGAGCAGGGCCACATCTTTTTTTTAATTATTTAATACTTTTATTGGGGCTCTTAAATCTCTTATCACAATCCATACATTCATCCAGTGTGTCAAGCATATTTGCACATATGCTGTGATCATCATTTTCAAAGCATTTCTGCCCCCTTCCTGTCCCACCCACCCTCCCTCCCTCATGAACCCTTGGTAAGTTATAGATTATTATTTTTATATGTTACATCATCCTCCATCACCCTTCACCCACTTTTCTGTTGTTTTCCCCCTGGCAGGGGGTTATTGGTTGATCCTTGCGATCAATTCCCCCTTTCTTTCCCCACCCTTCCCTAATCCTCCTGGTATCTCTACTCTCCTTGTTGCCCCTGAGAGGTTTATCTATTCTGGATTCCCTGTGTTGCAGACTCTTATCTGTAGCAGTGGGCATGTTCTGGTCTAATCCAATTTGTAAGGTAGAATTGAAATCACGATAGTGGGGTGAGGGAAGCACCAAAGAACTAAAGGAAAGTTGTGTGTTTCATCACCTGACTGGTTCATCTCTTCCCTGTAACTCCTCTGTGAGGGATGTCCAATTGTCTACAGATGGGCATTGGTCTCCACTCCATGCCCCCTCCCCCCATTCACATTGGGTATGATTTTGTTCTGGGTCTAAGGTGCCTGACACCTGATCCCATCGACACCTCATGATCTCACAGGTTGGTGTGCTTCTTCCATGTGGGCTTTGTTGCTTCTCAGCTAGATGGCAGCTGTTTGCTTATCTTCAAGCCTCTAAGACCCCAGACGTTATATCTTTTGATAGTTGGGCACCATCA
>NW_022104341.1:39279731-39285570 GCF_000313985.2 Echinops telfairi
AATAAGTGCAAAACCCAGGCAAAGCCAAATAAAACAACAAAGGAAGTCAAGACCAACAAAACAGTAACAACAATAACAACAACAGCAAAAAGAAATCCACTGACAAAAATGGAAAAGCCTATAAATAGTTCAAGGTCTGCTTGTTGGCCTTTACAAGTATTTTCCAGTCGGTTCTGATAGGGTGCCATACTCTGTCTCCAAATTGATTTTTTGTATTCCCCAGTGATTTCATCACTTTGCTCCCCTTGCTGCTATGTTGCATGCCCTTAGTGTTTTGCCCCAGCATGATGGGGTCAGATTGTGCACAATTCCCACACTGTGTCTCCATTGTTGTCCCCTGCAGCACTATGGTTTAGTGAAGGACGTCATGTCTCATGGTGGGGCTGGATCTATGGTCCCTGCTGTGCGTTGTCTGCTCTGAGCAGGAATATCTCCCTCAGGGCTTGGTGGGCCAGGATGTCCTACCTTCTCTCTCCCTCCCTTTTCATTTCTCCTGTGTGCGCTAATCAGATGTGCCCGTCTCCCCCACGCTGTAGCCCCAGTGCTGTCCTCTGAAGTGCATTCTTCTAAGGTAGGGGTGGGGGGGACGTCCACATAGTTGGAATTGGGGATGGCCCCACAGTTCTCTCTATTGGTTCCCTGGTACATGCTGGTATGTTGTATTCACATCTTGGCACATCAGGTTGAAACCAGGTCTCTTTCTCCCTCTCCTGTGGAGATATAATAATACCCTTCTCTTGGGTGGGTTAGTGGCAGAGCCACATCTTAAGACCTAATTGCTCTTAGATTAGGTTTTATGATTAAATGTGAGCTCAAAATTCATATATATATTGTGTGTGTGTGTGTGTGTGTGTGTGTGCATCTCCCTGGTCAACTTTAGAGACAGCATATTTTACGTTAAACTTTTAGAGAGATAACTCAAGTAAGTTCCATGAAACATTTGATAATTCTAATAATGTTGTTATTAAGCACAGACAAGTTGGCTCTACCCCTAGTGACCCTAAGTACAATAGAGCAGAACACTGCCCGATCTTGTAACATCCCCACAATTCTTATATTTGAGTCAATTACTGCAGCCACTGTGCATATCCATATCATCAAAGGCCTTTTTCTTTCTGGCTGCCTGCTTCTTTACCAAGTGTGTTAGTCTGGGTTGACTAGAGAAAGAAATTCATATCTCTATGTGCATATCATATGTGTATAAGAAAGAGCGCCATATACAAGAGCAATTAAATATTGAGAAAACATCCCAGCCCAGTTCAGATCAAGTCCATAAGTCTGATATTAGCCCATATGTCTGATACCAATCTCTAAATTCCTCTTCAGACTCACAAAACACATGCAATGATGCTGAATGCAGGAAAATCACAGGTCAGTGGGTGGAACATCTTGTGGATCCAGTGGCAGTGGAAGCATGTCAGCACTGGCAGGGGACTCCACACGATTCCTTCAGCTCCAGGGCTCTAAATTAGCACCATGTGTCTTGTCCACAGAAATGTCTCACAGGGAGTGAACATGTACCCTGCCTCCAGTGAGCTATTTATCTCCTTTGTGCCCCCAAAAGAGGTCATCAAGCTGGGACCTGATCGACAGGCTAAACTCCACCCCTTCACTCTTAACTCTCAAATTGACAACAGATTATACAACTACCACACCAAGCATGATGTCCTTTTCCAGAGGGTGGTCTCTCCTAATAACTATCCAAAGTACAAGAGATTAAGTCTCTTTATCATTGCCTCTAAGGAGCATTCTGTTTTTTCTTCCAAGAAAGATTTGTTTGGTTCTTTCTAATCATCGTATCATTAATATAACCAATGGTGTAGATCTCAAAGTACTACTGAGAAAAGGAAATATATACATATCTAGAAAAGTTTTTAAGATTAAAATACATGGAATGCTCAGTTAGGTTAAAAACTAACTGAATACAATTGGGTAAAGAAGTGAAACTTTCACTATTTGAAGATGATATTACTGTACATACAGAGAACCCTAGAATCGACAGAATAGGATTGTCAGAAACAATTGAGTTTAGTAGCATAATAGGACACAAGATTAACAAGCAGAAATCAATTGTATTCCTATACACTAGTGAAGAGAATTCCAAATAAAGACATCAAGAAAAATAACACCATTCACAATAGCCACACAAAATCTGAAATGCCTAGGAATAAGCTTAAGTAAAGAAGCCAAAAACTTGTACAAAGAAAACTACTGAACATTATTACAAGAAATCAAAAGAGATCTCCATAAAGGGGAGAAAACCCTGTGCTAATAGATAGGAAGACTAAATATTGTGAAAATGCCAATACTACCTAAAGCAATCTACAAATTCAAGGGAATACTGATCCAAATCTCAACATTATTCTTTAAAGAAATGGAAAAAATACACAGAGAGAAGCCCAGGATAAGAAAATAACTTCTAAAAAGAAGAACAAAGTAGATAGTCTTGTACTACCTGACCTCAAAACCTACTACACAGCCACAGTTGTCAAAACAACCTGGTATTTGTATAGTGATAGACACATAGACCAATGGAGTAGGAAAGAAAACCCAGAAATAAAAACATCTGCACACAGAAAACTGATTTCAACAAAGGTCCAATAAACATTAAATGGAAGGGGATGCCCTCTACAATAAATGATGCTAGGAAAACCGGATATCCAACTGCAGAAGAATGAAACAAGACTCATATCTCACCCCATGCACAAAAAATGAAGTTAAGGTGGATCAAAGGCCTAACTGAAAATTCAAAGCTATCAAGATAATTAATGCAAAATCTGGACAAATCTGAGAGCCGTAAGATAGGGCACACACCACTACCAGATATAACAAAGGAAGCACATGCCATAGAAGACAAAATAGGTGAATGGGGTCTATTAAAAGTAAAACACTACATACATCGAAATATTTCATTAAAAGAGTACAATGAGAGCTCACATGTTTGGAAAAGATATTTAGCAGTGACATAACGGACAAAGGACTAATCACTAAAATCTACAGTATGCTACGATGCTGTAACAAGATAAAACGAAGAAACCTCAGAGACGGTGGGAAACGAACCTGAAGAGGCAACGCACAGAGGATGCACCCAAATGGCTAATAAAAACATGGGGAAATGCCCTTGTTCACTAGCCATCCAGAAAATATAAATCAAAACAACTGTGAGATACCATCTAACAGCCATCATCATAGCCCAATTTAAGACAAAGCAGAGAACAACAAATGCTGGAGAGGGTGTGGAGTAATTGGAACTCCTGTACACTGCGGGTGGGCTTGTAAATACATACAACCACTATGGAAAGCAATTCCTAAAACAATTGGAAAAAGAAATACCATATGAACCAGCAATACAATTATTGGTCATAGACCACAAAGAATAAGAGACATGTTCATTTTAGCATGGTTCAGAATAGCAAGAATTTGGAAACAGCCTAAATCCCCATGAATACAAGACTGGACAAAAACACTTTGGTATATACACCCAATGGAATAATATGCATCCCTGAAAAACAGCAATGAAACCATATAAAACATCCCATGACATGGAGGGATCTGGAAAATATTATGCTGAGTGACAAAAGGACAAATACCATATGATCCCACTGCTATAGGAACAAACAAAAGACAGGCACAAACTCAGGATTGTAGGTCATCCAGTCTGGTGCTCAGGGCAGCCAGACATCCTGGTACAGAGGCCAACTGGTATCAGTGAACCACACACCATCCTCTCTAGGTATACACCTTGCTGGTCACTTGGGCAGAGGGCTCTTCACCTCACTGGGATCAAATTGTTAAGGGAGAGGGAGGGGTTGCTGACCACTTAGTGGTTGCCATGAAAAGTTATGACACACTAAACTCCCCAGAGAGGTAGCCATCCCTGTCAGAGGAATAAGGATATTGATGGGAAAGTCAAGTCAAGAGAGGGGGAAAAGAGCGGGCACCGCTAGGAGAAGACAAGTGCATGTCTGTTGGTAAAGGGAGAAGACTAATCTCCAAGTGGAAACTAAAAGATCACTAAGAACACTTTTAAGGACCCTAAGTAGGGAGTATCCCTGGTAACATACATAGAATAAGCCACATTGGTCGAAGTTTCTGTGCACACCTTGGAGATCCAGGCCAAGTGCCATAGAGCCAGGAGGCATTGGATCATGGATATTCAATGTCCTAACATGCTGCAAAGGCCACACCAGAGGAATCCAACATGGAAACGTCCCTACGTGAACTGGACTCTACCTCAAAAACACCTGTAACCTGAGGGCTCAAGACTGAAATGCATGGTGTTTGAAGAAGAAGACAGATATAACAAGTGTATTGAACTGTTGGTAGGTGGACAAATATTGACTTAGTACATCATTGACCTATATACTATATTAAGATATATATTCTTCTGGCAAATCTGTGATTTTTATTGTCAGTGAATATTATTGTAAGTTTTGTTTGTAACTAGTGTCTAGACATGTAAATATTGGTTCTATGTAAATGAATAATTCAGGTATTGTGATACTAAGTTAGTCTACATGGGTTCACTAACCCTCTTTCAACAGTATTTTTAAAAATTAGTAGCAGGGGCTAATCAATGACAATATTAAGGGATTATGTTTATGCTCCAGAGAAATGATCAATAAGAATCTCTACATAAATAGCAAGGACGTCTCTAAGGAAAACCAAAGGCAGATTAAGAAATTATCATAGATCCAGGAGTGAGTTTGGGGCTCATATTAAATCCTAGCTCCAATATAAGAACAACTAGTTCTTACATCATGGCCCTGCTCAATACTTACACTCAAGAAGGGAACACAGAAAACATGGGTGCTATAGAAAAATGTTGTAAAGAAAATAGATGGTTCCTGGTTATGAAATAAAATAGCACCTGAGGTCTTAAAAGTTTGTTTCCAAACAAGCAGCCATCTAAGTAAGAGGTCAACTAAGGCCACATGGAAGAAGCACCTCAACATCAAGGGCCAAAGGACTATAAATCATCATATAATCCAGAGCTGAGGGGAGAATAGTAACCAAGCCTAACTTCTGAGAGTCCTGTTTGCAGAAGGCGATGGATGACAGTAGAAGCCCAAGACACATTGGTGAGATCTACACAGGAAATAAGCCTCCCGTGATGTCCCTCTGTCCACAATGGAGGGATGGGTTACCAAAGTGCATTGGAAAATGACTACAGGAGCTCTAAATGACAAACCTGACTTGAATGGTTAAAACCCTCAGTGGATACCCCCTCTGATACATGTTAGGCCTGATCTGGTTTTCAAATGTTTCTGTGTTTCTCAGGTTTTTATATTTCATTTTTTTCAGATTGAGGTTTAGCGCTGACTTTTTTTGTCACTGTGGTAGCCCTCTTGAACTTTTGTCAAATGTGTTCTGTTTTTCAGTATATGAAACACAGGATTGATGAACCCACAGAGACAAGAGTAGAAGAAGGGGTAGGGGAGGGGGGCAGGTCCAGTAGCAGAGAAGGGTGTAAAGGGGAGTTGCTATCAAGGAGTTCAAGAAGGAAGAGAATGTTTGGACATTAATTGTGGTAGCAATTGTACAATACTGCTGGCTGTGATTGGAATGATAGGATATCTGTATTAGCTCCCAATAAAATGGTTTTGAAATAAAGTTGTTCCTGTTTTTAATATATTTCTGTTTCCTTTTTGATTGACGTTTTCTATGTTCTGTCTAGTCATTGTTTTGTATTTACTGAGGGATTTGTTTGTTTGCTTCCTGTTTGGGTTCTGTATGATTTTCTGTACATGAAGTCCACTATGGGTGGCTCTACAAAGACAGCAACTGGATTGATAATTGCCTACAATCATGGCAGGGGAAATGAGGAGGTAACAATGAG
>NW_022104341.1:39287727-39305988 GCF_000313985.2 Echinops telfairi
AACTCCAAATGTATGCTATCTGCCAGTAAAACGCTGCTTACATTCTAAAACAAAGAAGTGCTTCACCGAGTTGTTCACACTTTTATACTCAAAACAAAAGCCTCGCAAGAATAGCAGAATGTTCAAGGGTTAACTTTGAATGTCCAAAGACATGAAAAATAACCCCAGAAATGGCCTTGGAAGCACAAACAGAAACTCCAAACAAAAACCAACTCACCGCCATCAAGTGGATCTGGAGACATGGTAGCCCTGTGGGGCAGAACTGCCCCTCGGAGCTTCTGAGCAGAACTGTTTACAGGAGTAGGAAGCCCTTCCTTCTCCTGCCAAGCAGGCCTGGAAGATCACAGCCTACTCCACCAGGGAAACACATGCTTCGATGCCACAAAACGTCCAGAGGGAATTCTAAATGCTCCTTTGGATCAGCTACATGATTTTCCTAAAAGTGCCTTATATTTTTCCTTCCATTGTGAAGTGAGGGAAAGCACCAGCCATGCTTTCCTCCCACCCTGCCTCCCTTCCTAGGAGGGTCAAATGGTGAACTTTGCACCTTGTCAACTGATAAGGTGTCAGTGTATCTTGAACTGTTTTTATAGTATGAATGCATGGATTTCTATTGTCCATTGTTTGTTTTAAACTACTGCCAGTTTTTTTTAAACTCTGTTTTTAAATTAGTAATTTTCACTACCTCATGCAATCCTCTAAATTACTTTGTAGAGTGCTGGCTATTAATATTTTAGGTAGCTTTGATGTTTTACTTTATAGTCTTCAATTTTATTTTACATTTCACAGGTTCCTAGTTGCAAATAATCCTACAGGCAATTTTCTCACACTGCAACTATTCCTTGAAAGATATGCTAATGCAGCACGACTCTTGCAATACTGGGGGTTAAGTTAATCACCCAAAATGAGTTGTATTACTGTCAGCGGTGTATAAAGACGTCCCATAGTGAATTACAAGGAAGGCTAGCTTTAAAGCTGCATTTCAAAAATACCCAAAGCTGGAGATGAACAGAAATAAGCATTTATTTCAAAGTCCATTGAGCTAAAGAATCAAACATTTGTTATTCCTGGTCTCAAAGTTACCAAATATAAATAGAGGGATTCATATTCTTTACAAAATTTAATTACCAGGAAAACCCACACAGATCACACGCTCTGTCTCTGGGCAAGATAAACACTACAGAGCACTTTCTACCTTCATCTTTGTATGCAGAGAAAGGAGGAAACCACTATTTGACTGTTTAACTGAACACATGTCAGCACGAAAATCCTGGGGAGCAAATTGCCGTTCCCTGGTCCCTCGATGAAAGTGACACTCGTGGCAAGATTCACCATCTAACAACGACTTGGCCAGAAATCAGGAAGCAGCGCATTGGCTGTGCTCTATCTACAGCCCTTTCAGTCCACTGACCAGCCTGTGCTTGGGCTTTAAAGAATGAAGTAAAGAGGAGATTGGAGGGCTTGCTCATCATTTCCTTCTTTCAATCTCTGAAATCCAAGTCACTTGTACTACGATTGTGTATCAGCCTCGTAAATGCTGCAGACATACCCAACAACCTTCGTTACCGGCAGCCCCTGTTCCTTACATTGTTGTTGGGCGGGATTGGCACCACCACTGCCCAGACACAGAGCCACTTTGCTGCTCCATTTACGATATGCTCTTATGCTTATGCATGTAAAGAAAAGAGCGGCCATCACTGCCAACCCTGATGCTTATTGGCAGCATCATATGCGTTGCCACGGTGCTTTTCCGTATGGGCAGAAGATTAAGGACGTTCAGAAAGGCTTAATCTCTTCTGTCAGAAAGATACTTCTCAGTAGACTTGGCTGCTCAGAGGCAAACCGAAGGAGAGTTCAGAGCTGCATTTTAAAACGGCAGCGCGTCTGCACTTATAATGATCTAGATTCTTCTTTCCTGTCTCGCAAAAATATTGAAATAAGATTTAGTTTCAATGCTGTGATATGCATTTTTATGAGAGAAGAAATATATTGTGAAAAGTATGTTGCTTTCCTTGAAAAGATCAAGAGTGGCGAAGGAATAAAGGTTTACCGGGAACATAGTATTTATTTGCCATGCATATTTGATATGAGTTCATTAAATACGCAATAGAAGTGTCAACATAAAGTGCTGTTTAGATCAAGCTATGAAAACAAACTGCCCTGGAATTAAAACTGGAATATACTAAGCTGTGGTTAAATATAAGCCTTATTTACTATACCGTAAAGAAATATTTTATTGACGATTGTTAAGTAACCATCTACTTAGCCTAATTGAATTTGCCCTTTATTTATAAATACTGATGGGCTGACTACTATGACAATGTAGTTGGCACTTTTACATACCATCTAGAGGCTATTACATGGATTTTTCTTTTCTCACCCATTGACATTAAATAATTAGCAATTATCACCAGTCCGTGCCTAATTTGAGAGTATTTTCTCGGTCTCCCTGGACCATTGCCAAAGCTATGTACAGTGAGGAAGCCGCGTGCGAAAGCAGCTCTGTAAGGAACACTTGGCGTAGACCCGGAGCGCGTCTGACTGCACCACAGCACGAAAATCCATTCACTGGCACAATGAAGTGTTTCATAAGACAGCGTAGGCTCATTGGGGTCTCTTTGGGGATTTGAAATTTAAACATAGATATTTTGGATTAAAACGCAGATACCACAGGCAGAAGGAGAAGGCACAATGCCTTTCTGACAATCCTTAACATAATGCAAAAGTATGAAGGTGGGAGACTATTATTATCCTCCTGTCTCATGCAATATGCAGGAAAGCTAAACCTGCTGTAATTAATACTGGCCCTTTCTTTACTGATAGCTCCGGCAATTTTTAGGGAAGCATATCCAGAGAACAAACGAGTGGTTGAAATTATAAAAATCTGTGCGCTTTTTGCCTTACAAATGATTTCTACCACTGAGCTGACCTTAATCCTTCAGGGCAGTAAAAATAAAGGTCATGAATACAGATGCTGTCATTAGGATATACAAACACTTTTATAAACATATGGAGACATTAGAGTGGATCCAACCTCATTTCTGAAATGTTGCAATCACCGTCCCAAATGTCATTCTCTTGATAAGACAGGCAGCTTCCCGGTTAACGAACACTCGATTTACATACAACCCACAGTTGCGAACCAATGAAAATCTTCCCTCTCCCTCTGTGATCTCTGGATCCGACTTGGGAGTAAATGATAAGCCAAGGCCTTATCGCCAAACACTCATTGGCCAAGCAGTCAGCAGCCATTCCTCCTCCGGTTCTTTCCACCCTGTCTCTCAGCTTTCCCACACCTGCGGAGCCACAGCCTTCCCTAATACACTGGGAGAATGTTTCTACTCCTGAGATCATTGCCCCAGGGACCCCTGAAGCTGAGCCCCAGGTCCCCACCCGACCCTCCCAGAGTCACCCTCGTCTTTCTTGCCTCTGTGCCTGCGGAACTTTCCCACCCCGGACTCCTCTTCTATTGTCAAACTCTTGTCCCTTCCTCCCACAGCCTTTCCCTGGGGACGCTTCTAATGCTGCTGCTGCCACTGCCCCCCTGCTCCATGGCCAATAGTGCCCAGCAGAGAGCCGGGAAGCTGCTAGCTCCCTGCCCAGCTCCACTCCACCAGCACTTGGCTGACCTCTCCCGTGGCACCTGTCCTGTCCATGTTGAACCAGACCAGGCTGCTGCATTTGGCTGACGCGCGTAATTCTGCCTCCCCAGCCTCAGGAAGGTGTATGAAAACGTTACCTTAACTGTACTATCATTAAAGACACTGTAGTGTCTCTGGAAGTACTTCTTTATGTTAATTATAAAATGGTACATGGTATAGTATGCACCAAGACAAATATTTAACTAATTGATGTTAGATACTAACCATCCCTAATTGTTTCAATTTATGTGCATTATGTAAAATATTAAAGACAGCCTTCAAAACAGAAATCAACTCATGTTAATCCAGGATTATCTGTAATGCTTGTAAGAGGAAAACTAAGTTTATTCACTAGAGCATGCCTAATGTTCATGCTGTAGATTTGTTTGCTGTTCAGTACTTCTGGAGCAATTATCATTTGAATTATTGACTATAAGTCTGAGGTATTAATTTTTGAATTATATTTTTAATTGAATGACATGGTATATTCTTTATTTTCCTATTCAGACTTTTAGATCAATGAGTTTAAATCAGTTTTCCACAGTGGACAGTACCATCCCCTGGGGGTACTAGAATGGTCCAAGGGGGCTACAAAGGCAGATACTTACACTTGATGCTGGGTTATTGGCTATAGTACAAAAGTCTTTAACTGCTCGGGCACTGAGGATTTTCTTTTGCTTCATTTTATTTCTTGGAAAAGGAGGCAGAAGGTCAAGTAAGTTTAGGAAACTATCATTTAAATGAATAAGTCAGAATGCAAAAGAAAGCTGTCAACTTTCAAATTAACTTTCAATTATATTGAAGAAAGAGTGGATTAAAATTATATGGTTTCAAGTACGCTCCTTTATTTTCTACAAAATTTCTCATTGCCACCTAGACTACTTCCAGGCAAAGAGTTTCATCTCAAACCAGTTGTTCTTTGACCAACATGAAGATTGCAATATCAAGATTCTCCATCTAGAATAAAAGATGGGATTTTCATTTGAAAACACTGAGCAACACAATAAGGAATGCCAGTGTTTTCAACCGAGCTCTTCATTACTGTTAACAAAATTCTCTTCTAACAAGTGTGCATACAAAACACTTCATGTGCAATTTCTGTTTTCACAATCACCAACCACTTAAAATCTCAACTATGGAGTATTCCCATAACTAGCTCCAAGCAAATCAAAATGAAACCCATTGACTCATCGTGACCCTGAAAATCTTTAAGGGAACAGACAGGCTCATCTGACTACTTTGGAGTGGGTTTGAACCAAAAGCCTTTTGATAAGCAGGTCAATGCTCAACCCAAAGCACCACCAGGGCCCTTTGTTGTGGTGGTGGTGGTTAGGTGCCATCAGTCAGTTCTGACTCACACAAAACTCTTTTTGTGCTCCCATTAAGAATTACCTTCATCTGTAACCCACTGTCACAACCACCGGGTCAATACATCTTGTGGAGACGTTCCTCCTTTGGGGTAGCAAGCATGATGTCCTTCTCCAGGGCCTGATCTCTCGTGGCAACCTGTCCAATATATGTGAGATGCAGTTTTGCCATACTTAACTTTAAGAAGCAGTCTGGCTGTATTTCTTGCAAGACAGACAGGGCTCCTTAAAACCAGCTCAACAACTACCTCACTGTCATAGGATCAAATCACAGGGACCCTATAGAACAGAGTAGAACTGTCCCTGTGGGTTTCCATGACTGTAAGTCTCCACGGGAGTTGGAAACTCCATCCTTTTCTTATAACCAGTTACGTAGGTCCTGAGTTAATCATTTGCTGCTTGCAAAATCTAGTTTTTAGTTAATTTTTAGGTTGATGCCGCACTGAATAGTGAAATTTATTTGATTAGTCAGTGCTACATAATTCTTTGATTAGTCAGTGCTATATAATTCTCAAATGCATTGTTGTTTGTTGAAGATATAAAGGGGATTTTAAGACACTCCTGCAATTTTCTTCACCTATATGTTTTTTGAGGGATACCTTTTCCTTTGGACAGAGCCACCATTAATTAACAGCCAAGCTACAAAACGTAAAATGATCTTTGTCAGCTCTTTCTCCTTCATCTCCCTTTTACTGCCCAAAGTGCCTATCCTTTCAATAAACTCTCTCCTCTATTTCCATAAATATCTTTCTAAAACCAAGTTTGACTGTAGCTGCAAGAAAATGTCACATATTATGGAAAATAATGGATTTAGCATAATGACATTATTGATCGCAATATTACTTATGTTGTTGGTATGACCTTGTCTATTCAATTTTAAAAGATTAGGTGGTGGAGTAAAAACATATAACTTTGAGTGCAGCATCTACAGTCAGGTATCATTGGACTAACGACTTGACCTTTCTCAGGTGGTGTCCTCGTCCTAAGGAAGCTCAGAAATTGGAATCCCTCTTACTCAATTTCATTTCATCTTTTTTACCCTAGCTTTTTAAATGAGAAGTCTGTGTTCATTTTTCTCTACAATTATGTAATAAGATATTGTAATCTAGCTTCTTTTCCCCTTCCACAATTAAAACTATGATTGCCCGACTCCTTCAAATTCAGTAGCCCACATCTTAGTAAACCTGTTTATGGAATTTATCTCAACTGACTTCTCCATGAGTAAGCACTCTGACCATTCCTGATTCGACATCTCTGTTTGACAATTTCTTCTTCATATCTTTCACAGTTTCCATTTTATCCAGATCTAGATTTTCCCCTCAGGGTCCAAATTTTGACAATTATTTCTTCCTTATCATTTCCCCCTTGAGTATTCTGCTCCAGTGATTTTAAAGACCACCTGTATGCTGCTAATGGGAACAATGGTATTCTTTAATTTATCGCTAACTTTCAGATTTTCATATTCACCTGGCTATTCTTAATGTGAAATTAGATATCCCATAGTGATTTTCAGATCAACATGTGCTAAATGGGATTCCTTTTATCTCCGCATAGATATTCGCACAGTATCCTCAATCTCTAAAGCGGAAATTTCCACATGTCTAACCCTTTACTCTTCCTCAACCACTGTCTTAGGCTGGGTCTCTAGGGAAGCAAAGCCAGTGACACTGCTAAATATAGAGAGAAATTTATACTAAGAAATGACTTACGTACTTTGTTGAAAAGGACAAGTCCAAGGTCCAAGTTCAGGCAAGTTCCAAGGCCCCTGAGTCATATACTAAGTAGCCTGGAGGCTTCATCTGGATTGTGTAGCTGTGCAGGCTGATGATCAAGAGGAATGTCACAAAGTACTGGTGTAGAGGAAGATGGATCCAAGGTCAGTAGGTGAGGCTGCAAATTTCAAGGTTGGCAGGTCAGAAACAGATCACTAACAACTCCCAGGACCAATGGGGCTACATGGAAGGATATTGGATCAAATCCCAAGAGCTACATGTAATATTTAGACACAGCAAAAAGCAGACAAATTTCCTACAGTGCACACTTATATTGGAAGCAGGCCACACTATGAGACAATTCTTTATAGCAGGGCTATGACCTAAGGAAAGGTGTTGCATGCTACCCTAACCATCCCTCAGTCTGGAGGCTTACAACTGATTGGCTTTGATTATGTCAGGTCATGGGGGTGTTAACTTACACTACTAAGCAATCTGATCCAATAAAGTTGACACAAAATCTAACTATCACACCAACTATCTGATTAAAAATTTGAGCATTATATCCAACACTTGCTTTTGCATTCACTCTCACTGCTCTAGTCTAACCTCACTCTCCATTTCTGCAACTGAAGAAATAGTCTTCGACTGTTGTCGTTGTTGCTGTTGGTGGTGTTGCTACTGTTGTTGTTAGGTGCACGGAGTCAGTTCTGACCTTCTGCACAACAGACAAAACACTGCCAAGTCCTGAACCATCCTCACAATGATGCCTATACTTGAGCCCATGATTGCCGCCACTATGTCATTCCAGATCCTTGAGAGTGAGCATCTTCTTTGCTGCCCCTCTACTTTGCCAAGCATATGTTCTTCACAAGGAACCAGTCTTTCTGGACAACATGTCCAAATTATGTGAGACAAGTCTCACCCTCTTTGCCTCTCAGGGGCCCTCTGGCTATACTTTGTCTGAGACAAACAAACTCATAGATGTATATATACAAAGATTAAAAGCTGGAAGTCTTATAGGAGTTGTTCTGATCACAATCAGTAAATATGTGTAAGGCAGTGAGGATGGGCTCTGAAGCTCCACGGGTAGAAATGGACAAGGACACTGGAGGATCGTAGCAAGAGCCTGTGGAAAATGGAATCACTGAAATGTTTTCAAAAGAAAAATGCATACTTAGACTTGACTTTATTTATAGACCCACCGATTTACTTCTAGGGAGGATGCAGCAGTACATAGTAAAGACTAGGGAGGCATGGTTATATAGATTGTAAGAAGAAGAATGTAGCATCAGGATTGGAGGAAGTCTCGCTAACAATCTGCAATATGCACAGGGGACCACCTTACTAGCTGAACATGAGGAGGACTTGAAACCCTTGCTGATGAACACCAAGGATCTCAGCCTTCATATGAATCACGACTCAATGTAAAGAAGATCAAAATCCTGCAAAGTGTACCAGTAGGGATAGCTTGATAAATGGAGAAAAGGTTGAAGTTGTCAAGGATTTTGTTTCACTTGGATCCACACTCAATGCTCATGGAAACAGCAGTCAAGAGATCAAAAGGCACGTTATATTGGGTAAACCTGCTGCACAAGACTTCTTCAGAGTATTGAAAAGCAGGATGCTACTTTGAGGATTAAGGTGTGCCTGACCCAAGCCGTGGCATTTTCAGCTACCCATGCACATGTGAAAGTTGGACATGTAATAAAGAAGAGAGAAGAAGAATCTATGGGTTTAAATTGTGGTGCTGGTGAAGAATATTGAAATTACCAGGAACGGACAGAAGACCAAACAAATCTGTCTTGAAGAAATATGACCAGCATGCTCCTTGGAGGCAAGGACAGTGAGACTTTGTCTTACATAGTCCACACATATTGTCAGGAGAGATCAGACCCTGGAGAAGTTTACCATGCTTGGGAAATGTGGTAAAGTAGAGGGACAGCAAAAAAGAAGGAGGTCCTCACTGAGACGGATTGACATGGGGGCTACAACCCTGGGCTGAAGCACAGGAACAATTGGGAGATGGCACAGGACTGGGCTGTATTCATTCTCTTGTGCGTGGAGTTGTTACGGGTCAGAACAGATGAAATGGCAAATCACAACAACAACAATAACATGCCTTTCTTTTGGTTATTGTCTCTTTTTTATATATTCTTACTATTTCAACTTTGAGCTTCATTCTTCCTTCCTTCAATTATGGAGATTTTTCAGTAAATGTCCAATCTACAGTAAAAGGAATTTTTCTATTGTATTTACATAACAAAATGAAATACCAGTTTTATGTTTGTTTCCAATATTATTTTCAGCCTCCTCTGGAACATGATCTGTATCTTAAACAGTGCTGTACTCGCCGTAGCATCTGTCGTAGTACTACTTGTCATAGTACTACTATATGCAAGGAGATAACTTCATGAGGACACCCAAGTTTCTATATTGGACAAATGGGTGGAGAGCAGTAACAGTTAACTGAAAAGAGAAGGAGGAGAAGTTGCAGCGTGTGCTGCTAGATTCTGTTGTAGGCTCCCAGGATGTCGATGACAGCATCCAGGAAGTTTAGGGGGCTATAAGTCCTGCTCCTCTCTGGGCTGAGGATCAAAGTCTACATGTCATAATTATATAAATGGGAACAAGGAATAAGCATAATAAGAAAAATTTTGAGTTGTTTTTCTGTTGAAATTTCCGTGCTGAAAGCTAATTATTTTAGACCTTCTGCTTTAATCAGAGTTGCTACTAGAGAAAATCACTTTAATTAAGTCGCATTCTCAAGTATCTGGATGCCTGCAATATCCCTTGGTCTAGATTAAATACTAAAGTCTTGATTTCACCTAAACTGTTATGTTATTGTTTGGAAAATGAGAATAATCCACATGAAGCTCTTACACAATCATACCAAAACATCATTAAATTTTGAATTAAATATTACTAAATGCTAAACGGCATGACATGAAAGAACAAGTACTTCTTTCTGGTATTAAAGTGTAAATACTACCTTTTAGTGGACAACATCGATCATTTTAACATATATGTGACTTCTAAAAACATGATATTAGGAACCATGATAAAATATAAAGTCACTTGCATATGCTAGGCAGTACAAAAATGTCAATATTTCTAATAAAAAGTTGGAGAGGATAAACATTTTTCTAGCCCCTAAAACCTCAATCAGGATTTTGGAAACCTATAACAAATACATAATTTACTTCTTTAATATTCAATAATCAATGTTTTTAATACCAAGTATATATTATCACATCTTTGTGCAGTGGATATAGAATAGTTGTTTTAAAAAGACAAATATCTCTGCCCTCATTGAGTTTATAGTTCAAATAAAGGGACAAGTCATTTTAAAAGAAAAAAGTAAAAGATAGAGTATGGTGGATGGTAATGAGTCTTATGACATGAAAAAAAAAAATCTGACGGGAAGAGAATATTGGGCACCAGGAGATGGCACATCAATTGAAGTACAGTGAACAACACATTTGTGCATCACAGTTGGGTTCTGAAAGATGTGCAAGATGAAGCATGGTGAATATCTTTGTTGTTGTCAAATTTCCAATCAGTTCCTACTCGTAGTCACTCTACTCAATTTACGACACAATGACATCCTCACAATTGTTACATGTGATGTGAACTCATTGTTGCAGACCCTATGTCCATCCATCTTACTGAGGGCTTCCCTCTTTATTGTTGACCTTTTACTTTCCCAGGCATAATGCCCTTTCCCAAGGTGGTGTAGGTTAGGCTTGGGGCTGCTCACTACAAGACCAGCAGTTGAAAACCACCAACCTCTGTGAAAGAAAACGATGAAACTGCTGCTCCCAGTAAGATTTACATCCGTCCTGCATTCCCTGTGTTTCCAGTTCCCATCTGTACCAGTGGACATCCTCGGTCCAGCCAGATTTGTAAGGTAGAATTGGGATCATGATAGTGGGGGGGAGGAAGCACTCAAGAACTAGAGGAAAATTGTATGTTTCATCATTGCTACACTGCACCCTGACTGGCTCATCTCCTCCCTGTGACCCTACTGCAAGGGGATGTCCAATTGCCCACAGATGGGCGCTGGGTCCCCAGTGAGAGTGGTGATACCGGGAGGGTGGAGGGAAGGTGAGGGAAAAAGGGAGAACAGATTACAAGGATCTACATGTAACCCCCTCCCTGGGGGACAGACAGCAGAGAAGTGGGTGAAGGGAGACGTCGGGCGGTGTAAGACATGACAAAATACTAATAATTTATAAATTATCAAGGGTTCATGGGGGGAGGGAGCAGGGAGGGAGGTGAAAAATGAGGAGCAAATACCAGGGGTTCAAGTAGAAAGCAAATGTTTTGAGAAAGATGAGGGAAACAAATGTACAAAAGTGCTTGACACAATGGATGCATGTGTGGATTGTGATAAGAGTTGCACGAGCCCCCAATAAAATGATTTAATTTTTTTTAAAGATTTATATTCTCTGAAAATGGATTTAAGATCTCAAGTCGAAATGGCTTGATGGGTTCCTCCAGAGGACATGTCCAAAGTACAAGAAACAAAGTCTCCACATTCCCTTCTCAGGGGCGTCCTGACTAGACTTCCTCCATACCAGATTCGGTTTTTCAACGTTCTATTTCAACACTACAGTGCAAATGCATCAATTCTTCATCAGTCTTATTCATTGTCCATTTTTCACAGAGCTAAGAGGTGATGGGAATACAACGGCTCACATCATGTGCTTCTTAGTCCGCAAAGTGATAGATGTGCTCTTTGACATTTTAAAGAGGTCTTTGCATAAGATTTGGCCGAAAGAATACATCATTCGATGTCTTGGCTGCTGCTTCCATGAGTGTTGGCTCTGGATCCAATCATTATGATGTGACCTTTGGTCCATTTATGAGGCCGTTTGCTTCCTTACATTGACCTGCAATTTATATAGAAGGTTGTAGTCTGATCGTCATCCTTAGGTGATCTAAATCCTCTTTGCTTTCAGCAAGCTGGAGTGTGTCATCGGCATCCCAAAGGTACTTACTGATCCTTCTTCTTCTTCTTCTGACATCACATCCTTCTCCATATTGTCCACTTGCTCAAATTGAGTCAGTATGGTGAAGGAAGATATATCTGACATACAACTTCCCTGATATTTTAAATATTCCATATCCCTTTCTCAACAACCTCTTGGCCTATGTAGAGGTTCAGCATGAACACATTAAGTCTTCTGGAGATCTCGCTGTCAGCAACACTATCCATAGTTTGTTGTGATCCACACAGCCAAATCCCTCTGCCTGGTCAACAAAATGTCTCTCTGATATTCCTTGCATTCAGCCAAGATTCATCTGCTGTCAGCAATGCTAGCCCTTGTTCCATGTTCTCTTTTGAATCAGGTTTGAATACCTGGAAATCTCCTATCAATGTACCGCTGCAACTGCCTTGAATTGCCCTAAGCAAAATGTACTTGCATTTTCTTTTAATGGTATTGTTTGATAATTCCAGAATTTGCTGGGTCTCCTTTCTTTCGCATGGACACAAATAGATGTCCAACCAGGTAGCTGTTTTCCAAATTGTTTGGCACAAACTAAGGAGGGCTTCTAATGTTGTTATCAGTTTGTTGAAACATTTCAGTGGGTATTCTGGTAGTTCACAGAGCCTTGTTTTTTGTTTTGTTTCATTTTTCAAATACCCTTACCTCAGTGCAGCTTGGATTTCATCTTCAGAGCCGCCATACATTGCTGCTCACATGCTACCTCTTGAAATGGTTGGACCTCAGCCAACCCATTTTGGTGCGGTGACTGTGTATTTCTTTCATCTTCTTTCGATGCTTCTTGCATCGTTGAATATTTTGCTCATAGAACCCTTCAATGATGCCACTAGAAACATGCTCTTTTTTCTTCAATTCTTTCAGCTTACGAAACGTGGAAGGCACTCTTGCTTTTGGTTTTCTAACTCTTGGTCGGGACATTCCATTATAATACATTAAATATTTTATTTTTTCTTAGTGACTCTCTTAAAGAAGAGAATTTCAGGAAAAACAACGACTGCTGTTCCAGATGTGTTCAAGGAGCAGCGAACAGGCCTCTGTGGCCTGAGAGAAGGGAAAGCCATCAGAGAGGTAACAGGGCCCCTTATGGTATAGACCCTGGCTTGTTTTCACTTCTATCCCGAGTAGGCATAATCCAAGCTGAAGAATGCCCTGCACTTGCTTAAGTTCACACTTCATCACCACTTGGAGAAGCAGGGGTCAAGAAATTCAGTGACATATTGCATGAGGCAAATCTGCCGCAATCGACTTCAACCCAATAAGGTGCTGAAAAGCTTGAGAACGAACGTGAACCTGGCCAAAGCCAAGATGTTTTCAACGGTCTCATATGCTTGTGGAAGCTAGACAGCAAAGAAGAAAGACTGACGAGGAATGGATATTTGTGAATTGTGATGTTGGTGAAAATAGTGAATACATACAAATGATTCTCTCTGCTGTAGAAGATGATCCTTAGAAGCAAGGATGGTGAAACTTGTCTCAAGTGCTCTGTCCATGTTATCAGCAGGGATAACTGCCTCTCAAGAAGGACATCATGTTTGACAAACGACAGGGTCATCGAAAAAGAGGAAGCCCTCGGCGAGATGTATGGACACAGTTGCTGAAACCCCCGTGAGGAGAGCATCCAGTGTTTTTCTGTTGTGCATCAGGTTGTTCTGAGTCAGAACCCAGTCAATGGCACCCAAGAACAACAATCACCTCATGGCAACAGAGTACCACTATGATTTCTCTATCCAGAACAGACTACAGGGATGCAGCTTAGGCTGGGCTTTCTACAAAAGCAACACAAGTGAAGCTCATTGATGTACATATACTGAGAGATAAATAGAAAAAGAAAGAGAGTAGATTTATTTTCAGGAAATAACCCATGCCATTGTAGAGGTTGGCAAGTTCCAAATCTGTTGGTCAGATGTCTGGTCACATCTCTGCAGGGACTTATAAATACAAGAGTATGAATATGAGACTATGGAGGTAGAAGAATTCAAGGTCAGTGGTCAATAGGGAGGACAGACTCCTGGCTCAAGTCCAAAGAACAGAAGGGCATATAATGAACCATATTCAGAATTCAGGTCCAGAAAAAATGTATTCAAACTTTGCCAGAGCAGGTACATAGAAGGAAACTCCCTTTCAACTGTTCATAGCAGAAATCATCACAGAGGTTATTGCCTTGTCGCAGGTCTCATCATAGGAAATGACTGCATCATAACGCCCAAACCACTGAGGATCATGGTCTAGTCAAGTTGACACACGGCCTTCAGCACTGCGTGCTGCTGTGAGGGAAATCAGCAAGGAGGCACTGGCAATATTTAGGTGAAAGCTTTGGTGCTTTAGACAAGGTTGGCACCATGTGACATGGTGAAAAATGGTGAGTTTCTGACTATTAGCTGAATCTAAAGTATTGGTTATTAGAACAAATGTGAATTATAAGAAAAATATGATGCAGCTAGCTGTATGAGAATTTCAAAAATTCATAGAAATAATCCCATTATATTTTAGTTCCCTTTTGCCAGGAACTTTTGAAAGCTCCCTCATAGATTTTCATTTATTTTTTCGTTTTGCATAATCACTTGGAATAAGCAAGTTGCTGTGAATTGAATTCGAGAGCACCACAGGCACAGCAGGTCAGAACTCACGAGGGCTGTTTTGGTCAGATACAAGATGCCCATCAAATATTGAACAGAGATGGCTAATGAATGGAGTGGCTGAGTGAGATCTGAGCTCGAGTGCTCGTTTGGAAAGTGACCGGGATAGAGGCCGGGAGGGAAAACAGGAGCTTGAAACAAGGAGCTAGGACACTGACATCGTCAATGGGCCAAAAAAAAGAAACTAATTTTCTGGCAATACAAATAACGCCCTCTATCTACTCAATTATAAATGTAAAGTGAAATTGGACAGTAATGCTCAGGTGTGGGTAGAGAATTGGCAGAGAAATGGATTTTCCAGGTTTATATTTTTCCCAGTTATGCCAATTGAGTCTTTCATGAAGGAGATGTTGAGGTGAAATTAAGAATTATCTTAGTTTGTTAATATTGCTATAATACCACAAGTTGATAAATTTAAAGAGGATAAATTTGTTTTCTCATAGTTCGGGAAGCTGAAGTCCAAATCCACAGTGTTCCTTCTTGAACTATCCCAGCTTTTAGCAGCTGCCACCGATCCTTAGCCTTCCTGGACTTAGACAGGCGCCTGTCTTCACAGTTGAACTTCCGCTTCCCTAGATGTGTCTCCTGGTACCTGTTCTGCTCCTTGTATTTCTAGGAAAGGATTAGGTTTAGGATACACATACTTGGTATGGCTAAATTCACATAAAGAAAATCCTGTTTCCCAATCAGGTCATGGGTCATATTTGCAGGTTCCAGATTAGAATATCAACATACATGATGCTCTCTTAAAAACTATGTCTACAAAATGTTAGCTTTGCTAAACAAAAGTATCAAAATACCAAGTTATTATTTCGCAATGCATCCTCCATCTAGACATGCATAGTTCTGAAGGCGGTGTTTCTACCTCTCTATTCCTTTTCCAAAGAATCTGTGCTCTCCAATAAAACCATAGAAAACTGCAGTTTGGGCATCTTCCAGGGCCTCCAATCATGTTCCTTTCTGTGTGGGAAGTAAAAAGCAAACTGAAGGGGCACAACCGTTATCTGTGGGATAAATGCGGTTAAGATTTCTTCATGAAATTCTCATAAGACTGCCCTTGCTGCCCTCAAAGAATGAGCAGGTACATTGTCTTCATGGTAAGTTTTGGGTGCAACTTTTCTGGTCTTTTCTTTACCAGTACAGTTTTCCAATTGTTTTTTAATTCTTCATAATAAAAGGTCAAGGACATCAGTGCCGCTTAAGAAAATCTATCAAGATCACCCCATTGGAGTCACACAATACTGTCTCCATAACCTCTGAGGGGGCCTTGAATTTAATTGACCCAGCAGATCCCCCTGGAAACCACTGAGCTGCTCCACCTTTGTTCTCTGGATTGTATTGATAAACCCAAGACTTACTCCTGATTATGAGCTTTCACATAACAAATAGCACCATCACAGAGACAGGCTCAGATCCTTTGAGTCTGCCATAAACTCATGCATATAGGAACTAGAACCCTATTTGTAATACTGTTCAACTTACCCTCCTCATATTTAGAGATGGTGGGAGACAAATTTCAAGTCATGACAGAATGGTAAAAAGTTTGTTGCACATTAACATCTCTATAAATAAAGGGAACAAGGTGGTGGCAGATGATGATAAAGACAGATTCTTCCAGCAAAACAGAAAGCTCCCGATCAATATTGCCCATTAAAGAAGCTCCACATTGGTTGGAGAACAGTCTCTGGTTCCACTGCTGTTTAGTCTCTGGCCAGGGCAACTCCAAAGAGTTCACTGCAAACACCAAGACGTGAAAAGCTAAAGGATATAAAACAAGCATACTCCTCACAACTGGGCAGTGCATTCTTTTTGCAAAAGAGGATCTAAGTAATGCATATCTCCAAATGTACCAAACCAGCCCTACTATAACCAAACCGAAAAATTGATGGTGACTGAAAGGGGAACATTTTTATTCAGCAAGTTATTTAAGCTGGTTAGCTAGAGAAATATATGCCTGAGTAAAGGACAAGGACTCCCAGGTGAGTCTTTGAATATAGGTCCTCGTGGTATTGGAGAGTTTAGGAGTCAAGATCATGGAAGGATTGTGCTGAGAAAATAGGAGGTCATGCCATTAGTGCATGAAATTGGGATTATGGAAGAGATTCATATTTTGCTGATCTCATTTTGTATGTGATTTGAAGAGCAAAAGAGTGGTTGTAATCAAACAGAGGAAAATATCACTGAAGAAAAGAGGGAGCAGAATGGAAAGGAATGACCAAGGACTACCCTCTTTCACCATTCAACCTAGAACCACTTTAATGGGAAATCTATAATAATACATTCTAGTATTAATGGAAAAATCATCTATAATGGTATTTAAATCACATCTATATGACAGTATTATATAGGAATAACTGATCCAAGAACAAAATATCTTGAATTTAGATAGCTAAATGTTTCATATGGTTATGTATTATCTCCTTAATAAGTTTAATACATGAGTTTAGAAATCTATAATTTAAAAAACATACTTCTGCATTTGCTTTTCAGATTGATGTCATTATACCAGGTTTATTGACTTCCTAACAAATTTAGTCTATAACTTAGGTATGATTGAAAGAGAAAATTAAAAGTCAAAGTATTCACAACTCAGATTTCCATCAGCAATTGCAGAGACTCCACATCGTAAGAACTGTAGGTCAGGATGCAATAAGCAAAGTCAAAACCCTAAGCTCCAGAATTCATACCAAGTAAGTATTTTTCATCCATATCAAACTACCCAGCCATACCAATTGCCTAGTGCAAACCATATCGATTTTATACAGGGCTGTCAAGCCTTTAAATCCTCATGAGGACAGATGGCCTCCACTTTCTCCAGCAGAGCAACTAGTAGGTTTGAGCCAGTGACCTTGAGGCTGGCAACCCAATGTTTACTGACAGAGCTCCTAGGGCTATTAATCCCCACATACATTTATGAAATTGTTCAGAGACCTCAGCGCTCACATAAACACATATATTTGTTTTATTAAAATTATCATAAATAATATATTTTAATTGTAAAATAACTATATTATAGAATTAAATAACCATTCTACAGTGCTCATTTTCTATAAGATGGTGTCTTTTGTTCAAATAATAGGTGTTAAAGATTTGATGGCATGATTAAATCACATTAAATGCACAGTACTTTAATCTATTTGGCATAGTAGAGCAATTCACTGGATAAAATTCTTTCTCCATAACCTCCACACAGACCAACTCACTCTGACAACCACAAGGTCAGCAACAAGGAATCCTAACTAAAACAGTCCCTCAGGCAGCTTCCCAGAACCTTCATGCAAAGCAGGTCCGGGATCAGCTGGATGACCCAAGTCAAGTCTCAGTCAGAATAAATACTACACCAAAAAAGCCCCAAATCCACTGCCATCAAGTTGATTGCATCTCATAACAACCCTGTATATAATTTTTGAGATTACGAATGTTTACCAGAGCAAACAGTGTCTTGTTTCAGTAGGCTGGCAGGTGGGTTCGAATCACCAACCTTATGGTTAGCAGCCACACCAACACCAAAGTCCAAAATAGTTGTGCACCCCTAAAGACCACCTTCTCACTGATGAAATCGGATAGTAGATAAACTCACTTGAGAGCCCTACTGAAATTTAGGGATTTTATATTTAACTTTGTCTCAAATTTTGAGTTTTTATTTACGCAAAATATAATTTTGACCAATTATATACCTATGATTTCATTTTCTTACAACTCCATGAGGTAAAAATCTTGCCTTATCCTATAGACCTTTGGATACATGGTCTACAGGCCTCCTTTCAGGGGGAAAAAAAAAAAAAAAAAGATTACTCAACACCCTGTAGCAATTAAGAATGTCAGCAATGTGACCCGCCCCCAGCATAAAGCACAGGTGTCTGCTTTTGCAGACTCCCAGGTTGTGGCAGTCC
>NW_022104341.1:39306137-39326855 GCF_000313985.2 Echinops telfairi
GTTCCGACCCTTGAATGCGGAGCAACCCCAGCCAGGGGGGCTTGAGACTGAGTCCGGGGTCAAGTCGATTTCAGAAGCCTTTGTTCGTCCAGTTAAAACATTGAGAGATAATTGTGAGGTTTGAAGTTAGGAATGAAACAACAGCAGCACATTCAACAGGTTCATGTAAATTCTTTCAGAGATGTCTCATGTCTCCTCTATTCTAATTTTATGTGTATCTATGCTTCAACAAATTATATTTCAACATGAATTTATACAATGAGGATGTTTTATAAGTTAATCTAAAATAATAAATCACATTAGGAAAGTACAATAATGTACCAACAAGTAAATACCTATTTTGTACAAAATTCAAATTTCTGTAAGGGTGAAAAAAATCAGTCTCTAATTAATATCTTACCTTTAATCAGTACTTATTATGTATAATAAACTTAATTATCTCATTTAATTCTAATAGAAATGCTATTCATATTACCTTTCTATTCACAGATTTAAATTTAAACAAACAAAAAAAAGAGGGATACAATTGCCCAAGTAAGCTGACCAGGGTTTCTACATTAGCCTTTGAAACTTCAAAATCCATTTTCCTTACCATTACCCTACACTGCCTATCGGCCTCTCTGCAGTGCCATGATAGAATCTGAGGATTGAAAGGCAGTGACATGTGAGCCAGGAACCGAGGGGGGATAATATACGAATCCCTATGTTCAGCTATTTCAGACTGCTCCGAATCCTTCAAGTGGCATATTTCAAACAACAATGGCAAAAAGCGTGTTGGCAGGAAAAAATGTCCATAAAAGGCGAATATTGTGGAAGAGATATCCATGTAAAGAAATGAGTTTTTAAAAATTGGCAACTTAATTTTTCAATACTTTGAGTTTTTACAGTGACAATTTAAATAAGCGTTATAGCATTCAATGTTCTGAAGTTTTGAAGAACAGAATTGCTTTTTAAATTCCTTTGGAAGACATGAAAGATTGTGGTGGATTAATACTTGTAATGATACTGAACAGACCTCAGCGAGAACTTAAAGACTCTACAAAGGAAATTCCCAATACCAAACACTTGAGACATTTCAAACTCTCATGTCTTTGATGTGAGTAACATATTTTAGCATCAAAATATGTTGCAGTCAAGTTGGCAAGGGAGGATACATTTTCAAATCTGTAGTCCATCATCAGCAAACTGTTCCTCATAGGACATACACGGTTTCATGTGGGTGTGAGGAGAATGAGAGAGAGGAAAGGGAAGATTTTTGGGAAAATGTTCTCTCTACGCAAACAGCGGGGCATACAACTGACTGTTAGGTATCTGTGAATCTGCAGCTTCTACGCATCGTCTTCAATACATAAAAACTTACAAAATAAATGAAACTGCAATGCTTTCAGCACAATTGTGATGAGACTAAAGCACCTACCCCCATGCCCTCCCACTGCCAGTGAGCCCATTCTGACGCATAACAACCGCATGGAACAAACCCAAGTGCTACACAGGGTTTCCTCAACTCTTGCTCTCTCCCGGAGGGGGAGCCTCATCTTTTCCCGCAAGGCATCTGAATGGCTTTCCTTTCCCCACGTGGCACCACTTAACCCACTGCGCCAACCGCACTCCCTACAGTAGGGATGGACACTTCTAAATAACCTGAAACATTGAAAATCAAAATGTAATGATAAAACAATTTTGTAGTTACATCAGCAACTTAAAACTCTTGATTTTGACAGCAACAACAAAAGATTGCCTTTGGTAGGGAATCATGCTTGAAGAGCTGACCAATAGTAAGTCCTCATTCAGAAGTCAGGAAGCAATTATTGTTTACATTTAAAAATTCTCTCCAGGCTAGCTTTTTACAATGAGAGTAGATTCTTACCCCCAATCTATTTCTCAGAGTTTGCAATAATTGAACATTATCAGGAACAACCAGAAGTTAAAATAGGGGTTATAGGCATAATGGTAGTTCCAGAAAAAACTCATAAAGACTGAACTAAAAATAATCTACTAAAAACCGAATTATATGGACCTTTCCTATAATTTTTGCTTCCCAGCTTATTCTAGACAACATCCATGGATCATCCTCTCCACCATACCTTCCTGTTTTCCAGCCTATTCTGCTGGGATATTTTCCACTATACCGAGTAGATGTGTAGCAGAACTACTGTCAATTGATGCAGATGGTCTGAAAGACCTCGTTTACACAGCCTCTGACCAAAGACACAGACATGAGAGAATGTGTTACAATTATAATTCTCAAATTATTAGGAACAATCCAGTTTAAAATAACTAGGTTTTTATTTTGGTGCATACACACAATAGAATACAACACATTGTGAAAGAACAATGAGGGAACTATGAAACACTTCATGACATGGATGGATTTGGAAGATATTAAATTGAGTGACATTAATCAGATGCAAAACAACAGATAGTTTATGAGATCAATGTTAGGAATTACTAATGTTCTTTGAGTATGGAAAGAAACAGATATTAATGGTTATCAAGGATGGGTGGGGAAGAAAGGACAAGGGAAGCAGTAGGCTAGAGGGTAAACAGGTGTTAACTTGGGTGCAGGGGAAGATAATACATTTCAAGAGGGAGAGGGGGGCAACATGGAGAAGGGAGGAAGAAGCCAGGCAAGTCGGCGGAAGGTTTGCTACAGTGTTTAAGTCGAATGGAAAAACCATGATCTGGTAGGCAAAACCCCAACCATTTCACAATAAAAAGAACTTTTAAAACATATTAAAATATTGTTTTAATGACTAGGTTTTATTCTGAACATATTTCTCCCAATTTCAACTGGAAGAAAAAAAACCGAGGAGGATTTTTACAAAGTATTTTCTAGCTTGTAGGGAATCTATTACCTGTTCTAACAACCCACTACCTGTCTCCACAAAATTGCAGCTTACAAGTGAAGCGATGTTGAAAACAATGGGCAGGCTCAGAACTGCCCTAATGTATCTCCATTGGTTTTGTCCCGGCATGCAGAGTGGGAGGGCGGGCAGGAGGCCAAGAGAAAGGCTGCTGAAGACCTCAGAAGAGGGAATCAAGCTGAAGATCGGGAACCCACGTCTGTCCCCCAAGCTGGGTTAACCACAACGTGCTCATCGTTTTCAGAACAAAACTAAAAGAAGGTCGGAAGAGAGAGAAGGGAAAGTGGAACATTCAGCAGCAGTAGATTTTCTATCAGAGAATTTAGGAATGGTGCGAAAAGGATAATCAACGCAGATCACCGTTTCACCAACCAACCTATTGCCATCAAGTCAACTCCAACTCCTAGTGAACATAGCATTCAGTAGAATTATGCTGTAAGAGTGTAAATCTTTATAGATGCACACGACTTTATCATTCTGCTGTGTAGCACCTGGTGGATTTGAACCTCCAATCTCTCAACTGTTCTACCTTCAGAGTGTTAACCTACAGCAAAAACAAACCTCATCTCTGAAGCCTGTGCACAGCAGACAGCAGTGTCATCGTTCTATAAAGGCATCATTTCACCAACCTTCAGGGTGCTTTGGATGACTGATAATAATTAATACAGCTCCTCAATGACAGTGTCTGGCAATATTATTGGCAGGCATGTCGTGGGTAACAAAGGATCTGTTGAAAGGACTTTTTCACAGGACGATCTCATCGCTTTTCTTTCCTGCAGCAGTTACTTCTTCTGCTAGGATTAGTGTGACTGCTTCCAGTGGCATTTCCGCAGGTCCACTTGTACCTCTGAGATTAAATCTTCATGGGGAAGAGTTGAATTGGCCCGCACGAATCTATATTCAAATGTTCCAAAGAAGACGGATTTGACTCTAGGAAAAACAGCAGCCAACACGGCATGTAGACGTATACTTTCTTTAGTGCAGCCTGAGATAGAGTCTAAATTATGAATCCATATTTTTTTATGAGAGAAAGTCAACTCTGTACTTTTGGAAAATTTAGCTCTTAACACAGCTCTCAAGGGGAAACTCAGGCATCACTGTGTATTTCCTAAATTAATCCAATTATAATGATTTCTATATTTAACGATGAGCCACAAATGCTTTTAATCACGCCTTGCTCCCCATGGTACGGCTTACACAATACCATTGCATGCATGCTGAAGAATAGCATAACAATATTCTCGTACACTAATGGAGCACCTGGCAATGCGATGAACTCTCCCTCCAAGCACAAGTCACTCTCCGAGAGGACAGAAGCCACAGATTTAGAACCAGACGCAAGATTGTCACACTGGTATTTTCTTTGGCTGTCTCTGCCCAGCCAAACTGGATAATTCCAATACAAAGTATCTACCTTGGGGCCTAAAATTATACACTTAAAATTAACAGTATAATCACCCATTGGTATTTCTCTTTTACTCTGAAGACACAATTTTTGTCTTGTGGCTTCAGGGAAGAAATGTTAAGGACTTAATAGGCAGAAAAGAATGAAAGCAAAAGAGATAAATAAAAGCAAGGCCGTTAACCCCTTGCATTTCCTCGAATCATGTTTCTTAGACTTTGGATCCAAAGGCCAGGTCCAAGAGCAGGGACGCCCTCCAGAAAAATACATCGAAAGTAGCTGGTGACTCTTTTCCTTTGGGTTGTATGTACACTTGAATCAGAATTCCAGTCTACCTAGTGGTGGGTGTAAACTTGTAGCATTAGTTCAATGTTTGCAATAAATTGTTTCTCAAGAGTGAACCAGGGATTACAGGGGTAATTTAAGGTGAAACCTTCCTCGGACCTGGTGATGCAGAAGCCTCTCCCCCAAAATGTTTCAATATTTTTTATTGAAAATGTTGAAAGGCATCGACGTATTTCTTTTACAAAAAGGATCTATTCATATATAAATAATATTTCTTTTAAAATGTATTTCTGGTTAAAAAAAAAAAAAAACTACGAAAGGGATATTAGGTCCAGCACTGATGAAACACACAACTATCCTCTACCTCTTGAAGATTTCTTCCCCTCGCTATTATGATTCTTGTCTTACTGGTTAACCCAGTTAAACATGAGTATGCTCATGTGTATAACTAAGATCGTTTGATGCATGAAAGCCCCGAGAGGGAATACTTCAGAAACAGAGTAATGATTCCCTAATGGTAGGGGAAGAGGTAAAGGGGGGTGGTGGTGGTACTGAAAGCAACAATAACTGTATCATCCCACTCAAGGGGAATGAATAGCAGAATTGTAGGTGAGTGGATATATAGGACAGTGTAAGATATGGATAATAATAATAATAATGTATAACATATATAATATAACAGTCAGGGCTCCTGGGGGTAAGGTGGGTCAGGGAGGGGAGAAAGGAAAGCTGATATCAAGGAGTTCAAGAAGAATGGAAATATTTTGAAACACATGGTGCCAGCAATTGTATAATCCTGCATGATCCCATTGAATTGTGAATTGTTACAACATCTGTAAGAGTTCCCAATAAAATGTTTTGTTTTGTTTTGTTTTGTAATGCTTAGACTTGGTTAATTCATCTATAGATAGGCTAGTGTTGTGTCTCAACTAGCTGAACATTAAGTGGCGTGGTGAGCAATTCAGGGAGTTAGTGGAGAGACATGATTGAATAGCTCCTGTTAGTGAGTATCAGAATCATAAGCAAGAAGCCATTGTGATTTCGGAAAAATTATATTAAATTTTTAAATTGGAGAACCAAAAAAATCTCTAATGTTAATGATATAAAGTAAAACTCATCAAAATATTGTTGTCAGGTGAGAAGGAGTAAAAGATAAAAGATAGTTATACTTCTCTCCTTTTAAAACCCTACAATTCCTTCAAGTTGGGAATGAAATGGGTAAGATCTGGCCAAGTTTCCCAATGGGGCTAGTACTTTTCAAGCACTAATAGAACACTAGAAACACGATATATCACGGGCTGCCAGAAAAACACATCAATCTGACTTAGAAGCAAGTGCGCCAGAATGCTCCTTAGAAACAAGGATAGTAAAAATTTGCCTCAAATATTTTAGACATGTTATCAGGAAAGACCACTCCTTGGAGAAGAATTATGATGCTGTGCTAATTAGCGTTTGTGTCAATTTGGCTGGGCCCGGATCCTCAATAGTATGGCCTCCCCTGAAAGATACAAGTGACAGCCTGAGGATGTCTCCTTGGCAGTGTGACCTTTTCATCTATATATCTAGGTGCTATGGAGAGCTGGCTCACTCTCTTCTGTCTCCCGCTTGAATCCACGCACGGTGCCTCCACAGGTCTAGTTTCCCACCCCCTGCTTCATCCTCCAGGTTCATCTGGTTCATCTTCTGGCTGTCCGGTTGCCCGGCACCAGCAGCTGTGTGAGTCTGGAAGGGCCTCAAGCTTCGCAGCTGATCCTTGAACTTGGGCTGGAGTAGGCCTGCTGCTCTGCAGCTGTGAGCCACGTTCTTAATATAAATTTGAACCTTGACATGAACTTCATTATTATGCATATTTGTTAAAAAGAGGGGAGTGTCAACTGGTTTTGTTACTCGGGTATATTGGATCTCAGCCTAATATACTTGGTACTACTGAAGATCAGGAAAAAAGAGAGAGAGAGAGAAAGAAAAAACTCCTTTGTGAGCTGGATTCCCAAAGCGGCTCTGGCAATGGGTTAATCATAGCCAGGACTGTGAGGAGGGTGCAGGGCAGGCAGCGTTTGCTTCTCTTGTGCCCAGGGCCGCCAGGAGTTGGAACGGAGTCAACAGCACATAACAACAGCAGTCAGGCAGCAATTCACAGGCATTACGATCAGGCCTGGGTAAGTGCTTCACGACTGACTGAAAGAGGTTTTAACCCACCAGTGGCTCCACGAGAGAAAAGCCTGGAGGCACTGTGACCCCAAGATTTCAGTCTAAACTCCTGGGAAGAGTTGTACTCTGTCCTTTGAAGTTGGATCTCTTTGGCAGGGAATCCACAGAGCAGCATACACGGATGTGAAAATAATAGAGTCTTTGTTTTCCTGTATGATAGTTTTCATAAGACAATAAATATCACTATCACTCCCTTCCATCTGGGCAGCAAAGGGTGAGTGGAGAACGAAATATAATGAAATCCAATCAACTCCATCTGATAAACATGTGGGTAGCTCAGTCAGCCTGTGCAGTCAACGCTCCATTTGTAGGCTTTTCTACCTCTGCTACTTGCCCGAGTGGAGTCTGAGTAGCTGAGGAGCTGATGGAGCTCACGTGGCCCCAAGGTGCTGTTTGTGGAGACCTCAAACAGCACAGTGTCTTCTGGACCCTTTTGCCTTGAGATTCAAAACTCATGAATGACCTTCATGTATCAAGAAGACCCCACTTACTCGCTTTCTCCTAGAGCAATAAGCACCACTGGTCAGCCTTGGAAAGGGAATATTCAAATGAGAGAAAATGTTAGGCTAAAAGATGCACGGCTTTAATATCACAAGAACAGTATCCCTGTAACACGGATGTGCATGACAATGCCGTCCTGCCCCATTGGTCCTGTAAGAGTGATTCCAGATAGCACTGGGCACTCCATCTTAAATTCTGGCATCAAAATTTAAGCTCATACATAAATCTGAGAGTATAATGAAAATAGAAAGTGCTGCCCCCGCCTTCGCTCTGGGTATTATCTTTGTCTCCCCTCAATCTAAAGAAGCAACTGCTAGAATGCACCTAGATCACTTCACATCTTTGTGATATGATGCAGCTAACCCCCTTCTACATATATTTCCATACTCATGAGAATATTCTTGCTTCCTTTAAAACTGCATAGAGGTATCATTTCCTATTTGTAACACACACACAAAATTCATAATGAAAAACTTCCATAGAATGTGGGGAGTTAGAATAGTTAGAAATAAGTTTGTGTGTGTGTGCTTACGTATATTACTAGACAGATAATGATACGTTGTCTTTAGTAGGTACAAGGAAAATCTCTAGGTTCTTGATATGCATGTATGTGTTTATCATATTTATGCTTTACATTTTGTGAAGAGGATGTTATTAACTCCCCATATCATACCAGCAAACTGAAGACTAGGAATTTGCCAAGAGTTGTACTTAAAATAAGGAACAGAGCCAGATCGAACCCAAATCTCTTTGATTCTAAAGGCCCTACTTTTTTCCCCCTATTTTGTGCTATTTTTCTCTTGAGCAATCTTTGTGAAAATAACCACAAACTAGTGTTCCGAGAATTAAATATGTATTACTTGAAGTGTAAATAAGATACCCCTTTAAAGTTACTATTATGAAATAGGAGGCACCGTAGGGTGCAGTGCTTAAGTGCCTAGCTTCTAATTGAAAGGTTATCAGTTCAAGTGCACTGGACGTTCTGCTGGAGAAAGGTGTGACAGTCCGGCTTCTATAAGGATGACAGCCTTGGAAACACCGTAAGGCAGTTCTAATCTGTTCTATAGGGATCGTATGAGTCAGCATTAACTTGGTAACATGAGTTTGGTAATTATTATGAAATAGAACTTGAGTGTTATTATTAAATTCAGTTCCTTAGGTGATGCAAATAGTTTTCACCAGACTTATAACCTAAAGGTTGGTGCATTGTATCCCCAACTATACCATGTAGTGGAGACCCAATACCCATCTGTAGACAATTGGACATCCCCTCACAGGAGGGTCACAGAGATGAGCCAGTCAGGGTGCAGTATAGCACTGATGAAACACACAACTTTCCTCTAGTTCTTTAATGCTCCCCACCCCCACACCCCCACTATCATGAACTCAATTCTACCTTATAAATCAGATTAGACCAGAGCATTCACATTACTACAGATAAGAGCCCACAACACAGGGAATCCAGGATAGATAAACTCCTCAGGACCAACAAGGACAGTAGAGATACCAGGAGGATTTAGAAGCGGTTGGGGGAGAAAAGGAGAATCAATCACAAGGATCAATCTAGAACCCCCTCCCAGGGGGATGAATAGCAGAAAAGTGGGTGAGGGACGATGGAGGGCGATGTAAGATATGGATAAAATAATCTATAACTTATCAAGGGTTTGTGAGGGAGGGCGGGCAGGGGAGGGAGGGGAAAGAAATGGAGAGCGGATATCAGGGGCTCAGTGGGAAGAGAATGCTCTGAAAAGGATGATGGCGGCATATGTGCAAATGTGCTTGACACACTGGAGGAATGTGTGGATTGTGATAAGAGAGGTAAGAGCCCCCAATAAAAGTATTAAAATTGGTTTTTTTTAAGAAAATGTTTTGAGAATGATGATGGCAACAAATGTACAAATGTGCCTAACACAATGGATGGATGGATGGATGGATTGCAATGAGTTGTATGACCCCCCAATAAAATGATTTTAAAAGGAAAAGAGTGAGAGAGGGAGAGAGAGGGGGAGAGAGAGAGAGAGAGAGAGAATCCTAGCAATCCTTTCATTACCAGTACAGCCAGGAAAACCTTTGGAGCAGTCTTTCTCTATGACACATGAGGTGACCAGGAGACAGAAGTCACTTGAAGGCAACAGGTTTAATTTGAGGGGGGTTGATATTATCAAATAAGAAATAATTTCTGGATTCTGATGGCACTGTACGTCAGGTGTTGGTCTTCTAAAGTAAGGTCAGTGGTTCAAACCCACCTGATGCTCTGAGGAATAAAGTTAAGGCCATCTCCTCCAGTACAGGTTTTATGTACAGGAAAAAAATCTCTTGTGGTACTCTATCTAGGTGTGTGTCGGGCTGCAAACCACAAGGCCAGCGGTTCAAACCCACTAGCTATTCCTCAGGAGAAAGCAGAGGCTGTCTGTTCCCATAAAGATTTACAGCCTTGGAAACCCTGCATAGACTTGCTATATGTCAGAATCAGCTCCATGACAGCTAGTTGCATTTATGACATGATTAGCCTTAATTCTCAATGGTTTAAACTGTATTCTGATATTTTGAAGAGGATAACGGGGTTATGATGGAGAAAAGAGAAACAGAAATTTTATACAAATATTTTAGTCCAACTGATAACTGTTTTTATTGGTAAACAAAAATGCACCAGTGCAATTACATTGAAAGTTCTAGTTCATACCAGGAAACCTGACACCTTAGAAATATATAGCTAAGGTTTTGTTAATAGTTATTTTGTTAACTATTTCAACCACGCCAAGTTTTTCCCAGAAAGCCAGTTAGTAGCATCCCTTGGTGGAATTTCAGGGACAACAAATGGCCCCTCTGTCCCAATATATGTCATCCAGAGAGTCTTTTCATAGATTGAAGTTGCTACCCTTCTTCCCCTAGGGTTATGGCCTATGTGTAATCCGAAAGAAAGCTTATCCCACTGAGCCGTTCTAAGCTACTAAACATTGACAAGCAGTGATGATCAGATTAGTCTTCTTGGTGAAGATGTTTTAGAGAGAGGTGCTGAGAAAGGGGGTCAATTGATGGGGGGGGGACACTTCTGAGTGGAGAAAGATTTGGTAGCAGTTGGATTGAGACATTTGCAGGGAAATATATGAGCACTGGACATGTAAGTAAAAATGACAAATGAAAAATACGGAAAATGATTTTCACCTACTTTGTAGATTTGCCCTAGAGTTGGCCTAACCATGAGGTTTCCTTTTCCAAGTTAACAAGTAGTATGTTCATATTAGAGAGAGGGTTATCTTCACTCCCTAACCTTCTCTATTCCTGTAGAATGCATGTAAGTAGGCCAGTGACATGGGTAAATGTTATGAACCAGCTTGCTCTCATACCCCAAAGAAAGAAGAAGAAAGCAAACCAAGAGAAGCTCTGGTTTGTACTGGTTGCCGTTTTATGGTATAATTCTGCCCATCAATGCCAATATCCAATAAAAACGTGAACTCACTGAATGTGGAACTTGTGACAAGTGTGTAAGATTGAGCCACCGAAATGGTTTGAGTCAATTCCAGCATAGCTTCTCTTCTGGAGAAAGGAGGCGGTCTGCTCCGGTAAAGATGTGTAGCCTTGCAACCCCACAGAGCATTGCTACATGGAACTGGACAGAAGTTCCCTCCAAACATTTCAGCTCCTCTTGTTATTTTCCCTTTACTATTCAAAATGCCTGTGACCCTGAAACTCAATGGCATACTGATTTACAGAGATGATAAATGTAATTAATATCTCACTTTGTAATCTCAGAATATTTCAAGATGTCCAAAACATTGAAATAGGAGTAATATGAAATTTTTGTTTGCAATTTGAATAACCAATGTCTTCGAATTCACCTCTTCTGGTTTTCCTAATGAATTTAAATCTTTACTTGAACATATAAATAAAAGTATATACAAGGAGTCATAGTAGCACAGTGGGTTAAGCGTTGGGCTGCTAATCACAAATTCAACTGTTCAAACTCACCAGATGCTCTGCTGAAAATAAATGGAGAGTCTGCTCCGATGTTACAGTCTGGGAAACTCTAAGAAGCAATTTTACTCTGTCTCTGGTCCCTAGGAATGAGAACCAACTCAGTGACAGAGGATTTGATTTTACATATGCATAACCAAAACCACAGAACTCACTGCCATCGAGGAGATGCTGACTCATATTAACCCCATAGGACAGAAAAGAACTGTCCCTGTGAATTTCCCAGACTATAACTATTTATGGGAGTAGAAAGCTTAGTTGTTCTCCCATAGAGCTGGCTGGTGGTTTTGAAGTCCTGATCTTGTAGACCGCAGCCCAATGGGTTACTACTATGCCACCCGGGCTCCTTTTATACATACATATGCATATGCATATGCAAAATAACCACATCTTGAAACATTATGGGATAGGTCATATGCCATTAAAAAATCTCACATACCTTATACTTATTTCTGTCAAATATTCAGTTTCATTAGACTTAGATTTTGTTTATTTTTGATACTAAATCCAAACTTTAAATTTCAATTTTGCTTCTGACATTTTAGTTGTTGTAAACAAGATTGACATGGCAGGCTTGCATTTTTAGATTGAGTTCTTTTGGTTTATTAAAAACGTCAGCAAGACATGCAAGCAAGCACAATCATGCTTGAAGAGAGATTTTACTAATGGCGCAATTCCCAGAATCGGAAAAACATATATATATATATTTCTTGTCTCATTTGAAAGATTCTATGAGGACTTGGCATTTTCAGAATCAACTAACCTCAACCAAAAAGTAAATTTTGGAATTCCTAATCTGAATAACCACAAATAATGCTAAGGATTCTGCATTACAAAGAGTATACCTTTAAAGATTGGCACTTTCTATCACAAAACCAACAATGTTTTGAAAGGTGCTCATTAATCTATTTAGTAGCTAGTGGCTGTCTGCACAACATACTACAATCATTTGAACTCACTTTGGAAACTGTTCTTGTATGAATCACAGCTCCCATCATTGTCTAACCATTACTTTACTGTAATGGAATGAATGATGACCTACTCCCCTCCCACCCCACCCCCCAACATGTATGTGTGTATTGAAATCCTAATCTCTACCCAAATAAATATGACCGTGTTGAAAATAAGGGATGTTGTTTGTTTGTTGTAATGAGTCCATATCACTGTATGCTAGGTCTTAAACATAATCACCCTTAGTTATACAAAGGGCAGTTAGACACAGAGATACAGATAGGGAAAAGAGGGAGTCAGACAAGAAACACCAATGCATCTACAAGTCCGGGAATGCCAAGGATTGCTGCTACCAGAAGCTAAAATAGACCAGGAAAGACCTTCCTCTAGAGCTCTCCTCTATATTTGGACTTCTAGTCTCCTGAATGATGAAAAAAATCATTTTCCTTCCTTAAAGCCACTCACTGTCAATATTTCTGTTTCAACTGGGTAACCAAGACAGAAATCTTTAAGAAGGAAAACAAAGGTACCAAGACTAATTTCAACACCAAGACATTTTGACAACACATTTGATGAAATATTGTAAAAATTAATAGAACACCTAATTACATCCCCACTATACATATACCAGGAATTTTATAATATATAAACATTGTATCTATTCCCTACTTAAAGAGGTGAATTATAGTGGTTTCATGTAATTTCACTTTTTAAACATAATTCTGCACAATCTTAGTGTATTTTTGTGTGACATTTAAAGACAATGACAATAAATGTATATTTATTGTTTGCTTAAAAAATCTATAGCACAGTGTTAAATGAGTATTTTCCCACTATCTTGTGCTTTGCTTTTACGTATAAAGTGATAACTTCAGATGATGCTTTGTATTGACACATTTACAGTTTTTTAAGTATGGTTTTTCAAGAACTGTCCATTAAGTGGTTCAAATTGCATGGCAATATGACGTAAGCTTTATTTGTATGGTTGGTCATTCATTTCAAAACATCAGAACTTGTCAAAAAAAAGAAAAATGAACTTTGCAAATTACAATTTCACAGACACAATGAGGACTTTGCGCAGGGCTGCTGAAGTTGGGGCTGGTATAGCTTGATTTCTGTCATTCTGATCCTGATAATCTTTATCCTATCTACCATGAAATATTTGTATTTGAAATTCTTGTGTTGGATAAATTGCTGATGGATGTCTAATTTGAACATCAGTTATTTCAGCTCACTTGTAACAATTACATATATGTGTATATTTAATTTAGGCAAGTAACATCTGACACTACCTTTCCTACAAAATGGTCATGATGCAGTGTGCAGAGGACAGTTGTTATTGCACAATTGTCTAATAAGCCATGCTAAGAGCATGAGCTTAGCAGATGTGCCTGAGCTTTGCCTGGCATTTAATTGCACACGGTACACATGTGCTGAACCGGTGAACTCGCATGTATAATTCCACATGAACAGACCTGGGCAGACTAGAATTTAAAGGAAGGCCAGAGCACAAGCCCCTCCTCCTAATCAATTACACATTCAAGAAAGGTCAAAAATGCGTAAATAAATAAAAGGAGCCACAGTCTGAAATCTGCACAAAAGAAGTTTAACCTGATGCATATATATTATCCTTGGGAAGATCTAAAGTGCTAGATTATGCTGTTCTTGGTTTGTTTGCTAGATGCCTTTGACTTGGTTGCAACTCACACCATCTTGGTACAACAGAACAAAACATTGCCCTGTCCTGCACCCTCCTTATACTTGTTCTCCCATTTGAGCCCGTTGTTGCAGCCACAGTGTCCGTCCAACTAATCAGAGGTCTTCTTTTGTGCTGACCCATTTCTTTACCAAATATGATGCAATGCTCCAGGAGCTGCTCCCTTGTGATAATGGACCAACACACCTCAAGGCCCAGAAACATTCTGGTTGTACTACTTACAACTGAGACTTGTTGGCATTCTTCTGGCAGTCCAATAAACTCAAATTCATTGCCATTGAAGCAATGCCAACACATAGGGACACTAAAAAACAGGGTAGACCTGCCCTTGTGAGTTTACGAGACTAGCACTGTACAGGACTTGAAAGTCTCCTCTTTAGAACTGCTCACCTTGCAGTTAGCAGCCCAGCACATAACCACATGCCACCAGGGCTCCTTCTGGCAGCCCGTGATACAGGCAACATCCTTCACTAACACCATCAATCAAAGGACATCAGTTCTTTTTCAATCCTCCTTTCATTATATAGCTTTCACATGTGTATGAGGTGATTGAAAAGACCATGGTTTGGATCATCTCAAAGTTACATCTTTACTCGTGAGCAATTTAAAGAGGTCTTGTGCAGGGAATTTTTTCAATGCAATCTGTCATATGTTTTCTTGACTTCTGTTCCTTTGGGCGTTGGTTTTGCATCCAAATAGAATGAAATCTTGACAACGTTAATATTTTCTCCTTTTATCATAATGTTGCTTAATGGTCCATTTGTGAAGAGTCTTTTCTTTATGTTGATGTGTGTGTTAGACCAGTTTGTCTAGAGAAACAAATCCAGTGACACTCACCTATGTCTTAGGAAGAGCCTGAAATCAAGAAGTAATGATGGATATCAAGAAAGCAAGCCAGCTGAGTCCAACTCCAGTCCATAAGGCAGATGATAATCTATATATCCCTCTTCAGACTGAAGTAGCTGGAGGGGGGTCATCCAGAAATGTCAGCTCGGTAGCAGGAAGATCAAGGCTGGTAGGTGCAGAGACGCATGGATCCAAGGTTGATCAGAAGATGGCAGGGCACCAGCAATTCTCAGAGTCGGATGGCCCCATGGGGCTGTCCCTGGAGGCAGACAGAAAGGAAGATGAAGTGGCAGAGAGAGAGAGAGAGGCTCCAGTTTCTCTCATTTTTGTAAGAAGGCTGCACTCCCAAAGAGGCATAATCAAGCTACCACTTGATTGATAGGTTTAACTATTCCCCTAGCCAGGAGTGTCTTACTGATATAACTCTGACTGGCACAAAGTGTAACTCGCATTGACAGCTAAAACAAATCTCAAATTTCAACCTTTCTTGGGTGATAGATATTGTTGTTGTCATTGCTTATTTCTGATTACAACTTTGAAATAGATCAAATGCACATTTTAAATGGAATACAACAAGAAATCTACTAAATTCCTCTGTAGAAATCTAAGGACAAAATAGTTTCAGAGAACTCATAAATCTCAAAAATTCCAATATAAAATGGATTCAATGTTTTCACTTGCAACTTCAAAACTTAAATCATGAAATGTGGACAAAAAAGGGAAAAAAAGATGATAGAAAAGGAAAGCAGTGTAGAAGGGGCTGGGAGTGAGAAGAAAGGAAGAAAAGGTGGGAAGGCGGAAGGGAAAAAGGAAAGAAATGAGTGAGAAACGCAGTGATACTCGATGATAATCATGTTAATATAACCCTGAATCTCTACTTCCAGAGTCTTTTAAGTCACCCCATCTTACCATTATCTCCTACCTAGGTCTGTTGTTTTATGTTGTTATTGTTGTTGCTGTTAGGTTCCAACCCAAAGCAACGCTATGGAAGGAAACACAGTCCAGTTGTGCGCCAGCCTCAAAATAGTCTTATGTCTGAGCCCATTGTTGCAGCCATTATGTCGATCCATCTTGTTGAGGGTCTTCCTCTTTCCCATTGCCCCTCTCCTTTACCAAGCCTGATGTCCTTCTCCAAGGACTGGTCTCTCCTGACAACATGTCCCAAGTATGTAGGATAAAGTCTCACCATGCTCTCATATAAGGAGCATTCTGGCTGTACTTCTTCCAAAATAGAGTTGTTTGCTCTTTTGAGAGTCCATAGCACTTCTAATACTTTTTTGCACATACAATAACTCAAATGCATTGATTCTTCAATCTTCCTTATTCATCATTCCTTATCCAACTTTCGCATCTATATAAGACAATTGAAAAAAACCATGGCTTGAGTCAGGTACACCTTAGTCCTCAAAGAAACATCTTTGCTTTTCAACACTTTAAAGAAGTCTTGTGCAGTGGATGTTTCCAATGCAATGTGTACTTTGATCTCTTGACTATTGCTTCCATGAGCATTGATTAGGGATCCAAACAAGATTAAATCCTTGACAACTTCAATCTTTTCTCCATTTATCATGATGGTACCCATTGGTTCAGTTGTGAGGATTTAGGTTTTCTTTACATTGAACTGTAATCCACATTGACGTCTGTAGTTGCATATCTTCATCAGCAAGCGCCTCATGTCTCCCTCACTTGCCGCAAGTATGGTTGTGTCATCTGCATACTGCAGGTTGTTCAAAAGCCTTCTTCCAATCCTGATGCTAAATTCTTCTTTATATAATCCAGATTTTCTGATTATTTTCTCAGCAGACAAATTGGATAAATATGCTAAGAGGATACAATCCTGATGCACACCTGTCCTGATTTAAACCCATGAAGCATTCCCTTGTTCAGTTTGCACAACTGCCTTTTGATCCACGTACAGGGTACACATGAACACAAAGAAGTATTCTAGAATTCTGACTCATCTCAAGGCTTCTGTAGTTTGTTGTGGTCCACACAGTGGAATGTCTTTGCATCATGAATAAAACACAAGTAAATATCTTTATTGTCTTCTCTGCTTTGATCCAAGATCCATTTGACATCAGCAATGATAGCCTTCATTCCATATCCTCTTCTCAATTTGGTGTGAACGTCTAGTTGCTCCCTGTCAATGTACTACTGCCACTGTTTTTGGATGACCTTTAACAAAAATTTCAGTGTTAATGACATTGTTCTATAAATTGAGCATTCTGTTAGGTTGTCTTTCTTTGGATTGGGTACAAACATGCATCTCTTCCAGTTAGTTGGCTGAGTATCTGTCTTCCCAATTTTCTGGAATAGAGGAGTGAGTGCATTTTCAGTTTATTGAAACAGTTCAATGGGTATTCCATCAATTCCTGAAGCCTTGTTATTAGCTAATGCTTTCAGTGCAGCTTGGATGTCTTCCTTCAGTACCATTGGTTCTTGCACATATTCTACCTCCTGAAATGGTGGGATGTCATTTATTTTAGGTACAGTGTCTCTGTATATTCTTTCCATCTTCTTTTGATGCTTCTTGTGTATTAGTCAATATTTTGCCCATAGAATCTTTCAATATTGCAACTCGAGCCTTGATTTTTTTTCTTAAGTTTGACACCTTGTCAAACCTTTGGCTAGTATGACTACTTAAAGCACTCCCCTTCCTGTGCCCGTTACCTTCATGAGGTGCAATTTGTCTTCACTGCTCAGTGACCCAATTGAAGAAAGCATGCTGATGTCTCTTTTGGGGGACTAATAGGGAACTTTAACTTTTATAAAATTTCATTTAATTGTACAAATAATCATATTTTGATTTTTGAATAGGACAATAACAAACATCAATTGAACAAATGTTTCCTGAACATCTACTATGTTGGAATAAGTGTTTGAAAACATTATAATGATCATTCATTGGGCACTTACTACCATGTGCCAGGAACTGTGTTAACTGTATTGTGTACATAACGTGATTCAACTTCCACAACACTGAAAAAATAGGAAATACAACCTTCCTGTCCCAGATGAGAAAATGTAAGCTAAAAGAATTTAATAGCTCAGGGTGATAAGCTAGAGATAGGGTAAGCTTTGAAAATATATTTGTATGATTCCAAAATCTAAATTATTGCCTATTGAACTCTACCCTTCCTCCCTATTCTCTACTGCCACCTTCAAATTTACCCAAATGACCTCAAGTTCATGTAACTCTGACCAGTTATTTGCTCAGGAGTTAAATTTTTACCTGATGTAGTCCACTGTTAAAAGCTATAAATATTTTTCCTGTATTATTATTTTAATACCACATTTTATCTACCCAACATGGTAGAAAGGATATAAAAATAACTTTTCAAAAGGTTTTCATATTAAAAACTGTATTTTTTAAAAATCATTCTATTGGGGGCTTGTACAACTCATCACAATCCATACATCAGTGGAATCGGGCATGTTTGTACATATGTTGCCCTCATTCTCTTCTAGACATTTACTTTCTATTTAGCCCTCGGTACCAGCTATTTTTTTTCTCCCCTCTTCGCCCCCTTCCAACCCTCATAAACCCCTGATAGATTGTACATTATTATTATTTTCATCTCTCACACCGACCGCTGTCTCCCTTCCACCATGTTTTCTGTTTTTCTTCCCCCTGGAGAGGGGTGTATGGTTGTGTGCCGATCATTGCTTTAAATTTTTTGCAGTTATAACAATAGTCTGAAGTCAACAGGAAACTCTTTTTCTGCATCCGTGGGTTTATCTGTTGTTGCTGTTTTCAGAGAAACATCTTGACCATTTTTCAATCTTGAATATTTGAATGAAACGTGGCCAGTTGTTTTAGAGATGACAAATAAACCACAGATCTCTTTATCTCTCAGTGGGAATATGGGAGCATCATAAGATATACTCACAAGATCTTGGCTGCCTGCATGTGTACACATGTGCACACATATATACACTTTGCACTCGGCTTTTCCTGCCCTCGTTCCACTTTTTCTACCTTAAGATTCAGTCCTTCTTGCTCCTTTAATCTAAGAAGACCGTTTCAAATGACCTCCTCACAGTAGAAAACTGACAAGGTTAGCCAATTGATTCAAATACTCCCCATTATCTCCACACTGCCAGCAGTCAGAGACACCGTGAGTCTCTTTTTCCTTCTTAAAGTATCCTTTACACAATCATTTGTGAGCATTTTCCATAGTGCATCCTGTTAGGTAGAGATTGACCTCTTGAAATTGATCAGCAGAAGTAGTCAGCGCTGTGGTTTATTAACTGTGCCTATTCGTTATTGGAAATCATAGTATCATGGTATTTTGAAATGGAAAGAGGATCTTGTCCAGGCCTTTATTTCACAGATGAAGACGTTATGGTTCATTATCATCCAGAGAGGAAAATGATAAGATTAATCGAGATCCTACAGAGACAATGCAGAGGTAAGAATCCCATGCTACATGCAGAGTTCATATATTTAAAGTCCACCCCTCCACACACATGGCAGTACTTGTGGTGCATCACTTAAAAGATTTATATGTTGGGGAAAAAAATATTTATATGTCAATTTTATCATTAATTCTAAATCTGTACCTAACTCTTATATATTCGCTCTTTTATTAGACAACCAACAGGCAGCTACTTGAGCAAATGAATTCTATGTCTCATTTTCTAAAATGATTTTATTGTTTGTTATTCTATGATAAATATTATTTCACATTCATATTACTTTGGCATGGAACACTCATGCTGTTTTATGAAAATAATCCATACTTCACAAGAGACTATTATACAATCTTGATATAACCACTGTCACCTCATATAATGAATGAGTTAATAAAATACACAAAATGATTTCTCCTCTTTCCTATTTTCTGCACGTCATAGCTGAAACCACTACAAGTATATACAATACAATGATTATTATTGCATTCTATTTTCCAAATATATTGAAACAGAGGGGATTGAGTTGGAAGCTCTTTAGGCAAATAAAAGGGGGGGGAGAAAACCCACTATAGTAGACTTCTCATAAAGTCCTTAAGCTACCTTAGTGTTCACTGAGAGAAAAATTATACAATAACATCTTTACTATAAAAATGCCACATCTTGTTAGGATCATAGCCCAGGCTATGAATCACTAACTGGAAATCTCTTCTTTCTAAACCTTCGTTGTTTAAATCTATACTTTAATCAACATTCCTAACCCTGATTCATGGTCTTTAATCTCTAAAAAGAAATACATATTTTCCCATAATCTGGTCAATTTTTATGTGGCTTATCATCCTAGCCTTTTATTATCTATGCTTCATAACTGGAACAAGATGTTTTTTCTTCCATCTCTTAATATTGTCTTAAGTTTTATGAAGGATAAATTCTTGCTATTTATCACGAATTACAGATCCACATCCAACTAAAAACATTTTTTCAACTTATTAATGTCCACACAATGAGAATAGGAAATCATCAATATTTTAAATATAGGAAATCAGAATTTCATTTTATCTAGCTCTATAGAGTCAAGCATAGAGGTCTAAATACAGGCATCTACATATGTAAATATATATATAGCAAGAGGGGACTAGAACTATGTACTCATATCCATATGTTAAGAACTAAGGTTGTATGATGAAACACACAACTTCCCTCTAGTTCTTTAATGCTTCCTCCCCCTGCCACTATCACAATACCAATTCTACTTTTTGAATCTGGCTAAACCAGAGCATGTACACTGGTACAGATAGGAACTGGAAACACAGAGATTCCAAGGCAAATAAACCCCTCAGGCCAGTGGTGAGAGTGGCAATACCGGGAGGGTGGAGGGAAGGGGGGTGGAAGGGGGAACCCAATCACAAGGATCTACATATAACCCCATACCTGGGGACGGACAACAGAAAAGTGGGTGAAGGAAGACGTCGGACAGTGTAAGACATGACAAATAATAATTCATAAATTATCAAGAATTCGTGAGTGGGGAGGGAGGGGAAAAAATGTGGAGCTGA
>NW_022104341.1:39327802-39334485 GCF_000313985.2 Echinops telfairi
GGGAAGAAATGGGGAGCTGATATCAGGGGCTCAAGTGGGAAGAGAATGCTTTGAAAATGATGATGGCGGCATATGTGCAAATGTGCTTGACACACTGGATGAATGTATGGATTGTGATAAGAGATCTAAGAGCCCCCAATAAAAGAATTTTTAAAAACTAATAAATAAAGACAAGTAAAAAGATATTGCTACAAAATCACAGAAACCTCCATTAAATAAGAATATCAAAATATAAAATTAGTGTTTCTCAAAATATTCTTCATCTGGGTCTGCCTATTTCTGAAGGCAATATATCTCTAATAAATCCCCTGAAAATTGCGACCTTCCCCCTACACACCATGTAACAATGGCTGTTTTAACCTGTTTAAAGAATTCAAATCTGGTGTTTTTGTCTTGTAAGTGTTCATTGCCATTTGGGGAAGAAAAATTTGTCTGAAGAGACTAGAAAGAAGGCTGTCGGGTGAGTAGGGTAAGGTTTCTCAGTGACGTTGCCAAAGAACGAGCAGTTGCATGGTTATGATGGAAAAGATGCTGAGGTTCAACTTTCCTGGCATTTTTCTCACCAATGGGGTTTTAAATGTCCTTAATTTTCTGTTCAGTTCTTTTACTTTATTATTTCTTCCATTTTCTTTAGCTCACTACTATCAAGAGCAAATGCCAGAGTCTCTTCTGACATCCACTTTGATCTTTTCTTTCTTTCCTGTCCTTTTAATGCCCTTTTTCGCTTTCTTCATGTGTGATGTTCTTAATATCATTCCACAGCTCCTCAGGTCGTTGCTATTAGTGTTTAATAGGCCAAATCTGTTCTTGAGATCTTCTCAAAATTCAAGTGGGACAGACCCACCAAGTCTTCTGTCATTCATGTTAATGCATAAAATCTGTTGTTAAAATGTTCTGGAAATTCAGATGGGATAAAATCTATGTCCTATCTTGGCTCTGATCATGGACTTGTTTTCACTGTCTTTGGCTTCAACCTGAACTTACATGAGCAATTGATGGTCTGTTCCATAACTAATTGATGGTCTCAGTTTTTAGCTTCTCCATTGTCTCTTCCCTCAGATGTAGTCAAATTGATTTCTATGTATTCCGTCTCAAGATGTCCACATGTATGTTGTCGAAATATGGTACCTGAGATGGAAAAAGATCTTGATCTTGCAATATTCTGTCATGCAATTTCCAGCTTTGATTCTATCATCAAGACCACAGTGTCCAGCTCCTGATCTTTCCTCTTCATTTCCGGCTTTCACATTCCAATTGCCAATAATCACCAATGCATCGTGATTGCATGTTTGATCAATGTCATGTTGAAAGTTTGGTCAAGTTCAATTTCTTCAACACTAACTTTCGTGTTAGGTGTCTAAATTTGAATAATAGTTGTATTGACAGTATTTTCTTGCACTTGGACAGATATTATCCTACCACAGCTAGCAGGCTACTTCAAGATAGATCTTGATGTGTCCTTTTGGACAATGACTGTGATACCATTCCTCTTGAATCGGTCATTGCCTGCAAAGTAAGCCATGTGACTGCCTGATTTAAAAGAGGGAAATATCACTCCATGTCAGCTCACTAGCACCTAGGATATTTCATTTTTCATGAATTCCAACTCTCCATGATTCATACTTCATACATTCTAAGGTTCAAGAATTAGTAGATGTTTACAGCTGTTTCTTCTCCTTTTGACTCATGCCCCATCAGCAAATGAAAGTCCTGAAAGCTTTACTCCATTCCCAACATTATGGTGGACTCTATTTGAGAAGGTAGCTCTTTCTCAATCATGCTTTAAGTGCTTTCCAGCTTGAAGGGTTCCATTTCTGGCACTGTAGCTGACACTGTTCTGGGGCTGTTCATAGTGTGTTCTTAAAGCTTTGCTACCACCTTGTTACTTTGGGTGACCCTGCTGATATTCCAAAGACCAGTGTCATAGCTTCGCTCATCACGACAACACACAAACCCCTCAAGTTGATTTTCTACTTATAGCAACTCCATGTCACAAAATCGACTTTTCTAGGATGTCATCTTTATGGGAGTAAATTGGCAGGGTTTTATCCTATGAATCCACTGGTTGGATTTAAAGTACCAAACATTCCATTAGCAGTCAAGTATGTCACTGTTTGTGCCACCAAGGCTCCTTGGTTGGAATTTGTTAACTGCTGAACTATATTGTAAAGTGATTGAATGGTGTCAAGTCATTATTTTGGTTCATTGTTTACAAGCTCATCCATGTTAGGATTTAGATTCCCATCAACCCCGTAAGGACCCTTCTACTTATTCAGAGAAAATATCCCCATTCTCCCAATCTGAATGAGGGAAGAATGAAGGGATATTCTAATGTAACATGCAAATGTGAACCCAGCATATTTTATTCAATGTTGACTCCGATATAACTCTACCCTCGGGTGGGTTTGTAGTACCTGAAATCAGAGACTTTCTAGTGCAATTTCTAGAGAAGGTGCCTCCAGCCATTGGAAGTTGAGAGTTGGGGTCTGAGGGATGGTGGTGGTGAGAAAGGCAGGAGGTAGTTAAAGTCACCAATCTAGGCCCTGCTGGTGAAATTGCCTAGTGGTCTAACTATTCCAGATGTAGACCCCTTGTATTCAATACCATGCCTTTTTCATCCCTCTCATAGCGATTATTGTCTCCTCTCCGGAGTCTCAGTCTGCACATTTAATGTGCTCTTTTCAGTATCTTTTCTGCAAACCCATCGTTTGTAGCTTTCCCTTCTCCTCTAAATCTGATACAACTCTCAATCCTCTCTTCATCTCCCTCCAAATCATTACCTGTTCTGGCCATCTTTTCCCTTCATCTCCCCCAAAATCATTACCTGTTCTGGCCATCTTTTCTATATATTTTTTTTCTTTCAAGTGCTTAAAATTTTAATATATTCCTTTATTCTTACGGGGATCTTGAAAAGGAAATTAAGTGACCTATGTACATTTAAATTATCTTAGCACAAAATAGGTCTCAGTATTGTTATTCAAGGCTATCTCAAATGGCAAACTCTCCAACTTATTATGATAATTCCTTCACACAGCATCTAATTCATTCTTTTCACCTAATGTCAATGCAGAATTAAAACATATATAAATAGATGATTTAGTATCACCATTTTAGCAAAGATTTCTAGAAAGTACAAATCCTATTTATAGTACAAGCTACAGATATTAGAAAAGAAAAAAATTTTCCCCTTAATGAATAACTCATTTTACATGTGTGACTCTGCAAATTCACTTAGAAGAGAAGATAATATTGGCCCAAAGAATCACAGAAGACAGACCCCTAACATCAAATCTCCCTAGACATTTTTTGTTTTTGTTTTTTAATAGAAAGCTTTCTGTTAAATTAGCCCTATTGCTCCAGGTCAAATCATTTGAGTAGTGAGAGAAAGTAATTGGCACCTACCATTATAAGGAATCCCTACAATACAAGTCCACTAGAATTTCAAGAACAAGGCGTATTATTTTGTTAAATTGTGTCCTCAACCTGAAGTTACTACAGAATTAGAGAAAAGGGTGAGAATCCAGAAAATCTGCTGCCATGCAAAGTCTCACATCATCTGAGAAGAAAATGCCCCCCAAAAGGCATCTCTTTGCTGGGTTCTGGTTGGGGAAGTTCACAGTTTTTATGGAACAAAATCAATCTAGAAAATGAAGCATTAGATTTAATAATCCCATCGTTTGCAGAGGCCACCAGTATTTAAATTCTGCTAATGTTCACATCTCAAATCACTTTGTATCATAAGTGAAAAGGACCTACCACATTTTGCTCATTTCTATTATTCAAAAACAGACAAATTTTATTTCTTGCTTGCTTCAGTAGCCATTCAAACAAAATGTTACACATTTCCTCATTTTCTCATTCATTGATTATTATTTACCTATTACACTACTCTTACTTCATCAAATATATTCATTTTAATTGTATGTATCTTCTTCAACTATGTTCAGGAGACACACACTCTGCAGATTTTCACTGGAATGCAGAGCTATTCTAAGCTTGCCTGACCTGACCTTGTTCATTTCAGAAATCATGACTTCCCCAGCTCCACTCATTCAGCCTTCCTTTCCCAAATTGGCTTCTGGCTTCCTTGGAGTTCAGTTAGACTTTCATTCCAGTTGGGAAAATGTCAAGTTTATTCCTAAGATACTTGGTTAAAAACATCAATCCTGAGAAAGAGATGCTCTTTCCTCTCAGTTTTGCGAGAGGAAATAAAACATTGAGTCTGCTCAAAACAAAAATGCAATAGAAATTAGGCCCGTTTCCCAGTCATTAAGTCTCTCTGTACGAGGCTGTCTTTCACAATTTGGGAGCCTTTTAGTGAACACAAATTCCAGAATCTGCTGAAGGCTTGAAATTCATTTTTATTTATATTCAGCTGGACCTGATGAATGGCTAGAGTATATTCCTTAGTTTGCCCTAAAAACAATTCTAAATGATGCAAATGCACCATTGCAAGCCCCAGACATATTAGACACAGAGTGTGCAAGTCAACATAACAAGTTCTCTGGATCAGCTGGTCAGATTAGTGACCCCATAAGCTATGGAAGCAAAAAGGTTAAACTAAACACAAGGGGGAATACACATTTTGCTTTAGATCATTAAAGTGTAGTGCCATAAACTCTGGTACAAAATTACAAGTATATTTAAACTCCCAAACTCTGGTGTCAGGTGTGCCTGAGTTCACTTCTCAGATCTGCTCCTGACTATCAATGTGATTGAGCATTCTCTTGAACTCTCTAAAGGGTCATCCCTTCATTGGCTGAGTCTTAGAAATAATACTGATTTGGAAGTTGATTTTGAGGACATGCTCCTAAAGTATGCATAAATGACACAAAATATACTGAATAGAAATATGCAATGTAAGCACTCCATACTTATAGTAATTAGCGTCATAAGCACACACATTATCGTTGTCTCTTTTGAGTTTTGGAGGTTGTCAAAAATTATCCTGAGTGTCAGTGAAAAAGAATTCGGTCACCATAAACAAGACTTACAGGAAAGAATACTACCTCCTGGCAATGATCCATGCCTGTATTTTTTACATTATAACCAATGTTATTCTTTTCATAATCATGTAGATATTAAGCAGAAACCAAATATATTTGGTTCTAAATAATGTGAGCTTTAGAAAGGAAAGTAGTTCATAGGTAGTACAAACTCTTACCACATTGAGCTGCTAATAAAAAGGTTGGAGGTTTGAGCCTACCAGAGGTGCCTCAGGAGAAAGGCCTGGTGATATACTTCCCCAAAAGTGAGCTATTAAAATCCTCAGGAAGCATAGCTCTCCTCTAACATGCAAGGGTTGTCTCAATGGAAAGAAGTTCGATTGTTGTTTAGAAAGGAAATTGCAGCTAATTGTGTCACTTGCCAAGTTTTCTCATTTTTTCCCTCCTGTGATGGTAAAGATGTATAAATTGAAACTTAATAATATTTGTTATTTCACAGATAAATGTGTATTTTTGCATAACTATCTGTGTTAGGCTGAGTTTTCTAGAGAAACAAAACCAGTGGCACTCATATATGTATAAGAAAAGACTTTATATCGAGAAAGCAACCTAGCCTAGTCCAACTCATAGGTCCAATGCCACCAGGGCCCTCTTCAGACTTGTATAGCTGCCAGTGGCGGAAGCGGGGAGGTGAAGAGGAAAGTTGGGAGATCACAGGCTGGTGTGTGAAGAGACAAGTAAATCCATGATCCACAGGAAAAAGCTAGGTTGCCATAGCTCCCGAAGTAAGCAGGCTGCATGGGTTGCCAACTCTAGAGCCAAATGTGCAGTCCAGGCTAGTGGGAAGAAAAGGACGGACAAGAGAAAGACCTGATTCACAGGTTGGACTACAGCCTTACCTCCACACAGGTACAGTCAAGTTGACATGAAATCTAATAATCACATATCCCAATAAGAATACCCTATAATTTGTTTTAAAATTAAGAAGGTTTTCGTGATGTTCCAGACATAGATCATTGCAAATACAATTTACACAAATTCATATGTGAATTTCAGAAAATTTTAATGAGTCAGCCTAATTTCATGTGTAGTCTTCTTGAGTACTGAAACATTTCTTGCTCACATTTTGTTTATAAATTGTTTTGTATTTATTGTATTTTACATTGATTTTAGGACCCAGCCATAGATCATTTCTCGTGCTATGTCTAGGGTGGGATGCCAGAAACTATATTTAATAGATGTCGCAATTTTCAGGTAAATGATGCTCAGGGCACACTGGAGGAACAGGAGATTGTATTAAAAAAATTTTTTAATATGAAGATGCTTCAAAAAGTTTATGGAAAATCTATGTATCTTTTTATTCTGTTTTTGAATGCATTTGATCATAGAGATTTTTAAAAGTATGTCAACAGCCTTTTCTCCCATGTGTCTGTATTATTATGGAAGCTCTGCTAAAACTATTCAGCATCATCCCCACCAACCCACCCCATTCCCACTGAGTTATTTCAGACTCATAGAAACCCTATGTCTCCAAGATGTTGTAAATCTTAAGAGGAACAGACAGCCTCATCATTCTCCCATAGGGCAGCTGGTAGGTTTGAATCACAAATCTTGCGATTAATAGTCCAACGTTACCCAACAGTGCCACAATGGCTCCTCACTCAGAATCCCAGCAACAAACAACTCTGCAGATGAGCACTAACTGTCCATTAGGTACACTGGTTGTGGTGAAGGAAA
>NW_022104341.1:39335173-39336786 GCF_000313985.2 Echinops telfairi
CAAATCCAGACCCAGTTAGCCCAAAATACACTCCACTAAGCTGGTCCCCTTTCCCTGGGGGAGAGCATGGCACAGTACCCAACCAGGGCACCCCAGAAGTCCATTATTAAAAGGGGAGAATTTTTTCTTAATGCTTTCAATTCCATGTTGCAGTCCTTTGTGTAAATTTAAATGTAAGCCTGCAGAACTCTTGTCTATTAGCATCAATTAACATAACAAGGTAGCCAGAATGCTACTTGCCAGAACACAGCCTAATGTTTTTAACATAACAAAATGGGAAAAGTCAACAGGCTCTACCAGTTTGGGGCTCCACAGAGTGTCTAAAAGCCTGCAATTTGTGGCCTAACAGTCCAGACCAGACCTATGCCCACTCTGAAGGCTTGCCCCAAATCAGCCTAGTAGCATACCTACAGTCACCAGCCTCAGCCCAGACTCTGAGCCCCACCCCCACCCCCCAACTGGCCACTGAGTTGCTGCAGCACCCTTACTACATAGCAGTCAAAACCACGACCATGGTAGGCCACTGGCACTCCTCAAAAACACTCTTCCAAATCACACAGAGAGAGCTCAGGGCTCCTGGTCTCTCAGAAACATGACACCCAGTTCTTCAAAAGTGACATGCAAACTGCACCATACCACAACACCTTCAACAAGAAAACAAGAAAGACAAAACACAACAGTGGAGATAAGTACACTCTTGAAAAATCAGGTGTGGAACTGCCACAAAAAGAATCTTCAGAAGTCTGCTCAAAGTAATACAGGAGATGAGGTAAGCAACACAGAATAAGGATGCAATGATAGAGGAGATGAAGGAACGTGATAGAGGGGATGAAATAAAAAAGGGAAATGCAAGACTTATGGATGAGATAACAAAAGCAAAATACAAGATCACGGCTCTCACAAACAGACTAGAAGAGATAGAGAATCATAACAGCAATCTCAATGACAATCAGGCAGACTTCAACAAACGGGGAAGACGGTCAAACACAATACTCAAGGAGGGGGAAGAAAACCTGCAACACCCATACAGAAAGGTTTCTGGGAGGAGTCGAGCCAGTCAGAGTGCAGTTTAGCACCAAAGAAATATACACCCTTCCTCTAGTTCTTTAATGCTTCCTCCCCAGCTATCATGATCTCAATTCTACCTTACCAATCTGGCTAGACAAGAAGATGTATACTGGTACAGATAAGAATTGGAAACACAGGGAATCCAGGACAGATGAACCCCTCAGGACAAATAATGAGACTAGCGATATCGGGAGGGTAAGAGTAAGGTGGGATAGAAAGGTAGAAACAACCACAAGGATCTCCATATAACCGCCCTCCCTGGGGGACAGAAGAATAAAGCCAATGGTGCCTGGCTATCAAAAGATATAGTCTCTGGGGTCTTAAAGGCTTGAAGGTAAACAAGCAGCCATCTAGCTCAGAATCAACAAAGTTCGCATGGAAGAAGCACACCAGCCAGTGCGATTATGATTATGAGGTGTCGAAGGGATCAGGTATCAGGCATCACCAGAGCAAAAAAATCTTATCGTAGTGATGAGGTGGGGAGTGCAGAGTGGAGACCCAAAGCCCATTTTGAGGCCACTGGACATCCCCTTACAGAAGGGTCT
>NW_022104341.1:39337921-39339982 GCF_000313985.2 Echinops telfairi
CACCATTCCTAATTAAGACCCTCAAGAAGATAGGAATAGAAGGGAAATTCCTCAAGTTAATACAAGCAATCTATGAAAAGTCAACAGCCAACATCATAGTCAATAGAGAAAAGATGAAAACAATCTCACTGAAAAGGGGAACTAAACAAATATGTCCCCTGTCCCCACTGCTATTCAACATTGTACTAGAGGTTTCAGCTAACAACAGAAGAGAGCGGAATGGCATTACAGGTATCCAAATGGGAGAGGAGGAGATGAAACTATTGCTATTTACAGATGATATGATTCTATACATTGAAAATCCCCAAAACTCCACAACTGGAATACTGACAGCAATAGAGGAATATGGAAGAGTGGAAGGATAAAAGATCAACAAACAGAAGTCTATTGCTTTGATATATACATTAGACAAGACCATGGAAGAGGAGATCAAAAAGACTGTACCCTTCAAAATAGCCAAGAACAAGTTGAAATAGCTAGAGATATATTTAACTGAAAAAACAAAAGACTTCCACAAGGAAAACTACATTAAACCAAAATTGACCTCCACAAATGAAAGAATATCCCATGCTCATGGATTAGAAGACTCAATATAGTAAAGATGTTAATCTTTCCCAAGACACTACATAAATTTAATGCTATCCCAATTCAAATACTAACAACATTCTTCAAAGAATTGGAAAAACTGACCACCAATTTCATATGAAAGTGAAGAAGCCAACAATTAGCAGAGAATGCCTCAAGAAGAAGGACAATGTCCCAGGGCTTGCTTTGCCTGACTTTAATACCTACTACACAGCCATAGTGGTCAAAACAACCTGGTACTGGTATCATGACAGATATCCAGACCAATGGAAAAGAACAGAAAACCCAGAAATAAAACCAGCAACATATAGACAACTGATCTTCAATAAGGGCCCAAAAAACATCAAGAGGGAAATGGATGCCCTCTTTAGAAAGTGGTGCTGGAAACAATGGATATACACTTGTAGAAAAATTAAACAAGATGTTTACCTCACTCCAGGGGCAAGAAAAAAAATCAAGGTGGATCACATACCTAGAAATAAAATCCCAAACTATCAGGACCGTCAAGGAAGGAATCGAGACAAACCTAAGAACCTTTGCACAGCGAACCTTTGCACATAGGCCAATGGCAATAGGGAAGGTTATGAACACAGGTGTGAATCTGAAATCAACAAGTGGTATATACGAAGGATGAAATACCTGTGTGCATCAAAAGACTTTACCAAAAGAATAAGAAGAGAACCCACAGACTGGGAAAGGATTTTTAGCAATGACACAGCAGACACAGGGCTTATTACCAAAATCTAACATACCCTCCTAGCCTGCAAAAAGAAAAAATCAGTTAACCCACTCAGAAAGTGGTTTTCAGGTCTTTTGTCCAAAAGACCTGAAAAGAAGTTTCACTAGGGAGAAGACCCAAATGGTCAATAAACATACGAGAAAATGCTTCCAATCATTAACCATCATAGAAATGCAAATTAAAACAACCATGAGATACAAACTAACACCTATGAGGATTGGCCAAATCAGAAAATCAGAGAGCAACAAATGTTGGAGGGGGTGTGGCAAGATAGGAACTCTACTTCACTGCTGGTGGTCATGTAGATATGTACAGCCTCTGTGGAAAGTGATCTTCTGATATTTAAAGCAAATGGAAATTGAGCTACCTTATGACTCAGCTCTCCCTCTACTGGGCATATACCCAGAAGAGGTAAGAAATAGACCATGGCCAGTTGTCTGTACTCCAATGTTTCTTGCGACGTGATTCACAATTGCAAAGAATTGGAAACAAAAGTCTGGCATATACACACAATGGAATACTGCACCTCACTAAAAAGCACTGGTAATCACACGAAGCACATCACCTCATGGGAAGAATTAGAGGAAATTATGCTAATCATAGTCAGCCAATCACAAAAGGACAAGGAAAACATGAGTCGCCTGAGGTAAGCATACTCAGCATAGTAGGAATAGAAGAAAAGACACTTATCTCACACTATACAAGTTGAGGTACAAGCAGTCAGGTGGGGGTCAGAC
>NW_022104341.1:39340590-39345052 GCF_000313985.2 Echinops telfairi
CAAACCAAGAAAAGAACATAACAGATCAGCAACGGGAGCAAAGCAAAGATACAGAGACCTGGAGAAGCCCCATAGACTTTAGACTAGGAAGGGCAGCTCCCGGAATTCCCCTGGGACCAGTGAGGAGATAGTCATAAAGGTCAGTGGACAGACCTGGAATTATGTATGGCTTTTGTTATTGTTGTTGTTTTTGCTAGTTATTATTATCGTTTGTTCCCTCTCATTTTATTCAAATTTGTTTTCTTTTTGTTTGGTCTCTGTTATTGTTGGTTTGCCTGCTTATATAAGATAGACATGGGAAACAAGCTTGAGGAGGAAGCACTGGGACCAATGGTTTAGGAAGGAATTGGGGGTGAGAAGGAAGCAGTGGGGAAGGGAGCGGTGAGAAAACAACATAGTCAGGGGAACAACTAAGGAATTAAAACCAACAACAAAGAGGACCGAGAGATTCTGGTGGTGTTGGAGCAACAGCAATCAAGCTGAGAGGAATTAGTAAGAGACCGAAGAAGGAAACGCATGATGGTGGGGCAGGAGCAATGTAAAAGGAAACAGAGGAAAGGTCTAGGAAGTAAAGCTATGGATAGAGGTATAAGCATAGATGTGTATGCATGCAAATACATTAATTCATAAAAATAGAGGTATTGGCCTATGTACATATATTTATATGGATATATGCTGAGGTAGTGGACTGACTTCAGACCTCTGCTAATGTCCTCCCTCAATGCAAGAACATTTTGTTCTAACAACTTGGCATTCTGTGATACTCACCCTCCTGGCCCAATCGCTGAAGACAACATGTGTGCATAAGCAAATATGGTGAAGAAAGCAGATGGTTCCCAGCTATGAAAAGATATAGCATCTGTGGTCTTAAACGTTTGAAGTTAAACCAGCGGCCATCTATCAGAAAAGCAACAAGCCCATATGGAAGATGCCTACCAGCCTGTAAGATCATAAGGTGTCAATGGAATCAGAGAACAGGCATCAGAAGACCCAAAACAAACAAACAAAAAACATCTTGTTGACCACAAGAGGGGTCAGAGCAGAGACCCAAATCCCATCTGTAGTCAATGAGACATCCCCTCACAGAAGGGTCACAAGGAAGGGATGAGTCAATCAGGGTGCAGTGTAGCACAGATAAAACACATACTATTTCTCTGGTTCCTTGAGACTTTCTCATCCCTCACTATCATGACCCTAGTCCTGCCTTTCACTGCAGGCTATATGGAGCATGTGCACAAGTATGGATAAGAGACAAGAGCTCACAACACACAGGATCCAGGAACAGAATTGTGAGTAGCGATACCAGATACCACGAGGGTATGGAGAAGGTGGGATGTGGTAGTTACATAATCTGGTGTCAATTTGGGACTTGAGAGGATTCAGAGTGAAGGGGTGAAGTCGAATCTATCAATTGGATCATAGCCAATGAGGCCTCTGTATGGGTATGGCTTTCTCCAGAGAATTCTGGGAAATCTGTTTTTTCCTCTTTGGAGGCGGAAGACTTCTTTCTTTCTGCTCACACCCTTGGAGACTCTCTACTGACAAGACTCACTTCCTTGGAGATGCTCCACTGACAAGACACATGGCACTACGCTGATAGAACCCCATGCCTTGGGAACTGGAGAAACCACATGGAGACTCCTGCCAGCAATGAGATGCTTACAATGCCACTGGATCCAACGGCTTTCTACCCACTGACTTGTGATCGTCCTGCATTCAGCATCATTGCTTGTGTTTCATGAGTCTGAAGAGGGCTTTATAGATTGGTATCAGATATATGGGCTAATATCGGACTTATGGGCTTGGACTGGACTCGGTTGGAATGCTTCCTTACCGTACAATCACCCTCTATATAAAACTCTCTCTTCTACATATGTGTTAATATGGATTTTTTTTCTCTAGTCTACCCAGACTAACACATCGGAGAGGAGGGGAGGAAGGAGAAATCAGTCGCAATGATGGTCACCCAGGAGGATGAACAACAGAAACCATTGGGGGAGACAGTGGTCGGTGTAAGATATGAAAATAATAATAATTTATACTTTATCAAGGGGTCACAAGGGTTGGAGTCAGAGAGGTAGGGAAAACAGAGAACCTGATACCAAAGGTTCAATAAAAAGTAAATGTTTAGAAAATAATGATGGCAACATATGTACAAATATGCTTGATACAATTGATGTATGGGTTGTTATAAGAGCTGTAAGTGCGCTCCCAATAAAATGATCTTTTAATTTAAAAAATAGTAGATTAGGCACAAAGAAGGAAGCACAACTAGACAGAAACATTCGTTCTGCATGAAGATCAAATAGGCAGAAAGACACATTCCACATGAAGATCACCATAGGCTGCCAGAGTAGTTAAGACAATATTTTCTTTATTTCTCCAGAGTCGACAGAAAGAGACTTGTCTAGGTCTAGCAACCTAAATTTAGATGTACAGACTCCTTGTGGTAGTTACATAATCTGGTGTCAACTTGAGAATATTAAGAGTGAAGGGGAGGAGGCTAGCCTGTCAATCAGGTCGCATCTTGATGGCCTCATTTGGTGGCAAGAAGGAGATAAATAGCACACTGGAGGCCAGATCACTCACTCCCTTCGAGACATTCCTGATGACAAGCCTGATGGAGCTATGCTGATGCAGCCAGAGCCCTGGAGCTGGAGGAGCCATGTGGAGACCCACCCAGCAATGAGATGCTTCACCACCACTGGATCCACAATACTTTCCACCCACTGGCCTGTGATCTTCCTGTATTCGGTGTCATTGCATGGTTGCGTGACTCTTAAGAGGAATTTCACTGGACTAACACACTCCTAATCTATGGCAAAACAAATTTCTATTTGGTTAAAATAAAAAAAAGAAAGGAGAGTCATTAAGCCTATGAGACATTAAGACCATGACATCAAAGAGTTTAAGAAGAAAGGAAATGTTTTGAAACTGATGGTGGCAGCAATTGTACAACTATGCTTGATCTAATTGAATTATGGATTGTTATAATATCTGTAAGCGCTCTCAATAAAATGATTTTTTTTTTAAAGACCAGGAAACAGAGCAGAGGAACAGTGTCAAGACTGTGAGATAGAGTGGTGGTGGCTTTCCTGTTCAGAGAAACAATAAAGCTTTGGGGTAATAAGCTGGGTTGAACAGTGGGGTGCCCTGTGGGCACTTTTCAGCACAAACAGACCTTTGCAAGGCTGGCCAAAGCAAGGTAGAGGGCAAGGGACTGTGGGGCTAAGAGACCAGCAACCTGAGCTACATGCCTGACTGCACATGTACCTCCCCGCATGGCTGAAAAGAGGCACTGTGAACAAAGGGATTGTATCTTTAATGCTTTCTGATCTTGACTGTGGTAACCTCTTAACTCCTCTAATAAACTCCATACTGGTGAAGAATGTCCGTGAATTCTGTGTAATCACTGCAACCGATTATCAAACCCAACAGAGATGTAGAAGAACATAAAAGGAGAGTTGGTGTCAGAATAGGGTAACAAAGAATGAGGGTGGAGGCATGTCGACCTCTACCTCACAGGCATCATCCTTTGGCAAAAAAGGGATTCTCCTTCCCCTTGTATAGTTGGAGGAGGTCAGACAGGGCCCCCACACCATTTCTTTACTGACTGATCATGGAACCCAGGTTTCTCACATTGAGAACAAGACTTCTACCACCTCTCTTATCATGTGCTCAGTTGCATGTCTTCTCCCATGTAATCCCCTTTTAAAGTTCTGAGTGTTAGAGCCACATACACACACAAGCACACTACTATTTTATCACTCGAATGGATAGTAGATCTGCTAAATCTTATCACTATTATCGGTCAGAAGACATGTTTTGATACAGTAAGATACACAGGAACAGTGACATATAGCTAGAGACTGGATAAAGGAAAGTGTCTGTGGTTCTGCACTTTTGAGTTTTTTACATTACAAGAGGATTTTTTTTGAAAAGGCGTACTTTGTAGTTTCTTTAATCATGGTGTGTTAGTCTGGGTAGACTAGCGACACAAATTCATAGAAATCCATATGTGTATAAGAGAGAGTTTTATATAAAGAGTAAAAGCAACCCAACCCAGTGCAGTCTAAGCCCGTAAGCCCAATATTAGCCCATATGTCCGATACCAATCTGTAAAGTCCTATTCAGACTCACAAAACACATGCAATGATGCCGAATGCAGGACAATCACAGGCCAGTGGGTGGGAAGTCCTGTAGATCCAGTGGCATTGTAAGCATCTTAGCGCTGGCAGGGGTCTCCACATGGCTTCTGCAGGTCCAGGGTTCTGGCTGCATCAGGGTAGGTCCATGTGGCTTCTCCAGCTCAGGGGACTAGTGTAGTTCCATGTGTCTTGTCAGCTGCAATGTCTCCCAGGGAGTCCGCAGAGAGAGTGTCTCCTGTCTCCAAGGAGGAAAAACAGCAGTTTCCAGAATTCTCAGGAGAAGCTCAGACCCACACAGAGATCTCATTGGCTAT
>NW_022104341.1:39345470-39364368 GCF_000313985.2 Echinops telfairi
TGTAAGTCTGATTTTCAAAAGGTCTTTAAACATAAAACATCAATGGTGCTGAATTAAAATAGTCACCAAACATCCTCACTACAAACTGCCCATTAACTTGTCTATTTCTAACTACCAAAGTATAGCACCCGTTTCATAAGTGACTAACCAGTTGTCATGCAGTCGACTGCAGCTCATGGTTGACTCTATGTCTTAGAGAAGAACTGTGGTTTACAAGCTTCTTAATGGCTGATTTTTCAGAATGAGGATGCCAGACTGTTCCTTAGAGTTATATCTCAGTGGATGTGAACCTTCAGCCTTCCAGTTAGCAACCAAGTACATTAGCCATTTAAATCACCTCAGGACTCTGAAGCACAGGGAATTATTTGATGTGGCTATTCTAGCCATAGTCTCAGTAACCCCCACAAGCGACCTTTCTCTACTGTGTCCGGGCTCGCGAAGGGGCAGGAAGACACTGACAGGATTCTGTTCTGCGTGACTGTTAACAGGGTTCATTGGGAAGGCCATCTTCCTGGGGATGAAATGAACCATTTCAGCAGCAGGAAAGGCGGATTTCCCTCGGAGCAAGGGAGAAGCTCCAGGAGTGGAGGGCATTCAGTGCACCTGAGGTCTCTGCGCATTTCAGTTCCTTGGTCAGCTTTGACATTGACACCAGAGGAGCGGCTGAGGAGCAGACCAGGAGCCAAAGCTCGAGCCCGAGGGGTGGACTTTCTAGACCATGGAGCAAGTAAAACTGAGTGCTTTGTTCAGGGCGCTGGCTTGTAGAGTGGAGAGCTACTTGCCTCCAGGTTGACGTTTATAGTGCAGTGGCATGTCCTTTGGGCAATTATTTGCAGCCCTAAAAAAATTGCTTTATAAAATAGCCAGAGCAGGTAAGAGGCCAGACCAAGAGACAGAGGACCTGAGAGGGGCCTGCCTGGGGAAACAGCAGAGAAGAAACGGTCCTGACTGAGCAACTGTACCTTGAGCCTTTCTCACCTGAATTGTAACCAGTTTCCTTCCCTGGTAAACCCCAAACCAGGAGCATTGTCTGTAAGTGCTGGGTGGCCATCACAATGGATTGTCAAACCCAACTGAAAAGCAACAAGAGCTGTGGGGAGCGCAGTGTGTTCCGATTGGTAGGGTACCACATGTCTGACCTCTGCCTGGTGTCAACCAGCCTTGGGAGCTGAAAGAGGTCAGTCATGGCCCCTAGACCATATCTTCAGGCTCTTCATCATTGTTATTGTTGTTCTTCGCCATCACATCATGCTGACTCAGAGTGACCCTACAGGACAGAGTGGAACTGCCCACTAAGGTTTCCTAGGCTGTACTATTATTAGAAGCAGCTTGCCAGGTCTTTTCTCCTGTGAGCGGCTAGTGAGCTCAATCCTCCAACCTTTCAGTTAGCCGCTTAACCTCTGCACCACCAGAGCTGTGGTCATATCATTGAGAAAATCAGACTCACTGCCATCCATGCATTTCTGACTCAAAGGGACCCAATAGGACAGGGAGAACGGCCCCTAGCGGTTTCTGAGACTGTGGCTCTTGACAGGAGTAGAAGTACCAGCTTTCTCCCACAGGCCAACTGGTGGTTTGGCACAACCCCCTGGACCACCATGGTTCCTGTCATCACATTAGTGCATACCATTCATTTTGAACTTCACTCCAACGCTCATTAAGCCAATACTAAAGGAAAAACTGCAAGTCGTTCACATTCGAGAATATTCCCCACCCACACTTAAATGGAAGTCTTCTTTAAAACAAAATTAGAATTCCTGTTTAAATATTGCTGAGGTATCTATGGAAGAAGCCTTTTTTTAAAAGTCTTGGTTTAAAATGCATGATTCTTTAAAAACTATACATAACGACTACTGTCAATATTACCTTAAACAAGTCATTTAATCTCTCCAGGTTACAATTCCTTTATATGTTAAAGAGAATTAATAATATCTCATCTCAGAATTGGTGTGCATGGGCTCACTGAGGTAGTATATGGAAAATAGCAAGTATAGGCTCTGGCAAGTGTGAGTAATCACTAAATTGAATAACACGTAAGACAGAGTTGGATCTCACAACCAAATTTGTCTCTAAGTGTCTCTGGTGTGTGTGTTTTACCTTTTTGACTAGATTATAAATTCGAGATCAGAAACTATGTCACTTACTTTTTATCCCCCAAACCACAAACAATATCTGCTCCTGTATATTCATTTTAGTGAACTAGAAATATTTATACAGATTTAAAAGATTTCTTTCCTCTTTCTAAAAGGATGAATTGTATCTTGCCTACAAACATAATTTGAATTATCATCTTTGGAACAAATCGCTGCTGAAGATCGCTAAGTTCCAGGATGGTAATAGAGCCCTTATGGCTCGTTCTCTCTGTCAAGCATTGTTAAAAGCACTCCATGTGTATTAATCCAGAACTACAATTCAAGGACTCTATCATTCATACTCCCAATTAATCAATGAGGGAACAAATAAGATGTTAAAATGACTTCCCAAAGTCACAAGGTAGCAAGTGGCAGAGACGGGACTTGAACATTGGGTGTTAGCTGCTGAATCTGTACACTTAATCACTGTGCTGTGCTGACACTAGGTTAGATGAACTGTGGAGGCAGCTGAGGAAGGTTTGGGAATTGAGTATAGAATAAAACAGATTTAAGTCTACTAAAGTGAGCTCATGACCCTTATGTTTATGTGCTTATTTTTTAATCTACTAGACAATTAGGAGAGGAGCCTTGGTAGATATGTGCTGGACTGATAACTACAAGTTCAGCACTTTGAAATTGCCAGCCACTCCTCCGGACAAACATGAGGCTTTCTACTCCTCTAAAGAGTTATAACTTGGAAACCCACAGGGCAGTTCTACTCTGTCCTATAGGCTCACCTGAATCCACTTGATGACTGTGAATTTGGTTTGATGTCAAGGTGATAGGGACAGAGTTCACTTCCTAGGTGAGGAACAAGTTTGTACAGAGATCCCACATGGAAGAAGCACACCAGCCTGTGTGATCCTGAGGAGTCCATGGGATCAGGTATCAGGCATCAAAGACCCCCCAAAAAACAATCAAAAAGCATACCAACGGGAATGAATGAGGGGGAGGGCAGAGTGGAGACCCAAAGCCCAACAGTAGTCAATTGGCCACCCCGTCAGAAAGGCCACCAGGAAGAGAAGAGCCAGTCAGGGTGTAATTTGGCACTGATGAAATACACAGCCTTCTTCTAGTTCTTTAATGTTTCCCCACCCACCCACTACCAAGACCCCAATTCTATTTTATCAATATGACTAGACCAGACCATGTGTATTGGTACAGAGAAGAGCTCGAAACACAGGGAATCCAGCACCAATAAGGGGAGCAGCGATACTAGGAGGGTATGGGTAGGGAGAGGGGAGTATGGGGAGCCGATCACAATGATCGACATATGATCCCCATCCGAGGGGGATGGATAGCAGAAAAATGGGTGAAATGAGACAGCAATTGGTATAAGACATGGGGAAAAAAGGATAATTTATAAGTTATCAAGGGGACATGGGGGAGGGAGTGATGGGTGGGATGAGAAGCTGATGCCAGGGGCTTAAGTAAAAAAAAATGTTTTTAAAAAGACGATGACAATATATGAACAGATGTGTTTGACAAAATGGATATATGTATGGATTGTGATACGAGCCCCAATAAAATAAAATTTAAATTTAAAAAGAGAGAGAGAGATCCCGTATTAATGTTGGCATACCCCTCTGGGAAGGAGACACATGTTTATCATTCTGGAAGAAAGCAGTAGCATTTTGAACCACTGGAAATTTTAGAAACCTCAAACTCATTGCTATCAAGTCAACGCTGACTCGTCGTGATCCTATAGGACAGGGAGCACCTTCTTTCTGGGGCTGAATGGCTGGTGGCTTAGTACTGCAGGCCTTGTGGATCATAACCCCATCAGAACCACTATGCCCCCAGGGCTCCAACTGACAAATCAGTGATGCCAACTGTAACAGCTGGCTCAAAATGTAGGGGAATTTGAGCTCCCTTGTCTCAAGCAACACAGTATTTCTAGCTTGAGGGAAAGGAGAACTCTTGGTTTGCTTCTGGGTTATTGCTGCTTTCTCTCTCCCCCCCCCTCTGGTCTTTCTAGAAAGTCAGAATTTTCCTCGAATATGAGTTACTGTTTGCAACCAAAAATCCTTAGACAATTTGCAAGGAAATGTCAACTATTTGCTTACTGATGATCTTTATGTTGGTTTATCATGATTCAGCAAACCTTTTCTACAAAGGGTCAGATCGTAAATATTTCATGCGTTACTTTCCTATCTCTCTGCCTTTGTAGTATAAACCAAAAGCCAAACTCACTGCCGCTGGGTTGATTCCAATTCACAGGGACTTCTGAGTGGACGCCGACTAAGCTTTCAAGCAGGCACAGGAATCATCTGACCTTTTAGGGACAGGGTAAGACTGTCCCTGTGGGTTTCTGAAACTTTAACTCTTTTCCAGAGTAGAAAGTTTGAACTTTCTCTCTCAGAACAGCAGATGATTCCAACCCGTTGACCTTGTGGTCAGCAGCCTGGTCCATAATCTACTACATCAGCAGGGGTCTTGTTATAATGGTCAACAAATACACAAATGCATGGTGTATTTGTGTTCCAGTAAACTGTGTTTACAAACTGGGCCTGCACTAGGAGTCTCTACAGGGTCAAATTATTAAGGCGCCTAGTTGAAAGCTTAGTTGGAATCCACTCACAAGTACTGCAGAAGAAATATGTGGCAATCTACTTCTGAAAAATCAACCATTGACAGTTTGATGGAGCACATGGTGTCCCCAGGAATTAGAATCAACTTGATGGCAAGTGGAACTGGCAGAGATCATTTTAGCCATAGGCACCCAGAAGGCAGAGTGGTTACAAGCTGGGATGCTAACCCAAAAGAAAACAGTTTCAAACGACAAGGTACTAGGCAGGAGAAAGACAAGGCTTTCTACCCTAAAAAGAGTTATCGTCTCAGAAATCCACAGGCCCAGTGTTACCCTGTTTTATAGGAATGGGAATTAACTGGATGGCAGTGACATTGGTATGGGTTGGAGTGACAACTCTTTGTTTATAGTAATAACCATCATTTAAAAAGCCAAATTATGCTTGGATTGTTACAATTTGTCTTATGTCATACACCGTACCACTGATCACAACATAGATTATGTCTTAACTGCATTTGAACTTCTCCATGGTCTCCTCTAACAGACGTTCAACATCAGTGGCTAAAAGGAGGCCAGGGGCCAAATGTAGAACAGAATATAAATTGCTCATGTATAAGTTTAGGTTGAAGCTGAAAAAATAGGAAAACAAGTCCATAAGCACCAAAATATGAACTCAAGTATTTTGAATTTCAAAAATATCTCAAAAAGAGATCTGATGCATGAACACTAATGCCAAACACCTACTGAGCTTTAGGATGACCTCAAGAATATCACAGATAAGAAAACAAAGGTCACTGAAAACACAGGGAAGAAATGATCACAGAGGATGTAAGAAGAGCTCTGAAACTTTCTCTTAATCGTAGAGTAGCTAAAGCAAACGGAAGAAATGAATTAAAAGAGCTGAGGGGAAACTTTCAAAGGGCAGCTCAGAAGACAAAGTAAAGTATTATAATGAAACTTGCATAGACCTAAAGTTAGAAAACCAAAAGGAAGAACATGCTCAACATATCTTAAGCTGAAAGAACTGTAAAAAATCCTCTCATTAAATATCGAGAGATTCTCCGGGTAAAATATTAAACAATGCAGGAAGCACCGAAAAAATAGAAAGAATTCAGAGTAACTATACAAACTATGCAAACTATACAAACTATGCAAAACTATACAACTATGCAAAGAGACTATAGTTAAGTGTAAAAATATCAAACAAGTACTAAGGCATGGAAATTTAAACACAGATTCAACACCAAGTGGACACAGTGACTTCAACAATTGTTCTTATGGGTGCGCAACAGTGAGAACCATCGTTAGGACGGTGCAGGACCAGCCATGGTCCATCCTGTTGTACAAAGGTGCTCTGTGTGTCAGCACCAACTCCAGAGCACTTAACACAACAACAACAACAACAAATCCAAGTTGCTTGTTCACAAGCACCTTACTCTCTCCTCCGCAACCTACTTCATCTGATAAACAAGACTATATATAGCTCTTGTGGAAATGAAAGATTCAAACATTTAAATTTTAATTGTTTTAAAAGTAAAGATAACTCGTTTCAACAGCAGGAATGTTGACAAAACAGGAAACCAAAAAACAAGTACTTTGAAAATACAGAGGCTGAACTGCCCTTTAACATAGTATTGTGTGTGTGTATATATATATAAATATATATATGACAGAAGAATGTAAGCTAGTCTGATATCTCAAAAGGCCAAAGATATAATTAATAGGTAGGTTGGGTTCAAAGGTACTTCTTTTAATTAGCTTTACATTTTTTCCGCTCTTAGTCATAATGACTTTAAATTCTAGCCAGTGTGTTTATAAAATAATTCTTATTTTCCTGACTTTTAAAGTTATAAGGTGATGAATTGTTAACCTCAAGAGTATAATACTTGTTTTATTTATTTTTCGTGGTAAATTACACGTAAGCATTATTTATTTGATTTCTGCTATTCTAGTCCCTTCTAGTCAGTTCCCGTTCATAGTGCAACAAGCAGCACAATTTCTGGTGCTGCCCCATCATCACGATCATTCTTGAACTTGCGCTCATTGTGGTAGCTACTCAACCTCCTTGGTAGTCAGACAACCTCACTGAGAGCTGCTTTTTTCCCCCCCTGATCAAATTCAAACCATGATATTCTCCACAAGTCTCTCTTGATAATATGTTCAAAGTATGTGAGACAGAGTTTCACCATTCTCACTTCTAAAGCGCATTCTGGCTAAACATCTTCCAAGACAGATGCTTGATTTTCTGGTAGTTCATGCTATGTTCAATGTGCTTTGCCAACACCTAATTAAAAGGCATCATTGTTCTTTAGTCTTCCATATTGATTACCCAGTTTTTATATGAGTATGGCGTAATTGAAAGTACCATGGCATGGGTCAAGTGCACCTGAGTCCTTAAGGTGATATTTTTGCTTAACACTTTGAAGAAGTCCTTTGCAGTAGATATGCCCGATGCAATACCTCCTTTGGTCTCTTGATTGTGAATCTAAGGAAAACGAAATTTTTAACATCAATATTTCTTAGTTTATCATGATGATGCTTTTTAGTCAAGTTATGAGTCTCTTTCTTTTATGTTAAAAGGTCGTCCATACTGAAGGCTGTCGCCTTTGATCTTCATCGCTATGTGCTTCAAGTCCTCTTGGCTTTCCGTGAAGTTGCATCATCTGCATATTGCTGTATGTTAATGAGTTTTCCTCCAATGCAAGATGTTGCATTCTTCTTCATATAATGCAGCTTCTCAGATTATTTGATCAACATGCAGATTAAATAAACCTTTTCTTAAACCGTGCAGTATCCCCTTCTTCTCTTCAAATGATTACCTCTTGGCCAATGTACCATTTCCACATGAGTACAATTAAGAGTTCGAGGATCCCTATTCTTCACAATGTTATTCATAATTTGTTATGATCCACACCGTGAGATGCTGTTGTGTGGTCAATAAAACACAGATAAACATTTCCCTGGTGTCAACTGCTTTGGGGCAAGATCAACCTGATGTCAGCCATGTTATCTCGGGTTCCACATTCTATTCTACATCTAGCTTGTATTTCTGGTAGCTCCTTGTCCGTGTCTTGCTACAATAGATAATAAAACCAAAACCAAATTCACTGTCATCAAGTGAATTCCAATCATGGCCATCCTGTAGGACAGAGAAGCACTGCCACTGGTGGTTTCTGAGGCTGTAACTCCTTACAGGAGTAGAGAACCTCACTTTATCCCATAGAGAAGCTGGTGTCTTTGAACTGCCTATCTTGTAGTTAGCAGCCCAAGGCATAACCACTAGCTACCAGCGCTCCACAAGAGATAAGTAAATGGTGTTAAATTTTGATTTATCTGTCCACTTTATAATTTTTAGTCTACTGACCATGATTTAACTAATACAGTTAAAATAAACTGGAATGAAATTAAGAAAATGTGCTTTTTCTCCTTGCAAAGTTATATAAATAAATATGGTAATTATAACAGAAACTTTGTGTGACAATACAGAACCTTATCTTCTTATCTAGTCTCTCTACTAATTTCTCTTATTTTAGTACTTTCTGATAAATTCCATTAAAATTACCCAGTATTGATCATCTATGAGGGGCATTTAGCACGAAAAACATAGATTAACAAATCTTTAAAAAGACACAAATGGAAAGATGCAGCAGTCATCTAGTAACTTCACACAGATCCCTCTCTGTGAAAATGGTATGTTTTCCTATGAGTGGGTTTTTTGTTTTGGATTCCTTTGCCTTTTCTCTTTAAAAGACTTTATAAAGAAAAATGTCTCAGTTCTATATTCATTAGTAACTAGAAATCATTACTTGCATTTTAAAAATTATTACCCAGTGCATTATACAATACTTTCAGAACAGTGGGTTTTAACCATGCTTTTATTTTTCAGAAAAAATAAAACTATTGTAAAGTGTTCTAATAAATTAATAGAAAATTGAAACCCATAGTAGATTATCAGAGCAGAAAAGGTGAATTAGTTTTCTTAAGGTGCTTTTAATTAACATAGCAATGATATGCATAGCAGTCACCATTAAAAAATAATGGAAATGACATATTGTTTTGTGTGGGCATTTGATCATTTGAATCAGTAAAGGAACAATAGTTAAGGAGAAGAGATAGATAATGGCTAACCTTTCCCATGAGAGTAAGTCTTATGCCAACAATCTTATGCCAAATCCTATACCTCAACAGTCCATAGTGCTAAACTGAAATCCTGGTAGTGAGGGCAAGAATGTAGTAGTAACAAAATACTACCTATGTAGACCTTGGGCAATTCACTCAGTCTCTAGACCTCAGTTTCCTTTAAAGAGCTTAGTTCAATGAATAACTGTCAAGGCTAAAAAGGAAAAGTGTAATACCTTTGAAGAATTCCTTGCTACATAAAAGGCTATTATTAAAATCTTTGAAGAGATTCTCACTGACCAGAAGTGTCCAAGTTTTCCATTATGTAAAAAAGCACTTTAATACTAGGATTGATTGGTATCAAATTTAAATATATTGCTTTATGCCACTGTAGTAAAGAGAGAATGTGGAGTAATGAAGGAATGAATAATAGCTTCTTTATGGATAGATAGAAGATGTATTATCAAGTCAAGCATAGAATAACATCTCATCTGAAATATGAAGTTCATCTAATGATGCTCATAATGAACTTGGAACTTGGAGGAGGAGGGTGAAGAGAACAACTGTGAGGATAGAAGGTTGCAACATGAGAACCATGCATAAAGCTTTCTGGCTGTAAATGTGATGAGAAAAACCAAACCCACCACCATTGAGTCAACTCCGACTCATAAATACCCTATATAGGGTTTACTAAAAAACCTCCCTGCAATCAAGTCAATTCCAACTCACAGCCACCTGTAGGAAATATTAAAGCTGCCTCCGTGGGTTTCTGATACTGTAACTCTTTATAGAAGTAGAAAATCAAACATGAGGGTCTGCTTCTAGAAGCTGGAAAAGGATTAGTTAAGAACAATTACACATATGCTTTATAAACCAGTTGTGGTAGTCACCTAATCTGGTGTCAATTTAGGGATTAAAAGTGTAGGGGTAGAGTCTAGGCTGTCAATCTGGAGATAGCCAATGAGACTTCTGTATGGGCCTGGCCTTCTCCTGAGAATTCTGGGAAATCTGGTACTTCTTCCTTGGAGGCAGAAGACACCTCTCTTTCTCTCTCTCTGCAACTTCCTGGGAGACATTGCAGAAGACAAGCCACATGGACGCAACCAGACCTTGGAAGCTGGAGAAACCACAGAGAGACCCCTGCCAGCGCTGAGATGCTTACAACGCCACTGGACCCAAAGGCTTTCTACCCACTGGCTTGTGATTGACCTGCATTTGACCTCACTGCATGTATTTCATGAGTCTGAAGAGAACTTTATAGATTGGTATCGGACATATGGGCTAATATCGGACTTATGGACTTGATCTGGACTGGGCTGGGATGTTTTCTTCATGTTCAATAGCTCTGGCATATAAACCTCTTTCTTATACACATATGTGTGTCCATGGATTTGTTTCTCGAGTCTACCCAGACCAAAACACCAGTAAATCATCACTCATTAGTTTTAAGATCTTCTTAGAATCTGTTCTATTCTGCATCACTCATTAGTTTTAAGATCTTCTTAGAATCTGTTCATCACCTCCATTACTCATATTCTGGTGTTAACTACCATTATCTTGCCTGCGCTACTTCTGTAGACTCCTAATTGGTTGTTCTACTTCTAATATTGCTCCTATAAAGAATTTTTCAACAATGCACATGAATTGTTTAAAACAAGTAGGTCACTTATTTCTGTAAAGCATTGCATTGATTTCCATCTCAATAAAATCCTTTTATTATTATTTTTATTTTTATTATTAACCATCAACACATATGACACAATCAGGCACCTCAACTATCCCAGATACTCTTACTCTCAAACTTTGTCCACTACATGTTGGTCTTGTCCTTCCTTGAAAACACCAAATCTGTTTAGTCCTGGGGCTTGTGGGTATCGATCCTCCTCCCTCATTGTGGCGCCTCGGCGGTGCAGTGTTGGGCTGTGATTTGCATGGTCAGCAGCTCCTCAGGAAAAAGACTGGGCTTTCTACTCCCATAAACAGTTACAGTCTCTAAATAGTGACAGTCTCAGAAACCCACAGGGGGGTCACTGCTTGGCTTTTGATGTTCCCTTATTTTGGAACATGGGCTCTCTCCTAAAACAATGGCTTCAAACAGAGCAAAAATCTTTCATCATTATGGGCTTCTAAATTCCAAATGTGATACTCCTTTAAATCTATACTTCAATGCCAACTCTCAATGTCGCTTTCCTGACCACCTACTTAACACTGAAATCTTCTCATATCCGTATATGCCTCCCTTGCTTATACCTCACTTATGATAATTTATTACGTTTTCTTATAGCTTGCTTATTATAATTTACTGTAATATTTTCATTATTATTTTCTTTCTCCCAACGAGAGAGGGGATTTTTATCTGTTTTCTTCACAAGGAGATTCCCAGTGGCTAAAGCAAAGCGTGGCACAGAACAGGTGCGTAATAAATATTCATTAGATGTATTTTAATATGTACTTGAATAAAAGTATGGATCTCTAAAAAACAAAAAACAAACGCTTCCATGAATTCCTGGATGACTAATGTTCAATAACAACTGAGGAAGGTAAAGACGTGTCAGTGTTGCTTTTCCCCATGTCCAGGTTCATATCGTGTAAAGCCATCGTAGCCTCCCCGGAAACACTTCTTTGTGCCACTCCATGAAACAAACAAAGCTGAATAGGCCACTTCATCGATTCAGCACAGCAAGTTCTATGTTCTCCTCTGATGTCTAATATTACTGGCATTACTTGTCAGCCCTGCTTCTGCCCCACTTTTATCTCAATTTTGAAGGGCAGCTTTTCAAATGATAGGTGCCTTGATATCTATTCTCCTCCCTCTGCAAAAAGTAATCAAGGGATAAGCACTCAGTGGCCTGAAAACAAGCACCATGGTAAATGTTCTAATATCAGAGGGGAATGCCAGGAGGTTTCAGATTTCTTGCATTGCATTTATTTGTTGCCTGGGAATAAAAAGGACTTATAATCCAAATCCATTCCTTTCGAATGCCTGTTGCCTGTGTAAATATTGCTTAGATAAATGACTCCTTGTCCAATGTATTTGTTCGCCAACAGTTGTTAAGAGTTCTCAGAGCAGTTGCCGCCTCAATCAGTACCAGGAGCCCTCTCTCCACTTACCAGAGTCCCCACACCCTACTCTTGTCTCCTATCCAGATGGCCTTCATTACAGGAAGAAATTCTATCAACAGGTGCATCTCGTGCCTGGAAACGCCATCCTGAAATTCAAGGAAGAGATAATCTTCTGTGTGGTGTTAGTGGTGGTGCGGGGGGAGGGGGGTTAATTGTCTGGGCAGCCTGAGAAACCTCCTCTCAGTGGGCATCATTCTTAGCATCCCTGCATCTGTTCCTCACGCTTCCAAAAAAAAAAAAGAAAAGCCAAAAGTATCCCAAACGCAGGAAATTGCACTCACATAATCTTGATTTTACTCCTGTAGTGCTAAAGAAAGGAGGAACTCTTTCATAAATATGTACAAACCAGGTCTCCCTACGGTAGAACTGAAACGGAACGAATGTGTTACTACAGAAGTCCCTGAATCTTCATTAGCATCTTCAACCAAATATGTCCCTTCACTGGTATTTTCTAAATGGCAAGCAAAAGCCCTTCTCTTTCAGAATTTAAAATCCCCCTTCATTTTCTCCAGTGCGGTGTTTGGCTAACGTTCCACAGGCTGGGGCTACTTGGTCACACTCTAAATCCTCCTCCTAATTCTGGAGCTGAACAGCTCTTCTTCACCACATGCAAAGCAACCTGCGCTCAGCTGACGGGTCTAAGGAGAAACTACTGAGGACGGTGGGGGAGTGCGCTTCTGACAAGAAGAATGGCTCTGAGGCCCCTAACGATGCAAAATTCTCTCTATAGCACACATTACTGATGATCAGGGTGCGTTGCTATGGTTCAGAAGAAGTCAGGACTGAGCTTCACAGAACTCTTTGAACCTTTCCTCTGTCACTGTGTAAATGTGAAAGTAACAATAAATCTTGTTGACAATTACTTCCACATCTATTGGCAGGAAGTCAGCAGCAGTTTGAAGAGTATTGTGAGCAATATGTGCAGTGGAGCCAACACCCATTAACTATCTCCCTAGTTTCTCCTGTGACTTATAGAACATGTTATTTTTCCCCAGTGAGCAACCCTTCCAAATGTTGAATTAGTAATATTAGCAGCAAATACCACTAATTTGTCAGCTAGGCTGTGTTTTTCCATAGCGCTTGCAGTGGGGTCCGATTACCCCTTTTGCAACACAGCTGAGGAAAGATGAAAATCTGAAGACGTTTTATTTATATAATTTTGCCAGGCTTTACGAAAACACGTTAAGGCAGTCACAGAGGTGACTTGGTTACAGTTCAAAATACTCACCCCCCACTGCAAATAGAATCCTGACATTTCAACATACGCCTCCGATGAGATTGGCATTTTGGCAGCACCAGCACTCCTTTTGAATTTCACAAATGAAATTGGGTTTTATTTCAGCCCGTCGTTTTTGTACATGAAAAAGCCATGCCCATTCTCAATTTTAGAAATCAGATGTGCACCCCTTTCTAGATTGTTTGTGTTTTATGAAGGAGAGGTAGAGAGGCAATCGGGCAAAAGAAAGGTGTCCTGCGAGCCCCACAACTGTTTCCATCTGACCCCCTGGCCCTGCCCAGGACAGCCAGGCAGGCTGTATGTCCCCAGCTGTGGCATCAGCTGCTCTGCAGAAGGGGTGGAATGTCTAGTTGTTTGTACCGAAAAGCACAGATGCTTCCAAATTGTCCAATTCAAGAAGAGATTGGTATTGATGTTGTAACTGTGCTTTGAACTTCGTGCAAAGGAAAGATCCTGTCTAAAGTGAGGAAATGACGAGCTCCCACAGATCTTTGAGAGTTAAAAGGTATGAATGCTATTTCCTACCTCCTCCACACAGACCAGATGCGGAAGCAAGGCCCCCCCCCCACCTCCCGGGGTGAACAGGACAGGCTGGTGGAAGAGCACCCACGAGTATAGACTGCCCAATGGCCCCATATGTTGTTTAGACAATTCCATTCCCTTACTCATGCTCTATCCTAAAGGGTCTCCAGACCATGTGGAAAAACTCTTTTAACACTCTTCGGCCAATGTGATTTTCCCCTGTACAGATGAAAAGGTCCTAAATGTAAGGCAATCACGACTCATTGTCCAAACAAAAACACTTTTGAAATGAACAATTCACTAGAACACTAGGCAGTCCGGTTGTGTCCAGGAAAACTGGAGTGTGTGGTCCCCTACCTGAATGAACATGTAGGACTTTGGGGACAGGAGTCCTATCCATGGGTGGTTGGGAATGGGAGGGAAATGTGGCAAAGTCCTCGCTATTTGGCAGAGAACTAAGCATAAGAATAGAGTGATTCATATTCCTCTGCCCCCCAGCATTTATTTTCATCCAAAGTTTAGCACCTAACTGGGCTTGTAATCAGTATATAATCCATGTTTGTTCAGTTCAACAGTCTGCTGGCTTTAAAAATTACCAAAACCTCGTGGGTGTACCTACTACTACCTCCAAGTGCTTTCCAATCTAATCTCTAGCTTTGTCTAGGATTTGAGAAGTAAGAAGAAAGATGTTGTAAGTTCAAGTTTGGAATAAATACCACATTTCCTTACTCAGTTTCCTATTTTGCCAAGTCCTAATAATAGAGGAACTTCACAAGGTTCTTGATGGATTAAGTGATAACTGTACACTTAAATATTTCACACAGGAGATGGCAACTGTAGTCAATTGGTAAATAATCATGGTTGCTCACAATACTATTTTCATTTCCATGTTCAGATAAGTGCCCTGAAGTCCCTAGGTGATGTAGATCTGGATTTATGTTGTCCCATTTTAGCAATAGGTCTTTTTGTCATCCTGCAGTTCATGGTGTAGAAGACTGCAGTTACAAGGGAGAAGAGAGTGTTTACAAGCAACAAAGAACAGCCTTGTTAAAGAGCTATGTGTTCTTTGACTGTGTTTTACTGTTACACAACAGATTAACCGATCAACCATAAGGACTTGTCTGGGTTTTTTGTGTTTCTTTCTTTCTTTTTTTTTAACTGAGTTGTAAGCTGGGGGCACTCAAGACTTGGCAGCAGCCTTGCCTGCATTTTTAAATTCCTAAGTGAATGCAGATATTCGCATGGCTTCCTACTAGCATTTTACATGTACAATATTTCTTTGTGTCATTCCATAGGAAGTGCCCTAAGAGAGTTTCAGATGATGGATCAGGCTGGGGGGTGTGGGGGGGGCTGGGAAAGGGGTCCTGTAGGATTTCTCCATTCTGAAGGGAAAGGAAAGATGTGAAATAACTATGAAAAATCGAGTACAATTGTGCATGGTATGAGGTGTCAAGTGCCCACTCAGTCCTTTCCCAGATGCTGAAAAGTCCGAGAACCAATAGATCTGCTTTCAGCTGACAGTTCTTCGCACCTTGTAATGCCCGCGGCAAAACTGTTTATAAGTGGTGACAGCATCTACAGACAGTTTGTTCATTGTTCTCCCACTTTTCCTTCCAAAAGTGCTATGTCCAAACATAAAATTGAAATAGTAGTTCTTTCTTACATGATTCAAGCTCCAAGCGATGAAAATTCAAGACAGCAAAGGAAAATGTGTTAAGGCTCTGGACCAACCTCCCCCAGACAGAGGACCGCTTCCTTTTATGTGAGGGTAAGGATCTATGTGGCTTTTTTATCCCCAAATGGTTTTCAGTAAAATACATATAACAACAAATGTTTATGTGGGTCCAGTTTATCTTCCTAATGAAGTAAAAATACAAATGGACTGGGCAGTTCGATCACAGAGAACCACAGCCGAATAGCCGTGCTTCTCCAGCCCCACACAAACCTCAGTTCTCCAGCTTTGGGGGCCCTGGGCAGCTCTGAAGAGGGAGAGCTTTTTAAGGAGCACACGGAATACCCAGAGGGAGTCTTAATGCTTCTCACATAGAGGTCTGAAGTTCATGGTGAAGCATCAGTGTTGGTGTGACAAATGTGTTGTAGAATCAACTATGGAGTCAGCTGAACTCTGAAAGTCCTCTCAGCACACACCGATCCCAGAAGCACTAGTCTGATAGTGCCATCTGCTATCGAACAGAGCAGTGTTTAATAGGGTTCTAGTTTGATCCTTAGCTCTGACAATGGGCTAGATAATTGATTCATTCTACTCACTTACCTATCTAAACTAATTATATATTAGAATATATATATATATATAATCAGGATTCAGATTTACTATGGCCTTTATTTTCAACAAATCCCTTATGAAACATAATTTGTTATCTGAGAAAACTTTTGACAATAAATCTAAACTGAGAGCTATCATGGTAAATGTGTTAGACAGGGTTCCCTAGAGAAAGAAAACCAGAATGCTAATAATTTTATATATATTTATACAAATATATAACATAAAAGATAAACAGTTAATTAAATTATAAAGCAGTACAAATGGCTCAGTGCAACTCACTCCTGTGGGACAGTTGTGAGACACTGGCAGTCCTTCAAATCTTGAGGGCTGCAGGTAGTCCTCTGTAGAGCAATTCAGGCTATCTGGCCACAGGCAGCAAATACCAACAGTCAGCCAGACAACAGGGTCTGACTGTCCCCAGCTCAAGAGATGTAAATCCCAATGATGTGGCAAAGCAGGTATTGAAGGAACCTCAAGTTACAGTGACACAGTTCATGGCTTAGGTGTCCCACTGGTAGTGTAGTTTTCAAATTGAGGCAAAGAACAAGCAAGGCAGCCACACTCTGGTCCGATGAGCAAAGAGCAAGAGACAAGAGAGGCAAGGCTCGCCGAGCCATTTATCTTTCCGACCTTCAATTAATCCCACATGTGGTTATTGGCCAGGCTGGCACAATAAACTAACTACCCCAGTAAATACTAACTCTTTTATTCACACAACTATCATTAATGTTTTGCCAGTCACTAGGTTAGAGAATTCAGATACAAATTAAAAGGCATACACCCATGTGGCATCTTATCAAGGAGAAAACACTTAAGCTGGGGAGATACTCAAAAGGAGTAATCCCAATGCAATATAATAACGACTAGAAAAAGTCTGCACAGAATGGTCTGAGAGTGTGCAGCAAGGTGTAACAAGTATATCCAGAAGGGAAAAGCTATGTTCTGGATTTAAAAATGAATGGAAGCTTATTAGGTGTGGAGGTGAAAAGAGAATTAAGTGTAATAGTATAAGCCAATAGTTTTTGTACTGCAGCAATGTATCTGATAGTATGTTAAGGATTTTGTAGATATGACTTAAATTAACAAGCAAACAATCTGATGGTCTATGTAAAATATGTTCATTTCCTAAATGAATTTTTCTTATGTACAGAAAAATTAAGCAGCTTCCTCAGGGCCAAACAGCTATGTAGTGATAGAATTGTCAGTAAAGCCCAAAAGTATATAAATAAAGCATGTTTATGAACCAGCCTAGATCAGTTATGGTACAATATGCTGTGAGTGCGGTTAAACAAGAAACCAGAAAGGGTATGTCACCCAGGAAGAGTGAGTGCACTAGAAATAGATAATAAAATTACTCAGCATCAGTAAGGGCTCGCTTGACATTGTTGGTCATGAATTTGAAGTAAATCCATTCTATATGATTTTATGTTTCCCTCTAGTGTTACTTAGCTGCAGGTGTGCATGCATGAAGTATGCAAAGGGTTGAATGAAATTCCTGTTATGATTTTTGTCTAGTGACTACAACAAAGCAAGAGTGGGACAGGAGCTGAGAGACTAGGAAAGTGTGCTGATTACTTGGCAAAGGAATTGGTATTGACACAAGAAGGGAAGGAGGACATTGAGTTAAGAATGAAATGCTATTTCCCCAAGAAACTAGAGCTCATACGGGGGCCGAACATCACTGTGATGTGTAGAAACACACCGAGGGAGGGGAAGGAAAGGATTAGGAACAGCAGGAGAGAACTGGAAAGCTAGAGGTAGTGAGAGAATAAGGCACGAGATTGAAATTACGGATGGCTGTTGTGATTGATCCTGATCAGGTTTAACATTTTAGGCTTTGACCTCTGAAAGGAGAAGCAAATGTGAGGGTGAACTAAAGAGTATTAGAGGGAAGGAGGTCAAAGAGTCTAGGAGCGAGGTTTCCGAAAGCACAGCTATGTGAATTGAAATCACCGTGAATGATATGAGAGACAATCCTGGAGAGGGTGGCAATGAGCCAGCACCTAGAGGTCAGTCAGTGCCAACAGTAAGAGGACATAGCTGATGATCACAGTCAAATGTGGCGTGTTGTGGAGTTGGGGCGACTGCTCTTGGAAGGGACTGGGAAAGGCAGGGGCACCTGCTCCACTCCCAGACCCATCGGGGGACGGCTGGGGAGGATGAGGGGAGGGAGTCAAGAAAAGGTGTCTTCCGAGAGAACCAGAGTCCTGCAAACAAAATTGCGATGGAATATTTCGAGGTAAGAGTGGGGAATACTCTGAGAAGTCACATCAGAATGATTCCAGGAGTTTGAAGAAAAGGTAGAATATGAGCAAGATTTGTGGGGCTAAGAATAAGGAGGATACGGAGAGACTTGGGCCCGGGAGATTCCTGAAAGAATAGCCGTCAACGAGAAAGCGTGGTAGATCACAGCACCTGGCGACAAAAAGCCAGAGTAGGGAAAGGTATGCTTCTGGCCTTCAACTGTTAACCTTGATGATGCATAAAGAAGCTCTTAGACGCAAGGACATTAAAAAAATTATTTTATCGAATTTTTACCTCTTTAACCAAACTTCTCATAAAAGAGAACTGATCTGAATTTTTACATTCTCTAAGTTTGTAAAAAGCAAAGAATAATAACATGAAAGAGAAGTCCTCTCCTCAAAGCACAAGCCAAAATTCTCATATAAGGCATTCACATCCTATTGTTGACATCCTTGATTCCTCTGCTTTATGTTCCCTTTAAAATAGTAAGCCTTCCATCTATGGAATCTTTCACACATATTTTAGGAAATTATTCAGAGTGCTTTTGTCTGAAATAATACAAGAGACCCAAGGAAATCCCACCCATAGTCTAGGAGAATCCAAGAGGAAAAAACAAAGGAGACTTTCTCTAAAAGAAAACAAATCTGACTCTCATTAGAAAGACAATGGACTTGGACGATATTAGGTAAGGAGGTAAATATTCATAT
>NW_022104341.1:39364728-39389670 GCF_000313985.2 Echinops telfairi
AGGGGAAAAATGAGGACCTAATGTCGGGGGTTTAAGTGGAGAGAAAATGTTTTGAGAACGATGTACAAATGCGCTTTACACAATTGATGTGTGTGTGGATTGCGATAACAGTTGTATGAGCCCCTAATAAAATGTTTAAAAAAAGAAAAAAATAAATAATAATTTTTTTTAATCCAGAAGAAAATAAAAGGTCAAAGAACTGTCTATCCTTTTTAATGCTCGGGGCCTCTGTTGAGCAGGGAGAAATTGAAATGGGCATTATTGTTGTCTCTTGTCTCTGCTTGTCCCATTGTGGTTGCTTTATCTCCACCTATAACTTAGAAAGAGCAATTATACACAAATGGAGCCCAGCATGAGCGCCTCGCTGGCAGCCTCTCCGGGTCAATTGTCTCGTCCCAGCTCCTGCACCAGCAGTGATGCATCACCCCTTGGATGTCAGCAGGAGAAGGAGCTGGGAAGGCTATCGGCCTGTGATTTAAGCCCAGCCCCGTCTCGTCTTTGTCCTCTCCACACAGAACAGTATTAGGAAGGGAGCTGGGACAAAGCCTTGTTACTTTAAAACACAGGAAAGGATACGGGATATATGATGAGCATTCAGAGTGATTCAAGGAGAAAAAAGAGATGGAAATCATTTCCCATTATAATCCCTGCGAATTGCCTTACATCTCTAATATAGATCGCCTGGGAAATAATTTAAAAGCATTTAAAAATATCTTCCATTTTCTATTATGAGCCTTTGGATTTCCTCAGTTTGAAAGAGTGAAGAGACTGTGGCTTAGAAAACTAATTACAAAACATAAAAATGCTCAAGTCTAATGGAACCTATCAGATTGGAAGATGACTCCAGCAATGGCAAGCAATGCTACAAACGTAGCCGCGACAAGAGGAGCCCCATCTGATACAGGAGGCGGGTTCTATCTAAGTGTCTTGTTCTCAACAGCTTTGTTTTGCATTCTCTTTGTTCCTGTTGGCTTACTAATTAGCTGTGAGGTTTTTTTAATGCCCCTTACAGTAGGTTAATTTTGTCTAACTCACCAGCAGGGGTTTTTGTAATACATAATTCACAGAGCAATGTCAATGATTAAAATTCTTTCATTAACACAGCACCTTAAAGATAATAAATATGAAGCATTTAGCTCCCAATCTATGGGTGCAGAAAGCCTAATTTTACACGGAAGGAAAATGTTCACTCCGAGAAGCCAGCACTGGAGAACAAAACGGAATCTGAGTTTCCGGGTCTTACAAACACAAAGTCAAAGAGGGGTTATGCTGAGAACAATGATGAAGCTAGTGTGTCTCAGAGAAGGAATTCTAATCAGGTACTTGAAGAATGCCAAACATGCAGTCAAAAGTGGTCTTTTCTAGCAGTTTTGTGAGTCACACGATGGCACTGAAGATAATCAACTGAAAAGAGCAAGGGCCAACGTATCTTGAGCTGAAAGTTCTCTATGGTGTCGTTGCCTCAGACTCCGCATGCCATGTCTCCTCGCCCCGCTCCAGAATTCTAACAGACTGTGTTCGTCAGGATACTGGAAGAGCAATGCAGTCATTAGAGATAGGGTATGAAATTTCACGTTGAAAGCCTTAATAACTCTAAGAACATCTGTTCCGCTGAACTCTATCACTTCCTTTCCACCTACACCCAAATGATTCTTCTGGTTCATTTTGTTAAGTACAAGCGCTGCTTCCACGTATTCGTCCCAATACAAGCGGGATCATAATCACAGATGCCTTGGCAACAGCAGCCAAAAAAATAGAGAATCTGATCGCTAGATGTGACTTCACTTAAAGCTTTTCCCGCGGGTGGGTTATTTATTTCCTTTCTCCCTTCGCCAAAGATGAATCAGATTATTTTTTTGTTGTTAGATATTTGGGGCCAGGCGGGAGGGGGGCGTTGAATATATGTATTTTTAGTCATAGTAAAAAGTAACAGTTCTCCAGCTCAAATAATTTTCCTGTGTTAAATAGATCAAGTGAGAATAACTTTTCATAGTTCAAAGACATGAAAGTAGAATTAAAAAACCACAAAATTGTCACCTAGTCCAAAGGTTATGGCTCAAATTTAACAGGTGGCCCTGACATAATGCATTTTCTACTCGCAGTTATGGTTCTAATAGGTTTGTCTCTGGAACCAAAATGCAGCATCAAACTCAGCCCTCAACTGGCATTTTGAGCTGGGGAGCCAAGGGACCGGGGAGGAGAAGGAGCCTCTCCAATATGTCATCCATTCAAGTAAAGAGCCTGTCCACTTCAGGAGGGAGGTCAGCAGCAGGCCAGTGCAAGGAACCCTTCACAAGCTTGTCCCTGCTCTGTAATTTGCCTGTGGCTAATTTCATAATTTCTATTTTTAGTGTGTGGTTGCTCCCATCGCTCTCATAAGCAAAAATAATTGCTCCCATTTTTTAAAGAAAGAAAGCAGCAAATAGCCCCTTAGTAAGGCCAGCCACTGAGCTAGCTACTAAAATTAATATTGAATACCACTAAGTGAAATTTGCTACTGATCAACACATTAATGGGAAAGTTGTAACAAATGTTTCTATTTAAAATATGATAGTGAGGCAAACTTAGTGGAGTTTTTTTTGGCCCAGAGTTTTTAAACTAGAAGTGTTTTAATTTCACACATATAAACCAAAAAAATTGATTTTTTTCCTTGTTTCCACTTATGAATTAAAGTCTGTGTAGCTTGCCAGCTTGGTCAACAGATTACTGTCAACGATAACAGACGAGGTGGGTGTAGAGTGACTGATACCCGTAACTATTGGGCAATAGATACATATGATTCAAATAAATCAAGAATTTTATATGGATAGATTGAATCATAACTTGAGCATCTAAATTCATAGCTCTTCAATGGCACATAAAAGAGGGTGGTAGAAGGCTAAGAGTAAAGTCCTTATGTCAAATCAATATTTTTCCTCCATCTGAAAAGACTCAGTTTGAGATTTTTCTCCTTCCTAGGCTATGGCTAAACAGATTGGTCTAAATGTCAAAAACGAGATTCTTTGTCAATCAAATACTCAGAGCTCTTTGTCAGTGCAGCCCACCTCCACCGACACCCACAAATATAATAACATTTTATCTTAGCTCATAGCTGATTAAGTTTATTTTTCTTTTATTTTTCTCTGGAGTAGAAGAGCTCTATGTAGCTGTGATCTGTAAATTGTCTCCTTTCACATTCCATGCAGTCATCCATACAAAATGTGTGATGAGTTCCTACTATAGGCCAGAAGGACATGGTGAGGACTTTGACTTAATTGTAACATGAAAGGGTTTTAAAGAGTGAGATGATCTGACTTCTTTTTAAAAAGATCTCTCTGGGTGCTATATTAATATGATACTTTACTGGGGTAACAATAGATTTAGTAGGCTGGGAGAGAGATGGGGATGGTTTGGACTTGGGAGGGTAGACAAGATCAGAGCGTATAGAAAGTGTTCAGAATCAGATAAAGAAAATTAAGTCAACATGATAGAACGGAAGGATAAAGACACAAATAGACGTCATTATTTACCAGCTCGTAAGCTTCAGTTTGACAGGTTGGTTAGGCTGGGTTCTCCGGAGGAGCAAAACCAGTACTGCTTGAATGTATTTGTATATAGAAAGATATTTATGTCAAGAAGTGGCTTACACAGTTATAGGAGTAGATAGGTCCAGCCAAGCTCAAGTTTGGTTTCACCTGACTCATAGAAGCTGACGAAAAAGGAGGAGGATGACAAAGCAAAGATCCAAAGCACAGCTAGTGGATGCAAAGATAAATGAATATGAAATTGGCTGAATGGATCTGTAGTCAATAGTCTGCTGATGGGTCCTGGCATCAGCAGGAGACACAAGAGATCAAGGAACCAGACTTTTCTTAAAGGCCATAACCCCAAGGAAGTGTCAACCAGATTATCAGGTTGGCCTCCACCCCTCCCAGTTGTGATGGTATTAGATACTACCAATCTAGTTGACATAATCCCTAATCATCACAACAGGTATATGTATGGGCGCCCCACTGATAGATTCCCTAGAACCTAAAATAAACAACAAAAACTCCAAACTCACTGCCATTGAGTCCATGTCAACTTAAATCGAGGCTATGGTGAGTTGCCACGACTGAGACTCTTTACAGAAATAGAAAGTCCAGTCTTTGGAGTGGCAGGCAATTCTACCTGCTGACCTTGTGGATGTACCCCAATGCATAACCACTATGCCACTAGGGCTCTGCTCCTAGAATAGAGCTGGGTATATAATGCTCTCTCAATAAATAGTTGTTTCTTTACTCTAATAACATTGGCTCTCTCTGTGAACACAGAAAAGGAACTTGCTTGATGGAGTCTAAGTGCAAGTCAAAAAACAGGAAAGAAGGAAAAAAATCAAAGTTGATGTCAAATGAGATTCTGAATCTGAATTTTCATAGTATAAGTGTGTTAGTCCGAGTAGACTAGAGAAATAAATCCATAGAAATTCATATGTGTATAAGAGAGAGTTTTATATAAAGGGCCATTGTACATTAAGAAAGCATCCCAATCCAGTCCAGTCCAAGCCCATAAGTCCAATATTAGCCCATATGACCGATACCAATCTATAAAGTCCTCTTCAAACTCACAAAACACATGCAATGATGCTGAATGCAGGATGATCACAGGCCAGTGGGTAGAAAGTGTTTGGATCCAGTGGCATTGTAAGCATCTCAACCCTGACAGGGGTCTCCACGTGGCTTCTCTAGCTTCCAGGGCTGCATCACGGTAGATCCATGTAGCTTCTCCTCAGGGAAGTATCATAGGGAGTCAGCCTTGTCAGTAGAGTGTCTAGCACGGAGTGAGAGATGTCTCCCGCCTCCAAGGAAGAAATACAGGATTTCCCAGAATTCTCAGGAGAAGGCCACGCCATGCCCACAGAGAGGCCTCATTGACTATGATCTGATTGACAGGCTAGACTCCACCCCTACACTCCTAATCCTCAAATTGACAAATGATTATATAACTACCACACTAAGGGATATGGAAGAAATGACAAAGACAAAGAGCTGAATAGAAAATTTTGAAGGGCAGCTTGAGAATAACAAAGTAAAATATTATCATGAAATGACAAAAACCTATTGTGCCCATTCTAAAAAATGAGGACCCAACAAAATGCTCAAATTATAGAACAATATCATTGCTCTCCCATGCAAATAAAACTCTGCTGAAGATCATCGAACAACAGTTAGAGCAGTACCTTGACTGCGAGCTACCAGAGGACATGGAGCAGAAGAACGGTGATGAAAATGTGGCCGGGCTGGAGAGTGTTTCCTTCTGGTACACATAGGGTTACTGTGAATCAGAGATGACTCAATGGTACCTAACAAGCACAAGTCAAATCTGCAATTCCCACCAAATGACTGGGGGGAACTTTGAAAATCGGGCATGTATAATAGGATTAGTCCGTTTTTATTACCACCTCCTTTGCTGTAAAGATGAGCCATTTTGGAAGCAGCTTGTTTTTTGTTTCCCTCCAGTTAGTTGCCTCCAACTGTTAGAAGCCCTCGGTACAACCAAATGAAACACTGTGCCATAGATGCTATCTTGACAATTTTTGTTATGTGTGAATCCATTGTTGCAGATATTGTGTTAATCCATCTTGGGAGAGACTTCTTCTTCCTTTTCCAGAGAATAGTTTCTCCTGATAGCATGCCCAAAGTTCTTCCAAAGATCTCACCATCCTCACCTCCAGTGAGGGTTCTGGCTCTCCCTCCTGCAAAACAGATTTGTTTGTTCTTTGGGCACTCCATGGTATTTTCAACATTTCTCAGCAGCACCAAAGTTCAAATGCATCCAGTCTTGCTTATTTAATGCCCAACTTACATGCATATGAGATCATTGAAAATACCATGGTTTGGGTCAGGCACACCTTAGTCTTCAAAATGGCATTCTTGCTCTTCAATACTTTAATGAGGTCTTGTGCAGCAGGTATATCTAATGCAATGCTTTGTTTCATGTCCTGACTGCTGCTTCTATGAGCATTGACTGTGTGTCCAAGTAAAATGAAACCCTTGATAACTTCAATCTTCTCTCCCTTTATCATGATGCAACCTATTGGTCCGGTCGTGACGATCTGGGTTTTCTTTCCATCGAGTTGAACTCCATATTGATGGTTGCAGTCCTAAATCTTCATCAGCAAGTGCATCAAATCCTGCTCATTTTCAGCAAGCAAGGTTGTGTCGTCTGCATTGAAAGAGTGTCCGATGTCTCTCTAACGTGGTGGAAACTGAGACCTGAGGCATCAGAGATGGTAGCACAGAGACTGTGCAAGAGTACAAGAGGAGAAGTGCTGAAACTGTGAAACTGTGAGACAGAGCAATAGGTAGCCTTCCTGATCCACAGAGGCAGAGGTCAAAAGACTATGGCTGAGAAGCTGAGAACCAGAGAGAGTCTTGAATGCTGGCCGAGGGGAGGTGTTGCTGTAGACCAAGGATTGTATTCTTACTGTTTACTGATCATGACTTGTAGTAACCTATTACATTTTCTAATAACACTCCCCCTCAAATGTGAGTGTTGTCTCTGATTTCTGTGTGGCCATTGCAACAAATTATTGACTGTGGCATGGAAGTATAGAGTACTGTGGAGGATGGGTTGGTGTCTAAGTAAGTATAGGATAGAGGGTGGAGTCATGTCTGAACCCCGCCTCTTGGCAAGAGGGAAGCCCGAGGAGGTCAGATATGGCCCAATGGTATTTACTGCAGAATTTTATCACAGTTACCCTATAGCTCTGATCTTGCTCCTTCGTATTTCATTTTATCTCCCAAACTCAAAGTACATTTTGAAAGATCACAATATGAGTCTCTCAAGGATGCCAAAACTACCATTTTGACATAGTGTAAATTGAAGAGTGCAGAATTCCTCAGAGATGGATAAGAGAGAGAGAAACATAACCCTTACAAGTTCATCAACCTACATGGAGAACATATAAAAAAACAGAGCGCTATAGTTTGATATTTTTGTTTAATAAATGTGCCTAAATATTTATTGTCTATAGATACTCCTTTTTACTTACCTCTATATACCAAAATGTTACCAGAAATTAACTCTGCATAATTATTTCCCCAATATTTTCTTATACGATTTTGTATTTTCTGTTTTTCTCAAATATAAATGATTTTCTTATAAAATAAAAAAGAAGACACTTTGCTTTCAATGATCCACAGAAAAATACTATCAGCAGAAAATAACTTGTAACAATTTAGGTCAACTGAAATCTATTATTATGTCACCCACAAATTCTCCCTTCGTGCCCACTACCAAAGGATAAGGTGTTCTGAAATTTATTCGATTTCATCCTAACATTCTTCACTGTGTATTCTTCATCGCTAATTATATTTACCTTGAAGGACCACGTATATGTATTAGATTTCAAAAGTAAATCCTTCGATGTTACTTTTCAGTCTTCCAAATGGAAAAATCAGATTCACCTTATAGTTAATTAAATGATTTTGCAGAAATCAATCATGTAATATCCTATAAAAACATAAATTGAAAATTGTTGGTTTAGTAACATATAACGACTTCTTTTTTCAGCAAGGTACTATATTAACCCAGCAATAACAGCAACTATTTTTATACAAGTATAAAAATACTAGAGTCAAATAAAACAGATGTTTTAAAAAATTTGTATCATACCAAATCTGGTACACTAAATTTTCCAAATTATTGACTAAACTAATAGGACTAATGGATAATTAATTGTCTTTATAACAAAAGCCATTATGATAAGATTTTAATGGAATTAATTTTAACACCTTCTTAGCTAGTTCTTCTCTTTTTTTTTGCACAAAAGGGATTAAAAATACGATTGGTTCTATATTACCTTATTACATCTATAACTATGTTTTAAATTTTCTATCATATATTTTATTTTATACTCTTGATACTTTTCAAGGAAATAAAGCCATAATAAGTAAGAGGATAAATGAATGAATATGCCGAATATTTTTAAACAACTGTCATTTCCCAGTGAGTTCAAGTTTAATAAACACATATTAAAGTAAGCCACTGAGGTAGGAAGTTCACATGTATTTATTGTCTTAGATCAGGTCATATTTTTCGAATTCCTCAATGAAGAAGAAGAAAATATATATGATCATATATTCTACTGACACTTTACTATCTTGATCCAATTAATAAGATATAATTCTAAAATTAAAAATTGTGGTTGTTAAAATGTATGACACAATCATATTATATAAACCAGAAAACGTCCAGAGGTAATTAAATAAACATACCTACCTATTCTTATGGTGCACCTTTAAATGATCATCCCACTACCTACTGTTCTTCAGTCTTAGCAGCATAGAGAATGGAATCAGCAACCTATTGTACTATAATTCTAAGCAGAGAACAAATATCATTTGTTGAAAAATACATTTTATTGAAAAAAAAAATTTTTTAAATACATTTTATTGTTTTAAAATCACATTCTTACACAATTAAAAAATTGAGAATAAATAAAAATTACAATAATAAGTAAATAAAATCATTCACAATATCATCCCAAAGAGATAGCAGTTTTAATAAGTAGGCTTATTATTTTCTGCGCTTTTTAGTTCTAACTTTTTTTTTTTTTAAACATTTTATTAGGGGCTCATACAACTGTTATCCCAATCCACACACACATCAATTGTGTAAAGCGCATTTGTGCATCGTTTCTCAAAACATTTTCTCTCCATTTAAACCCCCGACATTAGGTCCTCATTTTTCCCATCCCTCCCCGCTCCCCCCTCTCGCATGAGCCCTTGATAGTTTATAAATGGGTATTTTGTCATATCTTGCCCTGTCCGACGTCTCCCTTCATCCACTTTTCGGTTGTCTGTCCTATTTTTTAATTTAAAATTTGAAATCTGTGGTAATACAGTGAGTGATGCAATAGGCGCTTATAATAATTATTATTATTCAATGAAAAGTTTCCCCCATGATTTTAAGTACTCAGATACAAGATATTATAAAGGATGCTTAGCCATTATCTATCATATTCACTCATATCATATATACTTGCTATTATAGTGAGCCAATCCCATGTTGGAATGCTTTCTACTATTCACCACTATGAACAAAACTATGTTTAAATAAGTATTTGGATAAAATATGATTATTTCCTTTGGCTAAATTTCTCATTTGGTTGATTATTGTGCATTAGGATTGCAACACTAGATCGCTAAAACAATAAACATATAAAACACATTGCTATTGAGTCCATTTTGACTCAGAAGACTGTGCAGGGCAGAGTAGAACTACCCCATTAGGTTTTCCAAACCTAAAAAGAAAGTAAACAAAAAGTAGACTGTCCAACTTAGAATACCTGGTTGGTTCAAATCTGAAAGACCATCGAGACCTTGATCACAAATACCATTTTCTCAACAATACTAAAGGTGACCATGCACCTGAACTGCTGCAGGCGGAACACACAGAAACAAAACTGACGACATCTGTGGGAAGAATCTATGCAGAAGTTCAATATCAGCAGCTAAAACCAGAGTGGGGGCTGACTGTGGAACAAACCATCAATTGCTCATATGCAAGTTCAGGTTGAAGGTGACAAATATAAAAACAAATCCATAAGAGCCAAAATACAACCTTGAATACAGCTCACCTGAATTTTGGGGACATCTCCGGAACAGATTGTATGCATTAAACACTAACGACAGAATACACAAAGAGCTGTGGTATGGCATCAAGAATATTAAATATGAAGAAAACAAAAGGTCATTAAAAAGAAAGTAAAAATAACAGGTCAAAATGGGTGTCAAAAGAGACTTTGAAACTTAATCTTAATGATAGAGAAGATAAGGCAACTGAAAGAAACAATGACATGAAAGAGCTAAATGTGTTTTCAGTTTTCAAGAAGACAAAGTAAATATTATAATGAAATGTGCAAAAATCCAGAGTTAGAAAAATAAAAAGGAAGAACACACTCAACATATCTTAAACTGAGAGAACTTGAGAAAAAAGTCAAGCCCTGAGTTGCAATATTGAAATATTTTATGGGCAAAATACTCAATGATGCAGGAGCATCAAAATAAGATGGAAAAAAATAGTGACACTGTACCACGAAGAATACATCGACATTTCAGGAGGTAGCAAATAAGCAAGTACCAATGGTACTGAAGGAAGAAGTCCAAGCTGCAGTGAGAGCATTAGCCCCAAACAAGGTGCAAGGTATTGATTGGTGTGTTCGGCCCTGTTGATTAGAGAAACAAATCCATTGACAGTAAGAAAGAGCTTTACATCAAGAATTGTATGTCAGGAAGACATCCCAGTCCTGTCCAACTCAAGTCTGTAAGTTGGATACGAGTCCATAAGTCCCTCTTCAGACTCCTGAAGCCACATGCAGTGACGCCGAATGCAGGGATAGCACAGGCCAATGGGTGCAAAGTCCTGAGGATCCAGTGGCGGGGGGAACATCTCCAGGACTCTGGCAGCAACCCGGGTCCACCAGCAGGAAGGTGAAGGCAGAGAGACAGGGGAGGTTCCCAGGCCAGCGTTATGAGGAGGCCACACCCACAAGGAGTCATTATGAAGCTGTGACCTGATGGGCAAGCTAGACCCCCATCCCTACACTTTTATATAGCTTCACGTTGACATGAAGCTATGTAACTACCACAGGGGGGTCCCAATTGAAATGTTTCAACAAAGTGATGAAGCGCTGAAAGCACTTATTCATCTATGCCAAGAAATGTGCAAGACAGCTACCCAGCCAACTGACTGAAAGAGGTCCATTTTGATACCAATCCCAAAGGAAGGTGACCCCAGAGATTACTTAAATTATAGAACAATATCATTGATGTCACATGCAGCTAATAGTTCCCTGCAATGATTATAGCAGTACATCGAGAGAGTATTGCCTGGGCTCAAGCCACATTCAGAAGAGGACGTGGAACAAGGGCTATCATCGCAGATAGACATTTGCTTAGAGTAGAGGATACCAGAAAGATGTTTTCTTGCGATTCATTGATTGTGTGTGTCATAACAAACTTTCTTATGTGTATGTGTCATAAAAAGCTTGCTTATCTGAAGAAAAATGTGGCTTTAGGATTGAAGGAAGGCTTACTAATAACCTTCAATATTCAGATGACACAATCTTGCTTTCTGAAAGCGAGGAGGACTTTAAGAACTAGCTGATGAAGATTGAGGATTGCAGTCAGTCTTCAGCATGTTTACAACTCAAGGTAAAGAAGACCAAAATCCTCACCAACAGACCCATAGGTAACATCAGAATAAATGGAGAAAAGGTGGAGGTTGTTGAGGATTTTGTCCTGCTTGGATCCATGTTCATGGAAGCAGCAGTCAAGGTACCAAAAGACATGTCACATTTAGTAAATCTACTGCACCACACTTCTTTATAGGGTATTGAAAAAGCAAGAGCCTTACTCTGATGGTTAAGTGCCCCTGATCCAAGCCACGCTATTTTCAGTTGGCGCATGTGCATATGAAAGTTGGATGTTGACTCAGGATGACCAAAGAAAAACCAGTGCATGTGAACTCTGGTGTTGGTGAAGATCTGTCTTGCAAGAAGTATAGCCAGAATGTCCTTCGAGGCAAAGATGATGAGAGTTCATCCTACATGCGTAGGGCATGTTATAAGGAGAAACCGGTCCCTGGAGGAGGACATCATGCTTGGCAGAGTGGAGGGGCAGTGAAAAAGAGGAAGGCTCTCAATTGATTAGATGGCTTGAAACAGTGGCTGCAATGCGCTCAAACATAAGAATGATGTGACGATGGTGCAGGACCATGCAATGTTGTGTTCGATTGTACAGGGATAGCTATTGATGGAACTGAAAACAAGGAGTCGGAATCAGCTGAATGGCAGCGAATCCCAAGTCACATAGCTAGTATTGAGCAAAGGTAGAATTTAAACTTGGATTTGATTCCAAAGGCCATGCTCTCTTAATTGGAGCATTTTATTTGCTTCTGTGAGTAGGAAAGGGTTTATCATTTATTGCACTTCAGTTTGTTGCAGAATACTGAAAGCCTAACCTAATATCCAGCAGAAAGGAAAAAATCAGATCATCATGTTCAGAGATTTTTGAAATGAGCACTTTGAGAAAGGGGATTTTGTTTGTTGTTTGATAGTTTTTAGCCTGGGATTTGGAAAAGACTAGCTTTTCTACTTGTGCTGGCTTATGTACTTGCTTGTTTTAGTTATTTGCAGTTAAATTGTTTGATCGTTAGTTTGTTTTTGTGACTTCCTTCTTTTTTCCTTCCTACGCGGTTATGATGGTTATGAAAATACCATGGCCTGGACCAGGGCCACTCCAGTCCTCAAAGTAACCCTGTCTGTGATTTCTGATTGTGTCCCTACGGAGGCTCTACAAGACACGCAGACCAAAGAATGTAGTGCCACCCCTCCCTGTTCTTACTGTCCAGCTCAGGGTTGAGTTGTTCAACCTCACAATCAAGAGAGCCCAGGCATTATAATTGGCCACACGTCTATTTGAGCTCAGTCCCACTGGATATGCCCAATCCCCCCACCTGAAAGGACAGAACTCCCCTGGCCTGAAACAAAGCTCTTAGACATCCTGACAAAGGTAAGATCTGACAAGAGAAAATTAATGATTCCCACTCTCTATAGGCTTTTCTAGAGACCAGCTATCAGACAGGGAAAGCCCAAGGTCACGAGATCACTCCCAACTCATGCTGACCAAAAATATTCTTCCTTTGCAAAGCAAAAAGAATACTGATTAAGAAATACTTAACCTTAAGAAAGATGAAAAGCAATGCTATCATTATTGTCCAGATGAAACATAATTAATCATTATTATGCTTGCTTTATACAACTTATTTATATCACTAAGGCAGAAAATAATGTGATCAAAAGTCTGAGAAGCACTTAACTAAACTGGACTTTAATTTCCCATTCCATCTCTCATATCTGTAAATTTCTGCTTATTTGTATGCATCTTTGTTATTAATATACTTTGTTTTTTAGAGCAGTTTAAGCTGTACAAAAGTGTGCAGATGTCCCACATCTCCCCTACTCCATAGGCAGTTTCACATATTATTAGCATCCTGTATCATTTACCATTGATGAACCAATATTGATACATTAGTATTAACTAAAGCCCATGGTTTATATTAAGGTTTCTGTTTTTGTGTTGTATCATTCTGAGTGTTGCTAAATGTACAATATCATTTTACCATAATTATAATATCTTAAAGAATAGTTCACTGTCCTCAAACTACCGGTATCCCACCTAGTCATCCCTTCTGTTTCCCCTGAGTCCTCATCAGGGAAAGTCCTTGTATTTTTGCTGTCTTTAGAGTTTTGTCTTTTCCAGAATATTATACATGCAAGTCATACACTATGCAGCTATTTCAGACTGACGTCTTTCACTTTGCAGTATGAATTTAAGGTTTCTTCATTGTCTTTTTTTTTCTCATTTAAGATTTATTTTTTCTTATTTGTTTTTCATTGTCCTTTTTTAAGGAGCCTGGGAGTGTAGTGTGTTATACATTGGGCTGCTAACTGCAAGGTCAGCGGGTTGAAACCACCAGCCACTCCGAGGGAGATAGCTGAGGCTTTCTGCTCCCACAAAGAGTTACAGTCTCAGAAACGCACAGGGGCCGCTCTGCCGGATCCCATAGGGTCACTATGAGATAGAATCAACTTGATGACAGGGAGTGTCATGTCTTTTTGTAGCTTGCTAGTCCATGTCTTTTTATCACTGAATTATATTCTGAAGAATGATACTCAAAGTACAAATAAATCTGTCTCAGAAGAAGTACAGTCAAAATGTTCCTTAGAAGCCAGGATGAAGAGGCTCCATCTCATGGATTTGGGATGGGTATCAGGAAGAGCTCAGTCACTGGAAAAGGACATTATGCTGCTAACTTAGAAAGTAAGTGAACAAGGGGAAGCTCCTCGCTGAGCTACATTGACGTAGCGGCTGCAACAAAGGACTCAAGCATAGCAATTATGCGAATGCACAGGGCCAGGCCATGTTTTGTGCTGTTCTAGAGCACAAAATGGTTAGTATGAGTCGGAATCTACTTGTCATCACCTAACGACCACGACGTCGGCAACAACATTCCATTGTTCGTGTGCACCACCATTTGTTCGTTCATCTTTTGAAAGGCTCCGTGGCTGACTTCAATTTTGGGCAACTATAAATAAAACTGTAAACATTCTTGAGGAGGTTCTGTGCATGGACGTAGGTTTCAATCTACTTGTGAACTATCCAGGCCTGTGATTGTGGGATTGTATGGTAAACATCGCGGCTTCCGCAGTGGCGCACTCTTTCGCATCTGGCCAGCGATTAGTGAGCGTTCCTGCTGCTCCACAGCCTCACCAGCATTCGGTGGGGTCAGTGTGGCTTTTGATTGTTCGTTTGTATTTTGGTTTTTAAAAAATATCTTCTAAACCTCTTTACATTGTTCATTTTTCCTAGGTTTTCGATTTTCTCCCCACACATATCTGAAGCATTTCTTCTTTGCAAACTTGCCTTTCCTTTCTTTCTATTGTAAACATTTACTGCACACATCTACTATATTCTAAATCCCAGATTAGCAAAGTAAAGATTTAGTGCATGTGTGCATGTGTGTGCGTGCGTGTGTGGTGTGTGTGCACATGTGAGCAGAGAGGACGTTCATATCCTTAGGAAGTTTTCCACTAGTAATCGGAATTGATAAGATTATTTCTCCCTGGTAGTAGATATCCCAACAAGCACATTTTCTGTTTAAAATTTCACTTTCAAGCACTTGTACATCATGTAAATATTTAGTTCCATTTACTTTTTTAGTTGATATTGGCATTTGTCTGTGTATCTTTCAATCTGCTTATGCATATGCCACTCATATTAAGCTTTTAGGAGTTGAGGGATCTATTTATATTTAACTTAGATGTGCACAAACCAGCAAGCATTAATACCAATACAGATGGATGTTTATTGAGTTATTTCAGTAATTATATTCAGTCATTATATTATTCCCTTAATTTCTTAATACATAACGGACTGCATTTTTAGTGCACTATTAGCCAAAGATTCTCCTTAACACCAACCACATTACCATAATAAGCTTCAGCTAGGGATTGGCTGGAGATGAAAATTATGCTGATCTTAGCTGTCACTCTTTTATATGGGCAGTAGATTGATTTGTGTGTTCATCCATATAGCTATATACACTGGTGCACAGCCAGGCTATAACAAGGGGATCCTTGCCAGTGCCTGTCTGGCAGATTCATGTAACTTGGAGTCTTTGGCCTGAAGCTTGAGATAGGGATGCCAGAATCCTCTAAAGAGCTGGGAGCATTCAGACAACCTCCCGAATCTTCACACGTTGATTACCTTACTGTAGTTGTTCAGAGAATGCATTTAATTATGTAGAGCATGTTTAAAACTTGTCTCAATGTCATAATTTTTTAAATTGCCAGACAAAATTGTGTAGTTGCTAATAACGCAGCCATGTCCCTTGTTGCACTTTGGGGTGATGTGAACCTTTTTAAAGTCCCTAGACAGCTCTGAAAAAGAAATGACTTTTCAACGATTTGAGTCAACCCCATCACCGCCACTTGAAAAGATCTGATACCTTATGCTTTTGTTGCTGCGCTGTTTGGGGAGGTTTTGTTTGTTTTGTTTTTGCTCTTTGGATCTGGATCTCTCAACAATTCCTTTGTTAAAGTTGTGGTGGATCCCGTTACATGTAATCCAAGTAGACAAATTACTACCTGTCATGCATGTTATGAGAACACTCGCCGGGAAGAGGGCATTGTGTTCGCTGGAGGGACAGTGAAAAGGAAGAAGGCCCTCCACAAGATGCATTGCCCCAGTGGCTGCAACAATGGGTTCAAACATCAGAGCAATTGTGAGATTGGCCCAGGACTCCCAGGGCTTTATTCGAGAGTTCATGCGACTACATGGCACCCAACAACAATAGCACACATTTCATAAAAGAGTAGAAAGACTCTGTCAAGCTCAAGTCTTAAATTGAAGGGGTTGCATTTCATGTGTGTGTGAAAGAGAACATTACTTTCTGTTAAAAAAAATAGAAAGAAAAAGAAGAAGAAGATGGCGATTCATCTTCTGACTGAACGATAATTTTCAGTCATTCCATTTGGGAGGATTTCTTTTTCTACCAAATCTCTGTGGATAAGATAACCTGTCATTCTCCTAATGCAATAACACTGATATGGGAATCATCCTTCAACCGTAGCTGCATCCCTCCTCAATTTAGTGCTCCAGCCCTCCTGGGTGGTTGCGGGGGTGGCAGTTAAGTACTTGCTGTAACCCCTGTGCTCCAGGGTCCGTATACACTTGGCCCGGGTTTTGAGTGATGACCCTGAGGACATCATAGTGACAGCGATGCAGCACAGTCAGGGCAGCAAAGCCAAACAGCCACGAACCTCGCAGTTCCTCCGAGATCACAGTGCTTTGTCTATTGCTGTCTGTCGGAAGATGAGCCTGAAGAAATCTGAGCACACACATAGCATAATGTACATCATTTTATTTAGAAAATCTTTGGGATGCACAGAGGAAAGAATCGGGTACCGCTACATTTTTGTGGGTATTTTTCCATACACCTACATTTTTATCGCTACCATTAAGAGCATAAGGAGAACTGATACTGCAGTGGGTTGAGCATTGGATTGCTAACACCAAGGTCTGTAGTTCAAACCCATCAGCCACTCTGCAAGAGAAAGATGGGGTGATCCTAAGAAAGATGTGCAACCTCAGAAACCTAAGAGAAATCCTACTCCATCCTACAGGGTTGCAATGAATTATCATCAACTCAATGGCAATTGATTTGGTTCTGATTCTTATTAAGTGCACGGCTTTCTAAATAAGGCTTTTAAGAGTTGGTTTGTTTTGTTTTGTTTTTTTAATGTTATGAGTTTGTTTTAAAGGTATTCCTAATCAAAGTTATATATACCCGAAAATATCACAAATAAAATAGACATAAAGCCAATAAATTGGAAAAATATTTGCTACATAGGTAACAAAGTGCCAATGACATAATAGCTCAATGCTTATGATATAATAGCTCAAATTTCTGAGTGCTTGTAATACTAACAAGCACAGTTCTAAGGGATTTGCATGCACTATTTCATACCAAAGCTCAGGTGTGGGCTCTCTTACAGTGATCACTTTGCAGGCTAGCCCACCAAGGGAAAGGGAACGGAATAACTTGCCATAATCATAGCTAACAAGTGACACACCATGGACATGGGTAGTTCATGAACAGTGACAGTTCAATATGCCAGGAAATTTTAATCTGCTACCTGTAAACTTGGTCACCACGCTATACAATTAATTGGTTGTACACATTTTATTCATTTTCTAAGCCCGCCATAATGAAATGCCAAAAACTAGTGGTTCTTAGAAGAGAATTTTATTATCTGACAGTTCTGGAGATTCAAACTCAAAAGTGTCCTGTCATTGAGTCTATTCCAATTCATAATAAACCCATCCTGTGTGTTTCTGGGGCTCTAACTCTTTGAAGGAGTAGAAAGCCTTGTCGTTTTCTGACGGCGCAGGTGGTGTGTTTGAACCACCAAGCTGAAAGACTGAATTTTTTAAAACTCATTTTCTGAGGGGAAGACTGCATTTGTAGTGTTGGCAGAGACATGTTCTCTTCGAAGACTCTAAGGGAAGACCGTTCCCCCCTCTCTGCTTCTGGTAGCTTGCAGCTGCAACGTAACAGCAATCTCTGCCTCTGCTCTTCATCGATGTCTTCGCTCTTACTCTCTGTGCCTTGTCTGTTCGAAACAGGGGCATAATTCAGTTTGCATTAGACCCACACTACACTAGCATGAATTCATGTTAACGGACTTTTTTAAAAAGTATTTCTTAGCGTAAAAACCACTGCATAACTGAAGACACAAGAAGTGTTATTTTTAAATTTCATGAAACAAATGAGAACAAAATCACAACATACCCAGTTCTTTGGGACACAGCAAAAGCCAAGTTCAGAAAGCAATTTATAGCAATAAACAAACTCGTCAAAAAAGGAGAAACAACCCAAATCAACACCTTGAGCCGTCATTTTCAATAATTAGAACAAGAGCAACAAAATAAACCTTTTCAGCCACAGAAGAAAATAAATAATACAGATTAGCACAGAAATAAGTGAATCGGAAAACAGAAAAAGAATAGGAAAAAAAAAAACCAAACCTAAGATAAGATGTCAGTTCTTTGCAAGGATTAACAAAGTTGAAAAACCACTGATAAAGTTAACACATGTTAGGCAGGACCAAAAAGGAAACCAAATTCACTGCTATCAAGTTCATTTCAACCCATAGCAACCTTACAGAACAGGGCAGAACTGCTCCTGTGGGTTTCCAAGACCGTAACTCTACAGGAACAGGAGGCTCATCTTTCCCAGGCGGAGGCTGGTGGTTTCTAACTATTGATCGGTGGTAGCCGCCCAACGCTTAACCATTGAGCCTCACGGACCATCAAAAGAAGGACAAGAAACAGCTACCAAGAAACAACTATCTAACAATCTTAAAAGTAACTGAAGTCATTAGCTACAAGGTAACACGAGATTAATTCAGCATCCTATCAGTTACAGACCCGTAGTCCCATTAGGCATTGCCTTCCTCGGTGTGCTCACCCGGGTGCCGCTGGAGAGAGCAGGCGCTGATGTCTCCTCCTGGGTTCCTAGCGCTCTGAGTTCAGTCTCTGTACCCGGGCCTTTTAGAGGAGGTCTTGCTGGCTCTGATCAGGGTTCCCCAGAGGTGTCTGGGGAGCCTCTAGATGCCGCCCTGGTAGGTGGTTTCCTTCTTTTCAGTGCGTTGCAGTGATTCAGCATTTCTTACTGGGCTTTTAGTCTCTTTCAAAATGGAGTCACTTGTGTTCATAGATGGTGTGTAATTCAGCATCTTGTAAGGTAGTTCAACATCTTGTAAGGTAGTTTTAACACACTCTCATCACATCCTCCTCTCCTTCCCTCAGGGTGCCTGGTGCCAGTCTTCTGGGTGTTTTAGGACCTGGATAAGTGGGAAGTCCTGACAAACTTCCTTGATTTTTCAACTTCTTTTCTGAGAAATGTAGATAGCAGAGGAACTATTGTTATTGTTAAGTGCCATCGAGTTGTTTCTGACTCACGGCGACCTCAGAAGACAGTAGAACTTCCCCGTGAGTTCCCTCCAGGCTTTAATCTTTACAAGTGTTGAGTGATCTTATTGCTCCTGCGCTTAGCCATTGCGAGACCAGGACTCCTTAACGTAGGAACAACCTCACAGCATCGTTGTGAACATATAATGCAATAATGTTTGGCATTCTGTTTAGTCCTGGGCACCTAAAAGAAATCCAATCTTAATTTTACCTACTCTTTGTTTCAATGGCTATATTGCCCTGTCACCCAGTAACAGGTAAGAGAAACACATACTATTCCCAAAATTCCCACACACCAAATGAACCATGATTTGCTAAATAAAATTGATGTAAGGGAGGTATTATAAAATAGCTGAAAGAACTGGTCTAACTGCCCACCGAGGCTGATGGACGGTAAGGCGCGTGTCCTTGAAGAGGGCACCACTGCGCTATCCCTATTAACCTGGCCCTCACCTGGGTCAGTGTCCTTCATTTAGCTAGCATGGTAGACATCGAGAGTCTTAGCAAGGAAAGGCTAGAGAGTGGGCTTGCCTCATCACCGTGAACATGCAAGGCTCTGACTGAACCAGCAGGACCAGAAGGCCAGCCCCCGCAACACAGTCAACGTCAACATCTATTTATCTGGTAATTGTGGGCGGCAGCTGGTGCGATTTAGAGATTGCCCCTGGCATTCTTACCCTCCCTACACCCCTGACAGCAAGCCTGTCCCAACAGAACTTGAAATTGGACTCTTGCTCAGGTCACGGTGAAGTCAGTACTCTCTCATAAGCTACAAAGTAAAAAATTTACATATCACACAAGGAAAGTATGCCGGCTAATTATGATATCCTGTAGGTAGTAATGAGCTGAGATGCAGATTCTATCGCAAACACCTTATCAAAGTATCTACACGTTGCTTACTATGCCATTTTAAAAACAAACACGTTTATATGATCTACGAGATAGCTTGCTTTGAGCCTTGATCATTGATCATGTCCCCTGCTCCTTGGAAAGGAGGAGGGAAATGATGGACAGTAACATGGGGAGAGAATCGGAGACGTAAAGTCACATCCAAAAGAAACAAATATAAAGTGATTTGACAGTAACAATTTGTGAGTCAACAGGGAAGCTTGGCACAGTGAAGTGCAGTGAATCAAAATGATCAAATGATTTTATTAGTTTGGTTTTATTAGTCAAATCTATTACTTTTTATTTTTTTATGACCAAGTAAAAACAAAATAATTATAGTCAGTTTATCAAGGCAGATCCTGGTGGAAAGTACACCCCTGGTTCCGTGATTCCTGTCCAGCCCAAGCTGTGCCCACCACCCTTTGACTAGGAGCACGTAGGATCCCAACTCTGTACTCATGGGAAGCACATTGGCTACAGCAAACAAACCTATCTCCCAAAGTAACTTCATGAGGAGAGAAGAATATAGTATGAGTTATTCTATTTTAAAAGCAGTGACACTGTTCAAAGCAGAGGGAAGAAAAATATTAATTTATCTTCAAGGCTCAGGCTGTCAATAAACTGCCACACTCACAGTAGAAGCTTCATCACACCACGGGCCTCCTTCCCAATCCTACGAAGCTCCCCTGAAGTAATCACCTTCTCGGTGGAAGAGAAAGGATTCCGTTGCCGGGATAGCTAACACCTTGGCCAGCCCTAAGCAGAGATGAACAGTTGTTAGAAGACATTCCAAATTATCAATGGGGACGCTGTGATGTAGACTGTTGTAGAAAGGGCTGAGACAATTACCGAATGAAAGAAATATTGTTATTTTAAGAAATCTAACATTTTAATACAATGTGAAAAATGATGAGGGAATAATAAATGGAGTACATAAAAAGAGCTTATAATAAAAAAGAGCTTGGTGAGAAATCCCGCTGTCATATTTGCATTTATCCTGAAACTAATGCCATGCACATTTCTGAATGCAAATAATTCACAAGAGGAGCAAAATGAGGATGTTAATAATCATTTTTCCCTTAATGAGAAGCCGTTCTTTGACTGAAAGGTGTTTTAAGCTGGACTAAGTGAGGCTTAACAAAAGAGGTTTTTCTTTTTGGAGGGTGGGGGGGCTGCATAAATGGAGGCAGTTGCTTCATTCGGGAATTTAAAGGCAGCAGCATTAGCATTAGCATCACAAATATCATTTCTACATTTTAAATTATAAGAATATACCCTGTGAATAAATAATTCCTCCTTGTTCTGACTTTTAGTTCAACAGTGATAAGTCTCATGAGATTCCCAGGTATTAAAAGTGTCTTTCCATATTGCTCTTACGCATATCAGTTATTACTACTTCTAGTGATAATAATTAATGCTAACTGATTGCTTATATTTTGCCAGGTATTGTACTATGCATTTGACATAGGTCACCCTCATCTAATACCTAATGAAATGCTTACAGTGGGGTGAGATTTATCCAAGGATATCAGTGAGTAAAATTAGGGTATTAAAATTCAGTAGACTCAACATCAAACAACCGCCCTTGCTATCATAGTAGTTACCATCTCTTTTTATATTAGAAAGCTACCCAAGAAATATCATCAGCTACCTGTGACATCTGACATGCTGTGTTGTAAAAAGCTTAGAGAGTGTTCTGTTAAAATAAAAATGTGGAGAGTCTCTTGTCTCTTCCTCTCTTCATTCTTTTCTGTCAGGTTGCAAAAGGAAAGAGAGAAATGAACAAAGGCTGGACACGTTTTTCTTACATCAGTCTCACTCATACGTTTGTGGCTGTAGAGGCACCAAACTCAGTGTGGTCCCTCTCAGAATACAAGTACAATGGGTTGACGACGAATGGAGTTTCAATCACATAAATGAATAGTATTAAAATGCTTCCATTTCACCATCATGTGTATACCTGCTGACTGTACGGTTAGAGTCACTGTTGGATAATGGCAAATCACATGAGTGTTACAGTCAGCGGTGCTCCGTGGGACTCTTTGTTTCTCTTTTGCACATCTCCCAAGTAGAGGTGCCAACTTCCTCTATTCTGGAATATCTCTTTAAGGATATATAAATAGTGAATAACCTTGGAAGATGGGGGTGGGGGAGCCATGTTATAAAGTAGTCATTATAAAAGATTCAGCCTAAACTCAGGATGTCTCTCAAGAAACGCTGCTCCCAGTGTATGCAGGTGACATCTGGTCTTCTCCCTCCCCTGGAGGAAGTGAAGCTCGGAAACCTGGTGCAAGAAGGTGCTAATATTCTGGCAGCTGTTATTGACAGGAATCATACAGTCCTTTGTCTCCGACCCAGGAATCTCATTAACTCAGATTGATGTGGTTGAAGTGGCAGCAGCTGGATAGCTGGAAAGGAAGCTGAAATCTCAGGTACTGCACTGAGCCTGACAAGGCCGGTACCATCACCCTGGTTCTGTTGTTCGACAACTGTACAACGGTAATACGGTTGAACTCTGTAAGTCTCATTTGATTCATCTGGCAAGTGGGGCCAGCCTCAGGTGGTTATTTTAAGCATTTGTTTCACGATATATGAAACAATACATTTTGTAATTTGCTATGTTATATTTATTATGTATATTATACTTATTCCACCATGTGTCTGCCAGTGTGTCATACTGTGGCACCTTGCCGATTGCTCTTGATTCTGGGCACTCAACTACTAGCAAGGTCACCCAAGGTGACCAGGTTTCAGCAGCTTCCAGACTTTCCAGACTATGAAGGAGGAGTAGGCTGTTCACTTCGGAGGGAGCAACCACTGAAAGCCTTATGAATGGCAATAGAGCACTAGCAGATATATTGTCAGAACACAAGCCTCTCAACACATGGCTGAAGAAGAGCTTTCTCGAAGGAGAGTCCACCATAATGCCTTAGCTGGAGTGAAGCTGGTAGCACCTTCCTAATCGGGTGTGGCGTGACGCAAAAGGAGAAGCAACTGAAGGCCTCTATGGCTGATCGGAACTCTGGGATGACTTCAAGAACATCATGCATGAAGAAAGCAAAAGGTCATTAAAAAGACCGAAAAATGAGCACATCCAAGTGGATGTCAAAACAGGCTCTGATATTTGCTCTTGACTGTAGGATAGTTAAGGCAAATGGAAGAAATGATGGAGTCAATGAGCCAAACAAAAACTGTCAAAAGGCAGCTGAGAAGACAAAGTAAACTATGATGATGAAAGGTGCAAGTGCCTGGCGTTAGAAATCTGAAACGATGAGCACATTGAGCACATCTCGAACGGAACGACCCGAAGAAAAATTCAAGTCTTGAATTTCAACATTGAAAGATAATATAAGAAAAATTTTGAACAATGTAGAACACAACAAAAGAAGATGAAAAAATACACAGGGTCACTCTAGTAAAAAGAATTATTTGGTATTCAGCCACTTCAAGAGATGGTGTGGGATCAAGAACCTACGGTCCTAAAGGAAGAAATCCAAGCTGCACTGAAGGTAGCAGCAAAAAGCAAAGCTACAGGAATTGACAGAATACCAATTGAAATGTTTCAATAAACTGATAAAGAACTGGACACACTCAGTTGTCTATGCCAAGAAAACTGGAAGACCTGCCAACTGATGAGAAAAGATCCTCATTTGTACCCCTCCAAAAGAAAGGTGACCCAACAGAATGCAAACATTATCGAACAATATCATTAATATGACATGCAAATAAAATTTTTCTGAAGATCATCCAACACATGTTGCAGCAGTACATTGACTGGGAGCTGCCAGTAATTCAGGCTGGATGCAGGAAAGAACATGGAGCAAAGGTACCCATTGCTGACCTTGTCTCAAGACAGAGAAGACTGGAAGATGTTTACTTGTGTTCTTGGCCCATACAAAGGCATTCAATTATGTGGATCATGATGAACTATGGAAAGCATTCAGAAGAATGGGAATTCCAGAACAATTCCTCGTGCTCTTGAGGAACCTATTCGTGGATCAAGAAGCAGTTGTGTGAGCAGAACAAAGAAACATTGCACAGTTTAAAACCAGGAAAGGTGTGCTTCAGAGTTGTATCCTTTCACCATATTTATTCAATCTGTTTGCTAAGCAAATAATCGGAAAGTTAGACTATACAAAAAACCATGCGTCATCAGTATGAGAAAAAGACTTTTTAACCACCTGAATATACAGACAATAGAACCTTGATGGTTTAAAGTGAGGAAGACTTGAAGCACTTGCTGACAAAATCAAGGATTACAGCATTCAACTAAACGTAAAGAAGACCAAATTCCTCAAAATTGGACAAATTGGTAACACCATGATAAAAAGAGAAAAATTGAAGTTATCAAAGATTTCATCTTACTTGAATCCACTATCAATGTTCATGGAAATAGCAGACAGTAGATCAAATGACATATTGTGTTGGGTCAATCTGCTCCACATGATTTCTTTAAAGTGATGAAAGACAAAGATATAACTTTGAGGACTAAGGTAAACCGACACAGTCATGTATTTTCAATCAACTCATGAACATGTGAAAATTGGACAATGAATAAGAAAGACAGACATTATGTATTTGAATTATGGTGTGAGTAAATATTTTAAGTCAAGTCTGATAGAAAAGCAAACAAATCCATCTTGGAAGAAGTACAACTAAAATGTTCTTTAAAAGGGAGATTTCATCTCATGTACTTTAGACATGTTATTAGGAGAGATTATTCCGTTAAAAAAAAAGACATGATGCTTGATAAAGTGGAAGAACATCAAAGAAAGGGACGTTCCTGAATGTGAGGTACTGATACTTGTGAAGCTGCTAGAGAACAAGGCATTGCTTTGTGCTGTTGTCCACAGGGTCACTATGAATTGAAGCTAAGTTGATGTCACCTAACGACAACAACGTACGTATTAGCACAATATCAGACAGAGTTCAATACATTTACCTACTATGGCTCTTATATGTAGCAGGAAGCGTCGAAAGAAGAGTAAAGAAT
>NW_022104341.1:39391708-39414163 GCF_000313985.2 Echinops telfairi
CACAAGGCCTTTTTAAAGTGTCAAGAGCAAGGATACTGCTTAAAATCTAAGGTGCACCTCACCCAGGCCATGGTGTTTTCCATTGCTTCATATATATGTGAAAACAGCACATTGAAAAAGGAAAAATGCACTTATATGTACCTTCTCCTCACTTGTGCCCATTGTTCAGTTGCAAAGACCAGCTGTTATATGAAAACTCATCTTCAGTGATCTCTTCATGAAGGCAAGTATTGAGCAGGGCCATGTTACATGGACTAACCATCCTTGAATTGGGGCTAGGATTATGTTGGAGCCCAGACGTCACCCACAGGTTATGAACTACTCTGATTTACTTTGTCAGTCACATTATGATAAAAAACAAAAACCAACAACAGCAAACAAACAAAAAATCATGTAAAAGATTAAAGGAAACTGAAAAAGAAACCAGTCATATTAATGTAGGGAGAACATTGAGGTATTTAATAGATGGTTCTATTTCCTCTTCCATTGGACACCCACTAAGCCAGGGGTCCCACCCAATGTCCAACTACCACCATTTCCATAATCTTGCAGTGGCTATCCTTGGCTTCCTCTTCCATCAGAGTATTACAGTTCTAAGTTCAAGGGTACAGGTGGTTGGTTTTGAGTTAGGTCTCAGTTAATTCATCCAGGCTTCTATATCGAGTCCTTCTGGTATGGGCCTTAGGGGAAGCCAGGTAGCAGCTATTTTTCCTAGAAAACAAAGGAACATGAATCTCCATAATGTAACAAATGCATATCAATACAATCATCCAACCAAGGGAAAACATTTTCATGCTTTAAATTAAATAATAAAACTACCTTTCAATATTCAATGCCATTCACTATTCCAAAAAAGCAAAAATAAAGTACATTCATTGTTCTCACCATTTTATGGAACAGACATCTAACCATGAAAATAAATACATTTGAAAAATATTTGAGAAGAAATTAACAGCCTGTGATAGGTAGGTTTTTTGCGCCAACCTGGCCAATAGGAACATGTGGGATTAATAAGGTCATGGTTTGATTGTAGGGCAAAGAGATAAATTGCTCTGCAAGCCCCACCCTTCCCTCTCTTGCTCTTTGGTGATCAGACCAGAGTGTGGCTGCTTTAGCTAGTTCTCTGCCTCAACTTGTGAGCTACACTACCTGTGAGATATCCAACCTGTGGATCCTGTAGCTAGAACTTGAGGTTCCTTTAAGACCTGCTTCACCACACTGCTGGTGTATACATTGCTTAAGCTTGAGGCTGTCATCTTGCATTGCTTGAGTTCGATATCCCATCCTGCCTGTTGGTGGCCCACCCAGCTGTTTGCTGCCTGCGGTCAGCTATCTTCTTCCTTGATCTTGGACCCAGCAGCCATCATGAGTTGAAGGACTTCCAGTATATTAACTGTTCCACAGAAGTGAGTTGAACTGAACCCTCTGTACTGCTGTGTGGACTAATTAGTTGTTATATTCCTTCATGCACTATATATCTCTATCTCTATCTGTACCTTTATCTTTATCTATATAGATAGATAACTAAAAAAATCATAAGTGTCCTGGTTTTGTTTCTCTAGAGAACCCTGTCTAACACAGAGACAAAATGGATTTCTCTACTCACAATTTTCATCAATTCTTCACTTTAAAAAAATGTAGACAGACTTGAATGAAATGGAAATGTCTTCTTCTCCCACATATCATGCTGAGGCTGATATTCCTGGTTGGTTATTGAGGTAACCCAGGGATCCTATCTCCTCATAACTATGACTTAAAAAAAAAATAGATTACCATGGAGTTGATTGTAAGTCATAGTAATCCTATAGTACAGAGTAGAACTATCCCGTGGAATTTCCAAGACGGTAATCTTTATAGAAGCAGACGATTCCATCTTTCCCCCATGGAGCTCTTGATGAGTTCCAACTGGGATCTTTCAATTAGCAGTCAAGCTCTTAACCTCTGCACCACCAGAGATCTTTCCATTTGTGTTTCAACCGTCCCCCCAAATCTCATCATGCTCTGTATAATATAGGTGGACAACCTTTTCCATGAGGCTTGGCACAACTCAGAAATGATATATATCCCAGCCATCCCATTGGCGAGAATTCAGATATATTATTACACCTCAGTACAAAGAAGGTATGGAAATAAAGGATAGCAGGGGAGTTGAAAAAAGGATCATTATCTTACAAAGGCCCAAGGAAATATAGAGTATTACAGGAAGAAACAGGAGGTAATGATTTCAGAGTCAGTTGTCTTTCCCTCACGAACCCAAAACCCAAACTCACTGCTGTGAGTTGATCCAATTCCATCAGGCCAAGTAAGACAGAGTAAAATGGCTCCATTGGGTTTTCAAAGTTGCAACACTTTAGGGAAATAGACTAACTCTTCTTTCTCTCCTGTGGAGCAACTAGTGGATTTGAACTGCCAACCGTTTGGTTAATGGTCCAATATGTAAACCATAGCTCCTACACATCAGGTGTCTTCCACTCCATTTCAGAACTGCACATTCAGAAGAGAGTTTCTAAGGGATAAAGGAGCTTTCAATGAGATGTCAATTATATATTTGTGAAATACATTTTATATTCCAGATGTTCCAAAGAGTACATTAATTATAACATAACAGCACAATATAGACTAGTATCAAAATAAAAATACTGGTGGCTTAGGAGGTTATAAGATGGGCTGCTAACCTAACTTGGAGGTAGCTGTTCAAAACCACTCAGAGTCAATGAAAGGAAGATCAGTCTTTTTACTCCCTTAAAGAAGTACAGTCCTTGAAACTTTCAGGGCAGTTCTACCCTGTCTCCAAGGTTACAATGAGTCATAATTGACTCCGTGGATCCATAGCTATGGGATTGGGTGTTTTGTTGCTGCTATTGTCTTGTTTGTTTGTTTTTCATTTGAATATCAAAGTACATATTCTCTTTGCTCTATGCAAATAACTAAATTGCCTTTTATTCTGAACAACTTTTGTCAGAATTCTCTTTATTTTAGCAGTGATATAATACTTAAAAATCAGGAAAGTTATTTTAAAAGTTATTTGATTCAGTGTCCTATCTTGAAGAAGCTCACACCTCCACCATTCTCTTTTAATGAAAACATTTCTTTTTTCAAGCTGTGCAGTGAGATGCTAGTAAGTACCTCGATGCCAGCAACTCTCAGAGTCGGGAAATTCCTTTTTCATTGTTGTTGCTAATTAAAAATTGTTACCTTATGGCTTAAGCTCAGTTCCTTTGGATTTTTTTAAGGCCTAGAACACAGATGTTCTTTTATCCTTAGTGCATTACACATGCCCACATTCTCGTATTTAGCCTGGTCCTTCGCAAACTGAATAATCCCAGAACTTTCCCCCCAGAGGCCCTAGATTCAAGCCCTTTAATTATGTTTATGACTCTCCTTAGAATTATCTCAAATTTTTCTCATTTTTCCCCTTACATTATCATGGTCCAGAATAAGATGTTAAAAGAAGTATAATTTGAAAAGCACCTCTCTATGAAAGAACAGTGCAGAGAGAGCAGAAATGAATCTAATTCCCAGGGAAATGATGTTCTCTCACCAAAAAATCTAATCACTATATTTTGTCTCTTTCTTGCCAATTGTTACCTTCATATCTATCGGCTCTTAAGCAGAAGTTCTGGCTCACTGTTTAAATTTTCAATGACCGAATTAGTACAGGCACATATTCCCTCAGTACATCTTTATCTCAGAAAATTCAACTTTCACCCATAAATGTAGAGAATTCTTCATGTGTTCCCAACCAGAACACTTAATATATCTCACATTTGAGAGACACCTTAGCAGTTACAACATACTTACATTTACATTTTCTCAAGAAAATTACCCACCCTGATACAAAAAGACATAGAGCCCTGGAATTAGCATTTATAGGATTGACCTAACACATGGGAGTTGGCAGCTGCTGTGGATCACTCATTTAGGATACCTGGTTGTAAAGCTAATGCTTTGACTAAATATTGAAGAGAGGAACAATTTTTTCTGTTATTAGATTTACTGCCTAAAAAACCTAAGACCGATGAATGAGTAATAGCAACATAACGTAGTTGGTTTGAAGAGTATGACTTATGTTATTAATAAGGTGGAAATGTAACTTTAGAATCTTTGGGGGTTTTGATGCAATGATTTCACAAAATGTTGCCCATGGATTTTATTCAAGAAGAATATGAGTGCGTGTGTTCTTCTCAATATGGCGACAGTTTGCTGGACACTCAACAATGTCTGGTAGATAAATCTGGACATGAGAGCGCATCAGTATTCACGTTACTGTATTTATATAGCAACGTGAAGTTAACAGGAATTTCCAAAACGGCTCAGATCGGTTCCTTGTGAACCCTTGACAAATTATAAATTATTATTGTTTTCATATTGTATACCATGCTGCTATTTCCCTTCACCCACCTTTCTATTGTCCATCCCCCTGGTTGGGGAGGTGGGGGTTCTTTGTCAACTGTTGCCATTGGTTTCCCCTTTCTCCTCCTTCACCCTCATCTTCTCCCTCCCATCATGGTATTGTACCCCCATTACTGTTCCTGAAGGGTTTATCTGTCCTGGATTGTGCGTGTCAAGAGCATGTACCAGTTTACATGCTCCAGTCTAGCTGGATTAGTAAAGTAGACTTGGAGTCTTGATAGTTGGGGGCAGGAGGGAACTAGAGGAATGTTTTCTGTTTCATCACTGCTACACTGCACCCTGGCTGATTTGTCCCTTTCTTGTGATCCTTCTGTGAGGGGATGTCCAATTGCCTACAGATGGGCTTTGGGTCTCCACTCTGGCCCCTCTCATTTGCATCAATATGATTGTTTGTTTTGGATCCTCTGAGGTCTAATACCTGCTCCTGTTGACACCTGGTGATCACACAAGCTAGTGTGCTTCTTTCATGTGGAAACACACATTTCTAACTGAAAGTATATGTATATGTTAACTAAAGTTTTTTTCCCCTTCTTTTCAGGAAAGAAGAAATTAAAATGCAGGTTCTAAGAGCTTTAAACACTTAATATATGTTAACTTAATTGAAACAGATTTATTTCTCTCAGTAAATAATATATAGCTTATTTTGAGAGAAAAGAAGTTCATTCATTTGAAACTATTCAGTGTTTCTCGCCAACCTCGCCCAACATTTACCAACAATGTCTTCATAAGCAACCTCTCCAGGTGAAAGTAGTGATAATTTCTTGTTCCACAATTGTAGTCGTTCTTTAAAGTTTTATTGGCATATAATTCATACAACACATACTTTGATGGTGCAAACATATCAAGAAGAGGTGTAATCATCACCACACTCAATTTCAGAACATTGTCTTTCTCATACTCGCTAGTTCCTTAATTCCACGCAAACTCTTATTACATACCCTTAGGTAAATATTATTCCACTTACTGTCTTTATAGATTGACCTAACCTGGACTTCATACATAGTAAATCATGAACAAACAAAAACAAAATTAATGACAAACAGAGCAAAAAAATCTAAATTAAAAATAAACCAGAAAATATTAAAAGCTGAAACAACTTAAATACAGGTGAAAAGGGAGATCAAATGATAAGATGTTTACATTTTACCTGACTACATCTGCCTAAATTTACTTTACAATGCTCTCCATCTAATAGCAAGGCTATTCACATTCCTAGACTATGGTCAGAGAAGATTCGATGGAGACTTAATCCACATGGGGCCCCTGCAGAATAAAAATATTCCACTGTCATCCACAGCCTTCTGCAAACTAGGATTCAGAACTTCAGCTCTGGTGTCATTCCCTCCTTTTGATTACTTACAGTCCTTGAATCACACAGGCGAGTGGTGCTTCTGCCATGTAAACTTAGTTGACAACCCACTTAAATGGCTCTTTGTTTTAAGACAAAGCCTTTCAGACTCCAGATGCTGTTCTTTCTGATAGACTGGTGCCATCTGGTTTCTTCACCACACTGAGCTATAGCACCCATATCTTCAGTGATCTCTTCATGAAGATGAATATCGAGAAGGATCATGTCATAAGAATGAATTAGTCCCTGATTATGGCTACGATTAAGTGGGACCCCATAATGCATTCATATATCTATGGTTCAAGTATGTTTCTGGTTTATTTAGAGACAACATTGTCTCATGTCACCATGTTATGATTGAGGACATTATAAGTCATCCCCATAGTGCATAAGGTAATTCTATCGATAGCATCATTAATTTAGCCAATGGTATTGAATTTAAAACACTGTCAAGAAAGGGAAGTTATATATGTATAGGCTAGCTTTTCAAACCACAATACATAAATTGTTCATTTGTGCCGAGTAAAAGCTTAAATGCTGGACACTATTTATGCAAACAAAGAGGATTGGAGATAGGGTAACATTTTCAATAACATTCATTCACAAAAGTAGAACCAAGCCTACCAGACTAATAGATGTTATAAAATAATAAAGGGAGTGTTAAAATAGTAAATATGTGGTATTCCTAAGCCATCATTCATTGGACACACTCAAAGCAAGAGATCCAAACCCAAGTCCAAGACCACTACTTCCATAACCTTGGCATAACAGTCATCTGCTTATTCTCACACTAAGACATTTCAGCCTTAAGTTCAAGGGAGTACGTCAGTTCCTGAAATCTGTTACAAGTGGGTTTGGGGTAAAAGCCAGTTCACTTAGTGGGGTTTCCACATCAAGTCCTTATAGTGTGGCCTGTGAAATTTGTGCACCTTGAAAGGATGGAGTCTAAAGCCTCAGTAGTCTATAGCGCATGGCCTGGATCACCAAGGACTAGATTAAAAGTGGGTCAAATTATCCAGTGAGGAACATAGCACCTTGCATATCCTTCCCTTGGGTTCTGTGTAAGAACTGTTAAGTGCTCCCGCAGCCCCCATGGCAGGTTGCTCCACTCAGTTTGCCTACCAAAGCAAGTGTAATCACCTTCTCAGAAATAGACCTGACCCCATCACCACCCCCACACCACATCTTCACCTGAATTTCCAGGAAGGTTGGCTGTTGATTTGGCGTGACCTGAGAACAGTGTTGTATGACAGCAACTAATAGATCTTCCTCCTCTTTCCCCATCTTGAGAAACTGACCCCCCCAGCTGAAATGGAACCTCCAATCTCAAAGTGTTTTTTCAGATGTACAAATAAAATGGGTGATAGATGGTTTGTGGTCAGTAGGCAGGCTCTCTACCGCACTGCTTAGTAGACTGGATTAGAAGAGTATGTGTCCTACGAGCAGAAGCCTGCCTTTATCTTGGTATTTACGTTTATAGTACTGGACTCACACAATATTTGTTGTAATTGACTAACTTCACTCAGAATAATGATTACCAGGCCCATCCATGTCCTGAGGTGTTTCATAGCCTCTTCACTATTTTTTTAGAGATTCATAGTATTCCATTGTGTTAATGTACCAGAATTTCTTTATCCATTCTTCTGATGGGGATTTGGGCTGTTTCCCGGTTCTTGCTATTGTGAACTGGGGCGGCATGAACATGGAAAAGCGCACATCTGCTCACATTCTTTCTCTTACTACTTTGGGGTATATGCCCAGCAAAGATATTGCTAGGTGATGTGGTATTTCAATTCTCAGTTGTTTTAGGTAGCAATATATTACTTTCCACAATGTTTGTACATGTTTACATGCTCACCAGCAGTGTAGAAGAGCTCCAATTTCTTTGGACCCTCTCTAGCATTTGTTGTTTCTCTCTTTCGCTCTCTTTTTTAATTTGGGCTTTGGTTGTGGATGTCTCTCTTTGTTGTTGTGATTTGCATCTCCCAGATGGCTAGTGTTTGTGAGGATTTCCTCACATGTTTGCAAGCCATTCAAGTGTCCTCTCTTGTGAGTTCTCTATTCATGTCTCTCCTTACCTTTTAGTAGGATTACTTGTTTTTTCTTATTGAGATATTGCAGAATTCTATCGATTTTAGTAATTAGCCCTGCCAATTGTGTCATTGCTAAAGACTTTTTTACTCTTTTGACGAAGTCTTTTAATTTGCATAGTGTTTTATTTTTACTAAGTCCCAGTCATCTATTTTTTTCTTCCACAGTGTACTTGCTCTATTAGGTCGGTAGTCTGTGTATGTCCTGTCATACCACATTGATGACCCTTACATGTAGATCTCAAATCCATCTTAAGTTTGTTTGGGTGTATGGAGTGAGGTATGGGTCCAGTTTTGTTTTTCTACAGATGAAGTTCCAATTTTTCCAGCACCATTTGTTGAAGGGGGTGTCCCTTTCCCATTTAAAGTTTTTTGGTCCTTTATCGAAAATCAGTTGCCTGTATATGGATTTTGTGTCTTGTTCTATGGTCTGTGTATCTACCATTGTACCAGTACCAGCCTGTTGTGACTAACGTGGCTGTTTGGTAGATCTTGTGAAACAGGATTACTGATTGTGTATTCTACTGGAAAAACACACATGATTTCCCAAAGACTCCTGTTTTTTAATACCCATTTGATGCAATAGAATCTTCATTTTGGAAAGTTACTGAGTGGCACAAAGAGTTAAATGCTCCCCTGGTAGCCAAAAGGTTGGCTTTTGAACCCTTCCTCAAGGCATCTCAGAAGACAGGCATGGCCATCTGTTTCCAAAAGATCACAGTCTTATAAATCCTGTGGAATGGCTCTACTCTGCACACATGAAACTGCCATGAATAGCAATCAATTTAACAGTAACCAACAACGTTATCAATATATATTTCTATTTAACACTTTATTAAAAGCTTTACATCCATGGGATTCCCTCTCCAGGGCTATATAATATTTTTAATCTTTAACAGCTTTAATGGATTTTAATTTTTTAATGTGTACTCTGGGCAATGCATGTTTTAATTATGCTTATATGATTTATCCTGGGATTTTTGCTTGGAAATCACTCTATAAATAGATATTTTATATAAGGTATTTGTTTTAATCTGATCATGTGATAAAGTTATTAGCCTACAAGAGAAACATCCAATTTTACTACAGAATTTTTCATTTGTTTTCTGAATCATTTAATATATTGACCTTTTCCCTAATTAAAAGTTTGAAGTAATTCTACAAAAAGATAAATTATAAATTCAATTTTTAGGATTATTTTACACAAAAACGAATCTTACAAATCATGCCGTGCCAGCATGCTGTTATCACATTGCAGCGACATCTGCCAATTTTTCATTAATGAAACTACTATAGTTTTAACAATAGTTTGACATTTGAAATGTGGTTTACATGTTTTACAAATTTTGCTGTTTTTCATTTCGACATAAAACAGCCTTTACCTGAGCTAATGGATATATGTATATGTAATCTATACATATCTGAATCTATAGTCATGTAACCAAGTTTAAAACTTAAGTATAGCGTTTAATATTAGCAATTAAACACTGGGATCAGCAGTTAAACATTAGAGATTTTTTAAACAAAAGAAGAAAACAATTTGAATTTCACAAGGTATTTAATTTCAAGTCCTCATACCACAACGGATTTCCTAAGCCAGTTAATATTCTAGGGTCAAAAGTTTATTATTACATGAGAAGCTAGGTTTTGATTGGGAGTAGCTGGAGCAGTAGGAGTATAGAGCTTGCTGCTTAATATATTTTCACAGTTATGAAGTTTGCCTTCTTCTTTTAGCTTGGTTACCTAGACTCTTACCATCGAATTTTGGATCACGCATCTCTTAGAAGTTAGAGAAAACAACACAGAAGAATGCTAGTAGGGGCACACTTCTCCGACAAGAGAAGTACAGATCACAAACATACCTAGTCAAATGCCAGTGATATGATTTGCTTATGCACTGCCATGATGAGCTTATAGAAAGAGAGGTATGGACATGAACTGGTGTGTGTGTATCTCTTCCTAGGGGAAGTATTGGTATTTGGAAGCCAATTCCATGGATACTACATTCAATCCTTAACATCCTTGCAAGTTTGGCCATTTAATAATTCACTTTTATGGAACTATAATTTCTGACTCAAAATCATAGTGCAAAAATTGTTACAGATGTAGTGATAGTAACTTTATTGTAATTCAATGTTTAGCATGACCCACTGCTGAAGAGAGAAACTTGGCAGCAGAAATGCCTGACAATTAATTGGCTAGTTAAAAGAGATTTTTTATCTTTTCATTTCTACCACAATTATAAATTGGAACAAGAGGAAAAGCAAAGCAGGAAAAGAACAACACAGGGAGAGAAACACCAGGAAGTACAGATGCCTTCCTTAGCAGAAAGGAAAACAATGTAAGATTATCAGCAACCAGGAATGGCATGAATGTGAATAAGTAGCTAATAATGATAGGCATAGCAACACCACAGATGATGTGGCCTTTGTAATTATTTTTACTGTAATGTAAGTGACAGATAATAGAGATCTTTCACCACCTCCGAGATTTATCGGACAAAGTACGTCTGTATAATTTAGTAAATACCTATTTTATGGAGATTTCCTACATGTTAATTAAAAGGTAGTTGCAAGGATGGATTATGATTGGACCAAAGGGGTGGAAGGCAAGATGGGAGGTGCATCCAGAGTAGGTAAACAGAGTAAAAAGGGTAAAGGTCAAGGCAGGGACTTGGCTAATTAAAAGGAAAGGGCAGGCATGTGGGTGGAAGGCACAAAATGGACTAAGAAAGGGTTTTTCACAGTAGACACCTGCAGAGTCTGCCTCCACCTTTGGTAGTAACCAGGTTAAATACTTCTTCTCTGGTTTTTACTTTGAATTAATTAAAGTAACAAGTGACCACATGTGTAAATATATATGGTACTAGGAATCTACTTAACCAAAGTACTCAAACCAAAATCAGTACTATGGCCCAGGAGTCTTCTCCAACTCGGGCAATCCTCCTTCGAGGACAAAGTAGACCAGCCCATCCGGTTCCAAAGCTGTCACTCTTTACGGAAGCCAATGCCACCCCTTTCACCCACCGAGTGGCTGGTAATTTGAACTGCCAACCCTAGGTTATCAGCTGAGAGGTTTAAACATGTAGCACCAGGCTTACTTCTAGGACCCACAGCGCCTGATATCAAAGCCCCAAATTTCCCAAGGAGCGTGCAAGCCTAGTAGAAGGTAGGGTTTGGATAACGGTTTTGTCATCTGCGAGAGTCGCTGGTGATTCGGGGATAGGAAGTCTAAATCCTAAGGGAAATTTCACTCTACACTCACTGGCTAAGGAGTTCACAAAGAAGCAGAGAAACTACACATCAAATGATTGGTTGGCTTCTTGAGAGAAACAGTGAGCAAAGAGAAAATCTCTCTCAAGCATTCAAACAAGACATTTGAATTGTAGTCTTGGATCTTTTCCCCTTTTCTGCCATTCTTCTTTTGATAAGAAGCTGAAAATTCAAAGTACCTTCATTTCAGCAAGTAGATTCCTGGCCTAAGTGAGTCGCTGAAATGTTTCCAGCATCCTAGTCTTCGTCCACACGAGGATAGGCCGGATGTGCTGCAGTCGTCCCTGGGAAATCTCAGATCTTTGGCCCGTTCATTTACTCACATTGCCTCTCTTTCCCCCATTCGTTACTCACACCATGTGGAGAAAGAGCCCAGGCCAGAGAAATGATCCCCATTAATTTATAATACTGATAATGTTTTCCATTCAGCATTTACGTTGTACAGACCGGCTCTGTGTTTCTGGATTCCTGCCATGCGCACATTGACGGCTGTGCTCTGCGGTGGATTCCTGATGGCAGAGGTAGAACAGGAGATTTTTCTCATGCAGCTATGGAAGCTGCAGGAAAAGAACTCAGGAAGAGTCACGTACAGCGTTTCGGGCACATTGGTGGCTGCTTCACTGTTCCCTTCACAGCAGGCTAGAGGGCAACACTGTATCATAAGAGCTAAGGGAAAGGGGAGGACTGGGGGGTTAAATGGAACTTCACAGAAATCCACAAATGGTTAAATACAATGTTCTCTTGGACTTTAGTCTTTCATTTGCTCGCTTCCTTAAAAAAATTAAATGATACTTTAAATATGGCAGTCCTTCTGTACCCTTCATTTAATCACAAACCTTTGACTTTGAGCATTGTTAATAACATTAAATATTAGGCTTACATTGTTAGCTTAGCAGTAAGTGGAAAGGATGGCTTTGTAATTGTATGACTTATTTTCCCTCACTCAAGCCTTTTCTTTTAATAAGTCAGTTTAAAAATTCAAGAGACAGTCTAATATCGAGGTACTTACTAAAGGGACTCCTCATCCAAGAGAGAGGCAAACCTGGTGCAAATCACTTAAAATTTAGAAATTAATGAGTTCTACTGACAGAGTTTACCCTTGAAAATTGCCGAGATGCCAGCTAAACTCTGGGTTAATTAGGGATACAGGATCCTTGGTTTCATAAATGTTGCCGGCTAGTTTTTAAATAGCATTTGAAAATAAACCCACGGACAGGTGGGGCATTAGGTGTTCTGTAGTAGAATTCTCACTGTCTCTGATGGAAAGGTGAGTTCGATTCCTGATCAATGCACCTTATATGCAGCCAACACCCATGTTGTTTGCATGCTGAACAGACATCATCAGCCAAAGAAAACCCCATGAACCAAAATAGTCTCATCGTCAGCAGATCACAGGGCTGGTAAAAGGACTGTGTTTAATTTGTTGTGCATTGTGTACGGGGACCCCGTGGACCAGGGGCTATGTCCATGGCAACGACAAACAACCTTTGTTAAGTTTTCATCCTTCTATCAGATTTCAGCTCAGACTGACTATAACATAAACTGAACTGTGCTGAATTCAGCTACACTTAAGTATTAATATAATGCTAATAAGAGGTATTTGACATATATACTATTTCTTCTCAAATATTTCAGCTTTAAGAATGGATCTTTTTCTTAGTAGATAAACTGTAGTCCACTGGTCCCCTCTGGCTTATCTGTAATCCTAGAGAAAAATAGGAAAATCCTAGTCTACCATGCTCTGTTTAAATCAGCTTCCTGAGAAATGGTTCAAAAGTTAAAAAACTGTCATTTGATTGACTTATAGGAAGAGCATGTAGGTATATTATATTGTGAATGATTGTGTAGAAATACCAATATCTGAAAATTAATCAATCGGAGGCAATGTTTACCTATCCAGCTTTTCTCTTACCAATAGTGACTCTGTCTCTCCTTGTTTGACATTAAAATCTCAAAGTCACTGCCATTGAGTCTATCCCAGCTCAGTATGACCCTAAATAGAGTTTCCAAAGCTGTAATTCCATATAGGTCTGACAAACCCATCTTTCTCCCACGGAATGGCTGGGACTTTTGAACCGCCAACCTTGCAGTAACTGTCAATGCTTCCTGGACAACACCACCAGTGCTCCTCACGCCCTGTATGACCTTGGCCAACCCAACTGCAGGGCATGTGAGCTATGGATATTTTTGACATTTAAGTGAAACTTGGCAAATATTTAGACTTCACATACTCTGCAGTTGGTGTGGCCATTTGTCTAGGTTCTAGATAATAGGATGAGCTCAGAAGTGATCGATGTCAATGTCATCATGAGCCCGCGAACCTAAGAAAGAAAGAGCACATGCTCTCATGTTCTCCCCCCCTCTCTGGCTGGGAGATGAAAACAGCTGGAGCAGCCTTGTGGACCCAGAGAAGAAAACTACTCTTACTGGATGGCTGCACCATCTGACCAGTCAGGAACCGCTGGGCTCAAGCTGATTTTAGGAGAAATTGACACTTACCATTTTCAACTGCTAGTTTGTATTATCTTTACTATCACATTTTGGCCTGTCCATATGCTAACATAACACATAAAAATAGGGAAGGAAGGTTGTTGTTTTGTGCCACCAAGTTGGTCCTGACCCATAGTGACACACAGAACAGAACACTCCCCAACCCTGCACGGTCCTCCCAATTGTTTTTATGCTCCAGTCCATGTTGCAGGCATTGTGTCAATGCACCTTATTGAGGGGCCTTCTCATTTGTAGCCCCTCCTTCTGCAGGAACTGGTCTCTTGTGGCAACACATCCAAAGTACACCAGAGGAAGTCTCACCATCCTGGCCTCTAAGGAGTGCTCTGGCCTTACTGCTTCCCAGACAGCTTTGCTTGTCTTTTTAGCGGCTCATGGTACTTTCAGTATTCTTCTCCAGCACCGCAATTCAAATACACCAATCCTTCAGTGTTTGGGCATTCGATGTCTAACATGCAGGTGCATGTATGAGGTGCAAATACCTTGGCTTGGATCAGGCCCACCAGAGTCTTCAAAGTAACATTCTTGCTTTTCAACACTTTAACGAGGTTTTGTGTAGCAGATTTATCCAGTGCGATGTGTCTTTTGATCTCTTGACTGCTGCTTCCATGAGTATTGATTGTGGATCCACGCAAGATGACATCCTTGACCACTTCACTGTTTCCCATGATGTCACCTACTGATCCAGTCATGAGGATTGAGATTGTCTTGACATTGAGCTGTAACCTGTACTGAATGCTGCTGTCCCTGATCATTACCAGCAAGAAGAAAACAGTAGGCTGTGTGAAACAAAACAACCACAACGGGACAGATATGGTATTATTCCATGTATATGGACGATCTGGGAGAGGGTAGTGTATAAAACCAAAACTAAACTCAGTGTCATTGATCGGACTTTAGAGAAACCATAATGTATTGTTACTCAGAGTAGGCAATGGAGATGGCAAGAGGGCACTCACTGCTTAATGGAAACTGAGCGTCTGTTAAGGGTGATTAGAACATTTGGAAACAGATAATGATAATGGTTGAACAACATGATAAATACAACAAAATCAAATAACTTTTGCATATATTTACCACAATACAAATAAATAAAAAGAAGAATTAAACAAAAGAAACATAATGTAGCTCAACTTGCTTTTGCTTGCGGAATAATTAAGATAAATTACCACATACATATTTTAGACCTCTATTTAAGTGTAAATTATATTTAGATAATTTACTATCAATCATATGCCCAAAGTTATAATCTTTACAATTTTTTTTCATCAAATCGCCCATGGGGAATTGAAAGAGAATTGAACTAAATATATTCATTACTTAATAGTAAATTAAATAATTCTTATGTATAAACTGTGTTTTTCTCATTTTTACTTATATACCCTTAAAAGTGACTGATATGTGTATATAAATATGAATATTTTAAGGAAACCACTTAAAGTCTGGATTCAGACTTGGTGTGAGTGTAACTACCCTCACTGCAGAAATATATTTTCCTTTCTTCATCTATGGCTTATCTTCTCTCCCTATTTCAGCAGTCAACTTTAGATCAGTAACTGCCACATCTTAAGGAAGAATAAAGCTCTGGATAAAGTAACAACAACAATAATTGACCCTTTATACTTAGATATTGTGTTACATTCCTTTTATTCCCCATCCCCACAGCTTTTATATACATCATAGAAAGCTAACTGATTCCAAAACATTGCAAATAAAAGTCTTGTATATTTTCATTCTTGGGATTGGTATGAAAACAAGTGTAATAGACGTGAAAACATATTTAGCCCTCCTTTTTTCTGTTCACTAATTTCTGTACTAATGTCAAGAACTATTGACCTAAGTAGGTAAATAGAAAATTAAAGGCTGTTCTTGAATTTTAGCAGGTTAGAGTAGCACCATAGATAATTACATTAAATTTTAAGATGTATAAATAAAATAATAAAATAGTGTATGATTGTTTTCTAGTTCCATGTGTAGTAAATAACTCATACCCCGTACCCATTACTATCAAGTTTATTTTGCCTCCTAATAACTGTCTCACGGGAATGGAGTTCTGGTGGCCCTAAATGGAAGCTTTTGACTTCTAACTGTAAAGTCGGTGGTTCAAGCTCATCAGCTACTCCACAGAACTGCAGTCTGGAAGCCCTATATAAACCAAAAAGAATCACTGCTATCTAGTTGATGGTGATTCAAAGAAACTTATAGGACAAGGTAGAACTAACCCTGTGGGTTTTCGAGACTGTAACTGTTTAAGGGAGTTTCGGGAAACCCAGCCTTTCTTCCACAGAGCAGCTGACAATTGTGAGTTTATGCCCTTGCTGATGGCCACCACTACACCACTGGGGCTCCACTCAGGGACCTATGGAGGCTCCTCTGGGTTGGAATCAACTTGCTGGCAATGGGAAAGCTTTATGAAAGCAGATAACTTTGCCCCATAGAATCCTGGGTGTGAACTGCCTAACTCTGGGTTCACAGTGGAGTACTTTAACCTCCGCGCCATCAGGACTCCTCCAAAAACCAAATCGCTGCCATTGACTCAGTGCTGACTCATAGCAACCTTCTTTGTGTTTCTGAGACGATAACTGCTTAGAGGAGTAGAAAGCTCAGTCTGTCTCGGTACTGTTGCTGGTGTCAAACTGCCAACCAGGCAGATCACAGCCGACCCCTTAACCACTGTACCACCAGGGCTCCTAGTCACATATGAATATGGTGAAATGGATTCTTATTCTCATAGTAAAGAAACATTGGGAAAAAGACATATGAAGTCTAATCTACTTTCTTGCTTGAAAATTATTTGTGCAAAAATCTGTGAAACTAGATTTTTCCCCCAAATTTTACACATTTGGACTACAGGTATACAAAGAGACTTCACAAAGTCTGTGAAAGAGAATTCAATATTTTTCATTTTTCCATGAACTTTTTGAGTTTATATACATTTTTAACTATATTGAGAAAGTGGCCTGTGGACTACCGAGAGAATGAACAAATCTGTCTTGAAGAAGTAAAGCCAGGGTATTCCTTAGAACTGAAGAGGCCAAGACTTCATATTTTGTACATGTCACTGGGTGGGACCAATCCCAGAAAAAAGCCATCAAGCTTGGGAGCGGGTCCGTGCAAAAGAGAAAATCCCTTAACAAGATGAATGGACACAGTGTGACTCCAACAACGGGCTCAGGCATGTGGTCGATTGTGAGAATGACACAGCGCTGGGCAATGTTTTCTCTCTCTCGCTCTCTCTCGCTCACTCGCTTTCTATCTGTTTATTTGTGTGCATGCGTGCATGCACATAGAGGGTGGCTATGATTCAAAACCAACTTGATGGCACACAACAACAACAAGCTCCATTGATTCATATGAAGGATACTTGGGACAGTTCCTCAGACCCTCAGGAACTCTTAAGATAGAAGGTTTTTCCTAGGTACTCCCGCTTCACGGGTGTATGTAGTTGTGCATGCACATGCATTCACAGAAAGAGGCTTTTCTACATCTCACTAAGGAAGTTGAAAATACCTGGGTCCTGTAGCTAACAACCGTGCCCAGTCTTTAGCCCAGAGGATAGAGTCATGTGTCCTCCTGAGGAGCCTTGAAAGAAAGACCTAGTGACATACACCTGGGAACCTGGGAACCTTGTTGTTAGATGTCATTGAGTCAACGGTGACTAAAGGAATACCACGAAGAGCAGACTCCCTGCTGCATCTGAGCCCATTTTGAAGCCATTGTGTCCGTACAACTCATGGAAGGTCTTCTTCCTTGTCACTGACCCTGCACTTTACCACGCACGGTGTACTTTTCGAGGGACCGGCCCTTCCTGATAACATGTTCAAAGTCCATGAGACAAAGTCTCCCCGTCCTCACTTCTTAGTAACATTTTCCTGTACCTCTCCCATGATAGGTATATTCATTCTTCTGGCAGTCCATGGTATATTCAATATTATTCTCCAACACTGTAATTCAAATTTATCAATTCTGCACTAATCTTCCATATTCATTGTTCATTTTACACATGTGAAAATGCATAAAAAGCAATCGAAAATATTGTGGCTTAGGTCAGGCAAAAATAGGTTCTCATGATATCTCTGCTTTTCAACACATTTTAAAGAGGATTTTTGCAACAGATATGCCTAATGCAATGCCCTTTTCCCAATGCCCTTTGATTTCATGGATTTCATGACTGTTCTGGAAAATTAGCCCTTGAAACCCCTATACTCACTGCTCCACCCTGACATACATGGAGTTTCCATGAGGATCAGTTGGTTCTATTGCCTAAGAAACTTGACCCTTTTTTCCTCTAGCTCATATTGAATATTAGCCATTGTCAAAAAATCTTGTCATTCAAGGTATATAGATTCACTGTCCTTGAGTTGATACTAACTCATAATGATCCCCTCTGTGGAAGACTATAAATGTGTATGGGAGTAGAAAGCTCCATCTTTCTCCAGAGAAAATATGTGTAAATACTTAATTATTTAGTATTTTTATAGCTATGTGTACCATAGTTTTGGTAACATCATGATAAATGGAGAAAAGATTGAAGTTGTCAAGGATTTCATTTTACTTGGGTCCATAATCAATGCTCATGAAAGCAGCAGTCATGAGATCAAAAGATGTGTTGCACTGGGTAAATCTGTTGCACAAGACTTTTTTAGAGTATTGAAAAGCTAGGATGTTGTTTTGAGGACTAAAGTGTACCTGGCCCAACTATGGTAGTTACATAATCTGGTGTCAATTCGAGGATTAAGAGTGTAGAGGTGGAGTCTAGGCTGTCAATCAGGATATAGCCAATGAGGCCTCTGTGGGGGCATGGCCTTCCCCCTAAAGATTTTGGGAATTCCTGCATTCCCTCTTTGGAAGGAGGGAGACATGCTCTCTCTGTTCACTTCCTGTGAGACATCTCTGAGGAGAAGCTATATGGACCAAACCTGATGCAGCCCTGGGAACTGGAGGAGCCACATGGAGACCCCTGCCAGCGCTGAGATGCTTACAATGCCACTGGATCCAGAAGACTCCCAACCCACTGTCCTGTGATCTCTTGCATTGGCATCAATGCATGTGTTTCGTGAGTCTAAAGAGGCCTTTACAGATTGGTATCGGACATATGGGTTAATATCAGACTTATGGACTTGATCTGGACTGGGCTGGGATGTTTTCTCAATATTCAACTGCTCTTGTATATAAACCTCTTTCTCATATTCATATATGAGTCTCCCTGGATTTGTTTCTTTAGTCTACCCAGACTGACACACACCCATGGAATTTTGACTTGCCTCTATATGCATGTGAAAGTCGGACACTAAATGAGGAAGATCAAATGAGGGTTGGTGCATTTGAATTGTGGTGCTGGAGAAGAATATTGAAAGTACCATGAACTGCTAAAAAGACAAGCAAAACTGCATTAGAAGAAGGATAACCAGAGTTCCCCTTAGAGGCAAGGACAGGGTGACTTTTTCTAATATACTTTGGCCATATTATCAGGAGAGACCTGTCCCTGGGAATGGAGGACATCATGTGTTGAGCTCTTGGCAATAGTTTGAAACTACCAGCCTCTCCTTGGAAGACAGATAAGGCTTTCTGGTCCCATGAAGAGTTACAGTTCTGGCAACCCACAAAGCAAGCACTGCCCTTGCCCTGTAGGGTCAGCATGAGGTGGAATAAACTTGATGGCAGTGAGTACACATATTAGCATATATATAATAGCAAATATATTATAGCATACGTATAGTCGAATGACAGTGAGAATATTTGTATATGCCTGTTGAATGGTTATATTTCTCTTTTTGGTGAAGTGATTTGTTCATTTTTATTTGGAATATTTGTCTTTTTATTGTAAAATTTTAGAAGTTCATATACATACATATAAATGACCCCCAAAAAACAAGCCAGTTGCCATAAAATCAGTAGGACAGTAAATCAGAGGTTCTAAGGTTGTAGTCTTTAGAGAAGCAGACTGCTACATCTTTCCTTGGGGATGGCTGGTAGCTTAGCACTTAACCACTGTACCGCCAGCATTCCTGATGTACATAGAGATTACAATATTGTGTGATAACATGGAATGGAAAAGTAATGGAATTTCCCTACTAACTTTTAAAAGTTTATTAATTTTAGTTAATTTAATAAAGTTTCATATTATTAATTGTATATCATATCCTTCTCAGGCATAAAATTCCTCAATCACTCAGTTCTCTATTTTGTTAAAAAAGTTATTTAGTAAATAAAACATTTTTAATATTGATAAGGTCTCATTTACCTATTGTATCTCTTTTTATCTTCTGCAACAAAATATGCATTCAATGTCATATACCTTAAAAATCTATTATTAAAGCCCACTTTTTAATTGTCCTTATATTTTTGTCTAAAGTACTTATGTATTTGGCTCTGTCATTTGAGTATTTGATACATTTTGGGGTACTTTTTGTATATTATGGTCTAAGTTGTGGGCCTCTGTTTATTCCTTTGCATTTGTAAAACTATATGTTCAAAGACCCATTTATTATAGAGATGATAATTTCCCTATTGGATGGACTTAACACTTTAATAAAAAACATAACTGACTTTAGCTATATCAATTGTAGTCCATTGGCCCATGTTCCTATCTTTGGACCAATTCTAGACCACTTTAAATGGTGTAGTTTTGAAATACCCTGCTTCCCTGAAAGTAAGACCTACTTACAGTTTTGCCTCTTGCTGATATATAAGGCATCCCCCCAAAAAATAAGGCCCCCTGAAGCTACCGTAACTCTGGACTCTGGACTGTAGCAGCGGGTGCCGCTGCACAGCTCACTGTTGGCCACAGCACAGCTGGAGCAGATAGGAAATGCGAGACCTCTTTTAATAAAACAATAAATGTGTACCATATACTTCTTCATGGAAAAATAAGACATCCCCTGAAAATAAGACCTAGCGAATCTTTGGGAGCAAAAATTAATATAAAACACTGTCTTATTTTCGGGGAAACAAGATATGTTCTGAGATAAGGAAGTAAGAGTAAAAGGGGCCCTCATGTCCTCTTCTTAATTTTTCAGCACGTTTCAGCCCTAATTTTTGTAAAAGGTCAGATAGTAAATATTTGGGGCTTTAGGAGCCATATAGACTTATTGCAACTACTTAACTTTGTCTTTTTAGGTTATTTAAATTAAGGGACCTGAGATAGGAAAGTTATCCTGAATGGGTCTATTGTAACCATAAGAGTTTTTATAATAGGGAGGAAGCACTGTCAAAAACAGAGACAGAAATGTGACATGATGGGACGATCAGAAAGATTTGAAAATGTTATGTCTTAGCTTAAAGGAAGGGACCATGAACCAAATAATGCAAGTAGCCTCTAAAAGCAGTAGTTTTAGAAACAGATTCTCCCCTAAAGCTTTCAGAAGGAAGAAAGCCCTATCTGAACCTTGATTTTAGCTGATTCACATAGAGTTCAGATTTCTCACATCCAGAATTGTAACACAATGGACGTCTGTTGTCTTCACAAACTGCACCTGTGCACTTTATTATAGCAGTGGTAGGAAACTAGTACCCTAAGTAAAGAGACAATCAAAAGGGTTAGTTCAGACAAAGCAAGGAATACTTGTCAACAGAAAAAAAGGTGAATAGATTCGCTCTTCTGATTCATAATTCAAAGTTAGTTTGCAATAGTAAGGTAGTCTCTATAATTTTAGATCAATACTGTTGAAATACTCCCAGAAATATTTTACTACCTATGTCCTCTAAAGAAATCATTCAAACTTGGTTATCTACAAATCTTGTTCATAGACCAAAAAGTTTTGGCAACACTAGGAATAAAATTCCATTTAACTGCATTGTCTACTAATCCATTCTAAGCAGCTGATTTATACAAGTAGCTTTCAAATATTTTCTGAGTAGAGCAGTATAGAGAAATAGCATGCAGTTTTACAACTATTCAATTATACCTGTGTTAGTCCGGGTTGATTAGAGAAACAAATCCAGAGACATTCATATGTGTATAGGAAAGAGCTTATGTTATAAGAGCAATTTAATGTTAATAAAGTATCCCAGCCCAGTCCAGATCAAGTCCATAAGTCCTGTATTAGCCCATATGTCCAATACCAATCTATAAATTCCTCTTCAGACTCATGAAACATACGCAATGACACCGAATGCAAGATCACAGGCCAGTGGGTGGAAAGTCTGTGGATCCAGTGACAGTGGAGGCATCTCGGTGCTGGCAGGGGTCCACGTGGCTCCTTCAGCTCCTGTGCTTTAGCATAGCTCCGTGTGTCTTGCCAGCAAGCATATCTCACAGGGAGTGAGTGAGTGTCCCACCTCCAGTGAGCTATTTCTCTCCTTAGCTCCTCCAAATGAGGTCATCAAGCCTGATTGACAGGATAAATCCCCCCACTTCACTCTTAAATCTCAAACTGACAGCAAATTATGTAACTACCACAATACCAATGTTCAAATTAAGTTTAAAATTGTTCAAAATAATAATAATTCGTTTAATTTCCTTTAAAAATGAGGCCATGCATCAAAATAATCCATACTAGGGTGTTAAAATGGTAGGTGTATATTATATTAAGTTAAATAACTCTTTTAGTATCAAACTGTGGATCAAAGAGGAGACTGAAAATCCTCTCAACATACATATATATTTATGGTAAATAAATGAAGTGTTCTTCCCAAGATCACTAATCCCATATGTAATCCACAAGAAAAAGATTTGATGGCTGCCTTAGCCTGCCTTTCCTAGTGAAGCAAAACTGAGCATGAGATAGACTGAGCATGATAGTGGGACAAGAGGAAAGTCAAAGGAAATAGAGGAAAGAGCTAGGAGGCAAAGGGCATTTATAGAGGTCTAAATAAAGGCATG
>NW_022104341.1:39415028-39436229 GCF_000313985.2 Echinops telfairi
GGGGGGAGCGGGGAGGGAGGGGAAAAAATGAGCTGATGCCAGGGCCTTAGGTGGAGAGCAAATGTTTTGAGAATGATGAGGGCAATGAATGTGCAAATGTGCTTTACACAATTGATTTATGTATGGATTGTGATAAGAGTGTATGAGTCCCTAATAAAAGGATTTTTTTAAAAGATAGTTAGATGAATACATAGATATGTATGTACATTTACATCAAGAAAATTGTTCACACAGTTGTTTCAAACAGTTTCCAAGTCCATCTTGAAACTGGACACTTCATCTTCCTGTAGCTTCAGGGACTGCTGAACCTGAGATCAACAGGAACAACTCAGGCTGTGGAGGACCGAGGCCAGTGAATCCAAAAAAGCAGCAGTAAGGCTCGTGACTGGAGAGATGAACGAAACCAGTGACAGAAGGTCGGATGGCGGGTTGCTGATGCTGCCCAGCTTCAGCAGGCATTGTGGTGAGCCACTGGTTTACATTCAAAGAACTGGAGGTTTACCAGGCAAATGCAGGATCCAGACCCTGTAAAAAGCAAGCGAGCTTTCCCACAGTGTTTACTTCTACAGGAAGTAGGCCACACTCCCAAGGAAACTTCCTTCAATCATACCAGGGATGGAACCTGAGTCAGGGTGGTGCATTCCTCCCAAATATTCTTACAATTAATTGGCTGCTCACACCAGATCCCTTTATTGTCTTGGGTCACATCATGCAGGGTTACTAGGCCTCAACTGCCAAGCCATTGACAGTTCCAGCTCAACTGAGATGGCTCAAAACCTATCGCAATGGTTAAGTAATTTGGGAAAATACTAATATAATCTTTCCCTCTAAAAAGTAACAACATTAATTAGTATGTCAGCAGCTCTTAGCAATCCTGCAGTAAAGCAAAATTTACCATCTTCAATCTATTAACAATTTGTCTTCAAGTGATTCACCGTAAGCATTGGCCAAGAGGAGTATCCTTGTACTAGGTCATGAAAGCATAAATGAAAACAGTTCTCATCTCGTTTATTAGTCATGCTGAATAAAGAAAGGATTCCTCAACTACTGAAATACTTCTGTATGAAGCAGATCGAACTCAATGACACCTAACGACAGCAGAGGATAATCTTGAACATGGATACAGATTTGAAACAACTATCTACTTACATGCCAGACACACACCTCAAAACCAGAACAAGTGTAAAATATTTTTATCAAATGTGCTAGAAAATCGAAGAGACATTGCTTGTGCTTTTGGACTTAATCTCTTTTACTTTGGTTAGTAGCTATGCAAGTTGTAAATTTATACTGTCATAGAATGATAAGATTACCTAGGCAAGTGACTGATTTAAGGGTATATTGTAAAGTGTTTCCTTTACTGTAACTAGTGATCTCTATTATACTGAAGTCCATACAGACACAATATTATTATCTCATGGAAATAACCTCAAGTGACAAAAGCTACAAACCAAACTGAAAGTCCACTATAGCTAGCTGATTCTGTCCTAGCAACCTTATAAATCTTTATGGGGGCAGATTGCCTCCTCTTTCTCCAAAAGAGCGGTGCCAGGGTTTGAACTGAGAATGAGTGGTTAGCAGTCCAGTGCCTACCCAACACTGCCACCAGGACTTGTAGGTAACAGAGATGTAAAATAGAGTATTTTCTCCCATCACACTCACTTTCTTTTCTCACTATAGTTGTTTAGAAGCTCATATAACTTCACAAATTAGTAAAACTGTTTGGCGTATTATACATCTTGGCTCCCAACGTTAGTTTTGATCATTTAGCTCATTTTTTTCAATTTTCTGAAGAGTTGGAAGACCTTTGGCAATTTCAGTAAATGATGTGTTATTTTCCTCAGTAAATGTCATTTTCCTAATCTAGTAATTAATGAAAAGCAAAGACCAGTTTCTTCAGCGAATGTTACCTGCTTTCTTTTTGTGCTGTTTCTACCATTTGCCATATTGTACCCAAGAATGAGGTTTTTATCATTAATGCCTCAAATTTAATTAGATTGTTTTATCTTTGGCTACACAAGTTTACAGATTTCCATTACCATACCTATAAAGAACAAACAACTGTTTTAATGAATATTAATGTCTTTATATAGTGACAAAGTCCTTTATTCTCTGACTACTGAATTACTAGGCAATTATCACAAGAGAACATGAGATACACACTAAATAGGAATCCTTGATTTTTCACAAAAATCAAATTTCTGATGAGGGATTTAAGTAAATAATTGTAGGGCATGATCATAATCACATTAAAACACAGCTCGGTAAATAATATTTTCTAATTATTCAAAATTTAGGTATACTGTTAAATTCCTAGACAACTAAATTTTAAGTTTTAATTCCCATTATTTAATTTTCCAATGTCCTGCCCACTGTCAAAAGAATTTTTATCTTCACATACAAGACCTTTCGCAGTCATCAGCCTCTAGGTTGTCCCATCTCTACTCGACTCTGCTATCCTCTGGCCCTACTCAATCATTTTATGTTACAGTACAAATATCCGATGCTACTGATTCTTATTTAATTATCCTGTTCTGGCTCAGCTTTCTATAACGTTGCACATGCTTTCCCATTTCATCAAATTACCTCCCCCACTTGATTAACCGAGTGAATGTTTACCCTTAAAGCTTCTCTCCAAATACTGTATTTCCTGTATTTATTCAAAACGAGATCGACCATCTCTTCTACCAAAGGTTGTGTAGGCAATGGCATGGCAATGGTGAATGAGATATTCCCTCTTCTGATGGAGCGTACATCTAGTAGTAAAAGCACAATCTACTAAGACATGCAGAAATGAGATGATCAGATATATAAATGGTCATGACGGGAGTAAATGGAGTTACATAAGAGAAAATAAATTATGAATGAGTATTGGATTAGACATGTGGTCAAGGAAGAATACTCTGCAGAGGTGACATTTCAACTGACACTCAAGTTCGAAAAGTGAACTAGGTATATTCCAAAATTTCACCTGTTCTATAATGAAAAGGCCAGAGACTCAAGCTTAAAAGCCATAGGTTGAAGTAGTAAGAGATTAGCTTTCATTGACCAACTTCTTCATGCCACAACCCCTTCTTCGAGTCCTTCCATGAGAACGCCCTTCTTGACACACATTAATAAGGAAGGCCAAAGAAGAACTGATGCATTTAAATTGTGGTGCTGGCAAAAAATATTGAAAGTACCATGGACTCGTAAATGGACAAACAAATCTACCTTGGAAGAAGTACTTCCAGAGAGCTCCTTAGAGGCAAAGATGGTGAGATTTCATTTCATATACGTGTCAGGAGAAGCCCGTCCCTGGAGAAGGGCATCATGCGACAATGTAGAGGAAAATCAAAACAAGAGGAAGGTCTTCAAAGAAATGGATTGGCACTGTGCTGCAGCACCGGCTCTCACCAGTGGTGGGATTCAGCCAATGTGCACCAGTTCAGCAGAACACAGAACTAATTTTTTGATGAGTTGGTGAACGATTTGCTAAAATGGCACTGGTGATCAGGGTTCTCTCCAAGATATAATTTGTGATTTCTACATTGGGAAGCTTGTTAATGTTCAAATGCATGGTAGAGTATTTGGAGCCCACAGTAATGTTCTTTCCTTCCACAGGTCTAGAAAATTAGAGCTATTATAATATCTATTTACTCATTTCATGAAATTTTTTATACTTTTGATGATATACTCTGGTTTTATTTAATAAACAAACATATAATATAAAGAGAAAAAGTGCCAAACAACCAGAAGGTGACATGCTGTCATTCATTTCAGCTTTGTCTTATATCCCAAATTCCCAAGAGATCTGATGAATGATTCCTGAAAGTGTTTGAAGAGCTAAAAATATTGTCAGATCAAGTGCTATAAGTTCAGCAGAAGCAGAAAAGGGGGTTTTCCCCCCTCCAGTTGAGCATAGTATGTTCAGAGGAGAAAAGTTGCTGTTTCTAACATATCAAACACAACAACTATTATCTTATTGGCCTATTTCTAAATGAATGGGCTCCTACTCCTACAGAGAAAAAATGGTTAAGGTTAAATCGCACAGCTGATGATGCTTGGATAAAAGCAAAGAATATTGCAAGCATGAATTTGAATCAAAAAGCAATATAGAAATATCTTAAATAAGTTGTATTGCTTTTTGTCAGGTAATATTTCATATTTTTCATTAATATTTTTAAACTTGCTCATAATCTAGTTTGCAAACCTCTTGTCTTGTTCTTATTTAAATATTAACTGTATGAAAACATAAACTAACTTTCAGTATATCCATGTTTTTTATATTAAAACAGTCATTAGGGCAGCAATTATTTGAATCCCACCACTGGCGCAACCACGATTGTGAGGATGACACGGGACCAGGGAATATTCCATTCTGTTGTGCTTGGGGTCGCTATGGGTCGGAACTGGCTCGATGGCACCTAGCAACCACAACAATTACTGAACGTTTCCTCTTCTCACTGCAGTCCAGCTTCATGCTTGTTTTCTTAGCACTTCAGTATTGGCAGAGCTGGTTGTCGTGTGCGAGACTTGTAGTCAAATTGTACTGATTTTAAATTTGCGTATAGCGTAGGATGCATAATTTAACTGGTCTGTGCCTCATCAGCCTCTTCTGTAGCATGGAGATTGTAATGGTACCTAACTCGTAATCATAAGGATGAAACAGGGTCTACATGTGAACTAGTTGAGAAAGTCACTGCAATGGGTGTCTTCTACGGACAGTCATGACGCCTGGCTTTGTTGCAGCTCTCCTTCGGTCTTGAAACAAATTCTGTCCAAGACTTCCATACCACTACTTTCTATATCCCTTTGCCATTTTGGTTCATTATTTTCCTTTTGCCTCCAGTCTTTCCTATATGTTGTTATTTAAGAGGGCTCTCCTTTTCTCATTCTATACACTTCAGCCAAAATTATCAGTTTCAATTACCCCTTAAGTAATGAGGCCCAAACCTTTCAAAAAGTTTTGGCCTACTATATGCACCCATTCCTCAATTATTGAAATGGTTTGGTTCCAAAGACTAAGTCTTTATTTGAAAGCTGGCGTTATGCAAAAATGGAAGATGACCACATCAAATCACAAAATGAAAGATGATTGCATCATGACATAACTATCAAAAGTCATCATGACACAGATACCAAGTTGTATCATCCCATAACTGCCTAATTACATCATTGTATAATTGCTAAATCGTTGAGAATCACGGTCAGGTAAGTTGACACATAGCCTCAACCATCATAGCCAGCATCATTCTTGCCTTGTGGCTCAATATTAATTACTGCCAAACCTGCATTGTTAGGGACAAAAAGTTTGGACAGTAGATTTTTTTACTATTGTCATAAATGAAAAATATCAGCTAACAAGATCATGAAAAATGAGGAGACTCACTGGCAGACTTGAGCTGGCACGCTTCTCCTTTAAAACAGTCTCCACCTAGTTGGTCTGTCGGCCCCTCCTCTGCACCTATCTTGGTGCACTCTGCTCCTGGGAACGACAAACCATCTAACCCACGTACCAAAACTCAGAAACAGATCATTTCAGATAGTCTACTCTTTCTCTTTCTCTAACCCAGCGGTTCTCAACCTGTGGGTCGCGACCCTTTTGGGGGTAGAACAAACCTTTCAGAAGGGTCACCCAATTCCTAACAATAGAAAAATTACAGGTATGATGTAGCAATGAAAATAATTTTATGGTTGAGGGGGTCACCACAACATGAGGAACTGTATTAATGGGTCACAGCATTAGGAAAGTTGAGAATCACGGCTCTAAATCAATCTTTTTCTTTCCAGCCTGAGTGGTGCAAACAGTTATCTGTACTCTCTGCATAACCAGCAAGTTTGAATGCACTAAGACGCACCCCACAAAAAAAGGTTTACAAATCAACTTTAGGAAAACCATTTATTGGGATGGCTGGTTGTTATTCGGTGCCATTGAGTCCGTTCCGACCCACAGTGCTTTTATGCACAAAGGACCGAAGCCCTGCCCAGTCCTGCACCACCCTCCCGATTGCTCCCATGCTTGAGCCCATTGCGGCGGCCACTGTGTCCATGAATTTCATCATGGGCCTTCCTCGTTTTCCCTGCCCTCTAGTTTATCAAGCCTGCTGTCCATCTCCAGGGGTGGATTCTTTGCTCTAAGGAGCACTCTTTTCCATACTTTTTCCAAGAGAGGTCAATTGATTTTCTAGGCAACCCATGGTATTTTAATATTCTTCTCCCCCACTATAATTCAAACGCCTCCGTTCTTCTTCGGTCTTTTTTATTCAGTGTCCACCTTTCCCATGCATATCAAGCCATTGAAAATGCCATGCCTTGAATAAAGTGCACCTTAGTCCTCCAAATAACATCCTTACTTTTCATTACTCTAAAAAGGTCTTGTGCAGAAGATTTACATGATGCAACATGTCCCTTGATCTCTTGACTGCTGCTTCCATGAGCATTGAGTGTGGATTCAAGCAAGACAAAATCCTTGACAACTTCAATCTTTTCTCCATTTATCACGATGTTACCTATTTGTCAAGTTGTGAGATTTGGGTCTTCTTTACATTGAGTCATAATCCATACTGAAGGCTGAAATTCTTGACCTTCATCAGCAAGGGCTTCAGTCTTTCTTACTTTCAGCAAGCAAGATTGTGTTGCCTGCATATTTTAGATTGGTAATAAGCCTTCCTCCAATCCTGATGTCACATTCTTCTTCATATAATCCAGTTTATCTCATTATTTGCCCAGCATACAGATTGAATAAGTATGAAGAGAGGATAGAGGCACACCTTTCCTGATTTGAAACCATGCAGCATTCCCTTGTTCTGTTCACAGAACTGCCTCTTGATCCATGTAAAAGTTCCACAAGACACAATGAAGTATTGTGGATTTCCTATTCTTCTTAAGGTTATCCACACAGTTAAATGCCGTGGCATTGTCAATAAAACACAAGTAAACACCTTTTTGGTATTCTCTGCATTCAGCCAAGGCCCATCTATCAACAATGATATACCTTGTTCTGCGTCCACTTCTGAATCAGCCTGAACTTCAGGCAGCTCCCTGTCAATATCCTGCTGCAACTCTGGTTGCATGATCTTTGGTAAAAGTTTACTGACATGTGATATCAGTGGTATTGTTCGATAGTGTGAGGATTCTGCTGGGTCTTCTCCTTTGGAAGGGTCCCAAATATCTGATTATAGTCAGTTGGCCAAGTTGCTGTCCTCAAAATTGCCTGACATAAACTAGTTAGGGATTCCAGGGCTTCATCGGTTTGCTGAAACATTTCCATTTGTATTCCATGAATTCCTAGAGCCTTGTTTATGGCTACTGCTTGGAATCTCTATGGAGCAAAATTCTCTTCTGACAGTTGGTCGTCATTGGTCAGAATCAACTTCACAGCAACTAGTTCTTTTCCATCTTTCAGATCTCTCCAGAATATCTCGTTCCCAGTCTAGATCTCTGCTCTCCTTTTAGATCTGGTTCCCATCAACATTCATCTGTAGAAAACCATCTAGCTGCTCTTTTTGCCTTCAGTCTCACAGATTTCCAATCCAGTCCCCAACAGTGCCAACAAGATCTTTTTAAAACGCAAATCCGATCGCGCCTTTGTTTGAAACTCCTGCAATCACTCCCCCAAGCTTTCAGGGTACAGTTCAAGCTCCTCAGTTTAGTTCAAGGCCCTCCGTGATCTGTGCCTGAGCCAGATCAGTGCCCTTAACAGCTCCCTGCCTACCCATCCAAGAGGCTGCAGGTGCCCTATAAAAATCTGCTGCAGATACATTTCAGCTCAGGAATGCCTCCTAGCACATTACACCCCCATCACTGCTTTGAACCTCGGATCTCTTCCCAGTCCCTGGTTGTCTTTCAGCTGCCTCTGGCCTCAAAGCTGCCTGCCTGCACCTCAGATGTAAGACCTGCAGCTTTCAATTTCTCTCTCTCTCCAAACTATGCTTTACCTAATCGGCCTTATGCTCTGCACACTGGTCCATAGACAAGGGTCATTTGACTCTTATTTCTGTCCAATCTCCCCTGACGGTGCTCTCTGACCTCACCCAGCACCCAGTTTCTTCCCGCCTGAGAGAAGGTTACTGAACTGCCTGTACAAACTCGTTGACCCTGTTCTCTCTCACAGGGACTCTGCTGTTCCCCAAGCGGTCCCTCTTGATTCAAACATTTGCATTTTCAGACAAGTAACTCTTTTGTTCTCTTTATCTGGAATAAGCCCCTTCTTTTTTACCCTCTGCTTGTCCCTGCATGCTCTCCACCTCCACCCCGGTTTACCTAATACATGTCCTTCTCAACTTCCTCAGGGAGCCCCTGAGTTGTGCAAACAGTGTAAGCCCTAGAGGGCTAACTGACAGGTTCAAATCCCCCCAGAGGTGCTTGAGAATAAGAGATCTGGTGATCCGCCTCAGAAAAACCCGACCTGGAAAACCCTGTGGAACACAGTTCTACTCGGACCCACATCGAGGCGCTGCAAGTCAGAGCCTAAGGCTTGGCAACTGATTCAGATCTTGAAATGAATCCAATGAATCTTGAAAAGATTCAACTCTCGGGTAACATCTCCCCAGTCTTCATTACATACCTCTCTTCTGTCCTCTGAATACCTCTACCGAAATCTAACACAGAATTTGACAAATAAAGTCAGCGTGTATTTGTCCTTTTTCCTTATTTGTCAGCTCCCATGATTACGGGAAGAAGACAAAAAAGTAATCAGTTTTTCATCCCGACACCTAGTGCCTAGAGAATAGCAAATAAAGGATTTTTGAAATAAATAGATAAGGAATGAACCTCAGTCCTGAAACCAAGTGAACTAATATTGTTTTGGGACCTATTGTGGAGCCAGTGGCGATTTCTTATTATATGAATTGTTAACGTAGTTCCAAGTGGGTGTCATTAGTGTACTTAGGGCAGAGGGATTCAAAAATATCTCTAAGGAAAAAAATATCTCTAAGAAACATGGGATAGGCTTCCTTGGATCTTGGACTTAGAATACGTTGACTTTTGAATGATGGGTGAATGCCCGTGAATTTCCTTCTCGAGAAGACCTGGCTGAGCAGGCAGGAGTCTAGGCAGAGGTCATTCTAGTGTAGCATTATGTAGTGTGTTCAGTGTGAACAGATTTCCACCAGAGAATAAAATGAGATACCCTTTTCTCTCACACTGTGCATTTGCAGTCTCTTAAGAAGGGATATTTGCATTGAAACACTGTGAACATCTTAGCTCCTGTAGTGCTTTTAATTGTGCCATTTATACCTGACACTAAACATAATATTACTGATCATAGTTATTGAATATATTATTAAAATTGGTAAAGACAAACATGGGACGTATACAACATTAATGTTATTTTACTTTATAGAGTACTTCATATGTCTAAGTCCTAAAATACTCACATGCACACAATTCTATAGTTGTCATATGTGATGTATAATGTTAGTAACCATCCACTGAGTAAGTAAATCATCATTTATTGAGTAATCACTCCCTGCCAGACACTTCTCTGAAAACATTCATATATATCGTAATATTTAGACCTTGCAAGGAGCCAATGGCTCATTGTCCCCGTTCCTTAGCTGAGGAAGCACAGACAGAAGAAAGTTAAATAGTCCAAGATCTCATGGTTAGTACGAGATACAGTGAGCGCTCTGCTTTTAATATCTGTGTTATCATGCTTTTGTGCACATAACAATGTCAAGTATACACTTGCATGGTATTCAAGGAAAAGAGTTGAATGGGGAGCATGACAATCCTCTCCCTCCATAAATGGAATTACTATATATGAGTCCGATGAAAATCAGCATGATTCACATATATGCACAATCCGAAGCATATCTACGGTGATGCAGGCATGGTCCCTGCTCTGAGTGCCACGTATAGGTGCCGCTACTAAGCAAGTTCTATTAACCACCCCCGTTTCCATCACCAGTCATGAGAGACTATGTAGCAATTTAAAACTCAGGGGAGCACGTGCCAGACTTCAGAGATTACTTCTCAAACTGTCTCTCTGTGCTTGTGCTTTCATGAGCAGTTCCACTCCCAACACTTCACGGGGCTGTCCTAACACAGCACTCCACTCTCTCACAAGTCTGGCTCAGGCCTGCCTTGCAACCACGAGGAACGTTCTCTCTTCCCCTGCAAAGACAGTGTAGGACATGAAAAAATAATAATAACTTATAAATTACCAAGGGATCGCGAGGGAAGGAGGGTGGAGGAGGGAGGGGAAAAGTGAGGAGCTAATACCAAGGGCTCAAATAGAAAGAAAATGTTTTGATAATGATGATGGCAACAAATGGACAAATGTGCTTGACACATTGGATGAATAGATGGATTGTGGTAAGAGTTGTATGAGCCGCCAATAGAATGATTTTTTTAAAAAAGAAGAAGTTTGTGACTCTCTTTCCCTTAATAGAACCTTCCACCAAACTGGAGGAAACACTACTGAAGGCCAAGGCAAGGAGAATAAGGACACTTTTGAGAAACAAACTTTTGTTTATTGTTTGTTGACTGTTGTTTCAATGGGCTCTGAGACAAACAGGGTGTAGGGCACATCGAACCTCTTCTGGGTTGGCTTGGCTCCCCACCCGCTCAAGTCTGTTTGCCATAAAGAAAGAGGTCAGACATGCCCTCAACCTCCATTTTCCCTTGCCCTATCCCAACACCGAATGTTCCTTCCACAGCACCCAACTTTCCTGTTGGGCTCAATCATTTATTGCAATGGCCACACAGAACGCACAGACAACAACCCTCCACATTATAGGGACATATTATGGAAGGTTACAGGTCACAAGCCAGAATCATAACATTAAGGATACACTCTTTGATCCACAGCAGCACTTCTCAGCTGACAGCCAAGGCTCGCTCTGAGCTTTATCCTCTCAGGTACATGACCCCTTGGCATCTGTCTTTTTCCACTGGCCCTTCCAGAAGCTTGCCTGCCATATTACCTCACAACATAATGGTCTCTGGTGGTTTGGGCCTAACATGATCTCTGCTGCCTCCACCACTTTAGGCAGGGATTTCAGAACAACTGCTTTGCTGGTAGCTCGAATTCTTTGATGGTCCATGAAATTCTCCTTGCTTGTGAGACGCACAGAAAGATGGCAGAGCTGACCAATCCCTAGTTAGCAGCAGAACATTGGCAGATACAACAAACCTCATGAGCAGTCGTGGGACACTGTCAGACATAGTGCTGGAAAATGAGCCCCTGCCGCTGCAAGGCCCTCAAGCTTTGACTGAGGAAGGGCCGCCTTCTCAGAGTAGAATGGACCATAAGGACGTGGATGGGGCAAAGGCTACAAACATAAAGCCATCTGGACCTTCCTTTACTGACAGGGCATGACTCAAAAGGAGAAGAAACGCTTGTCAACATCTAAGAATAACTGAACCTTGGAAAGTGGAAGAGCAATGAACAAGAAGAAGAAACTTGACCAGAGGGACAGACGCTGGCTGCGACAATCCACTCAAGCAGAACAACGATGAGGGTGGCGCAGGCACAGGGCATGCTGTGTCCGGCTGCACGCTGAGCTACTATGAGTCGGAGCAACTCACAACATCAACAGATCTGCTCTGTCTGGTCGCATCTCCTAATTGGGTAGATGTTAGAGAGAAAGGGATCGAGGAACCATATGAAGGGATTCCACTTCACCACAGCCACAAAAACAAAAAAGTGGGCCTACTAGGCAATGTTTGAATTCTTGATGTCATTATCCAAAGTGCACAGTGACGGTGAAGTGGTACTATGGGCGTATTAGCAGTAGATGTCAGAGTTTTGCACACGGGCACACTTTCAGTGCTCCTCACAGTTGCTGGTTTCCATATCCTGTGCCTCTGTGCACAATCGAACTTAATCACCCATTCTTACCTTCTCTCTGCCACCAAGCAGTACTCAACCTTATATTTCCAACACAGCAGATAACCTGGTGTGATATGAATTGAATAAAAAATTCTAATAAATAATTGAGAAATAAATGTATGTATGTTGTTGTTAGGAAAAATCTCGTTGGTTATATGTCCCAGAGCAATCCTATCCACAACAAAAAGAAGCACTGTATGGTCCTGTGCCATCGTCACAATCGTTCCTCTGCTCCAGCCCTTTGTTGCAGCCACTGGGTCAATTCCTGTCATGGAGGGCCTTCCTCTATTTTACCAAGCACGATGTCCTTTGAAGGGGCTGGTCTTTCCAGACAATATGTCCAAAGAACATATGACAAAGTCTCCCCACCCTTCCCTCTGAGGAGCCCTCTGGCCATCCTTCTTCCAGGACAGATCAGTTCATTTTCTAGGCAGTCCATGGTATTTTGATGTTCTTCTCCCCCACCACAATTCAAACACCTCCGTTCTTCTTCGGTCTCCTTTATTCAATGTCCACCTTTCACATGCATCTCAAGCAATTGAAAAGACCATGGCTTGAGTAAGGTGGACTTTGGTCCTCAAAGTAACATCCTTACTTTCCATTACTCTAAAAAGGTCTTGTGCAGATTTACCTAATGCAACATGCACCTTGATCTCTTGACTGCTGCTTCCATGAACACTGATTGTGGATTTAAGCAAGGCAAAATCCTGGACAACTTCAACCTTTTCTCCATTTATCACAATGTTACATATTTGTCCAGTTGTGAGGATTTTGGTCTTCTTTACATTGTGTCATAATCCACATGTTTGGCTGTGATCCTTGGTCTTCATTAGCTATTGCTTCAAGTCCTTCTCACTTTCACCAAGTAAGGTTGTGTCATCTGCATCCCCCAGGGTGTTAATAAGCTGGCCTCCAAAAGCATGCTAAGCGAAGAAAGCCAAGCACGAAAGGATAAGTACAACATAAGTCCCCTGAGGTAAGCTTTAAAAAAAAATGCAAAAGGGGCAGAGGGAAAAAGCTACTGTATACAAACATTCCTGGGGTGAGGACCAGGTAGTATGGCAGGGATATGACCAAATCCAGGGATATATATGGTAGCCAACTTAAAAAGAATTGGGGAAAGGGGAAAAATAATAATAATAATAAAGAAATGGGTAGCGGGGGCACAGGGCACTAACCCACCCAAGGGGAGGGTATTGTTTATGTCTCCACAGGGAAAGAGGGACCAAACTTCAACCCAATGCTGCAAGATGTGAATGCAACATGCTGGCATGGAGTAGGGAACCAGTAGAGAGGTCTGAGGGGCCGGCCCCAATCCCAACTACGTGGATACCTGCCTCTCCCCACAGAAGAATTTATTTCAGAGGACGGCACTGAATCTGCAGCTCCAGGAGAAGGACATATCTGATCAGAGCACATGGGAGCAGATGAAGGGGGAGGAGGAGAGAGTGGAGCACATCCTGGCCCACCAGGCCTTGAGGACGATGTGCCCGCTCAGAGCAGCCAGTCCACAGAGAGGAGGACCACATGGCCGGCCCCACTATGAGACACGACATCCCTCACTGACCCATAGCCCTACAGGGGACAACACTGGAGACACAATATGGGAATTCACCAGATCTGATCCCACCACACCGAGGCAAAACACTAAGGGGGTGCAACAGTACAGCCAGGGAATGGAGTGGTGAGGTCCCCAGGGAATGTCAAAGGTGGACTTTGGGCCAGGGCTTGGTGCCCCAACAGAATGGACTGGAAAACACTCCTAAAGGCCAACAAATACTCCTTGTTTTTTTGTCTTGTTTTGGGATTCCATAGAGGCAATCTTGATAGATTTCTTTGAAGGACACATGACAATTGTGAGGACTTATCAGGAAGAAGTTTTAAGAAAATTAAAAACATCATTGATAAAAAAGACGAGAAAATTTTTCCCATCATGACAAAGTACCTGCTCTTCTCCCAGGATAGCAACGGCTGTCCTCTGAGAATTGTGTTGCAAAACTTACTTCATGTACCCTTCAGCCTTGAGCTGACCTTTTCAGAGTTTATTTTTTTTTCCCCAAACTCTAAGACCACAGAAAAAGGACATGAATTGTGCTCCTTGAGGATGAGAAAAATCCCATTTTCACATTTTCTCCAAGATAAAACCTAGCGCATCCAAGCAGGAGGGTGAGAATGGTCGCACAGGCTAAATAACGTAGCCAACGTGACTGAATAATACAGCTAACAATTGTTGACTTGGTATAAGAGAGAGTGTGCAAAATTCATGGAAAAATAGAAGTAGATAGTGGAACATTTCCATGAAAATTTTGAAGCTTCTTCACTGGTTCTGCTGTGAATATTGTCAACGACAGTACAAAATAAAATAAACTGTGTTTCTTTTTTTACTTTTTTTAAATGCCTGCTTTATTTTAACATACTGAACAATTACAAAAAGTTAATTCGATTTTTACACGTGTTATTTAAGGGCCTTGGTCCTATGGAAGGCAAAGTGTCCCTCGCCAAGCTGCTCTCTCTGGGTAGCCTTAGTAGTTAGTCTCTCACAGAATAATGTGGATACAGATTCATTTCCTAATTCTGAAAATTATTAATTAGAGTAGGTTGGCCTGATTTAAGATCTAAATTTATCTTCTCAAACAAATTTTTGATCCGTTTGCAATATCCGTCCTAAATATTAGAAAGCCTAGTTTATTCTGGCTTTGGCTCAGTCTTCCAAAATTCCCTCTGTGTTTACTTGGGTCTTTTGGAAGAGGTCCAAGTTTGTCTCCAGCATCTGAAAGGAGATGAATGAAGTTCAGATTGCATTTACTGTTCTTTTGACTCTCGTATTTGGCTCAAAGACAGATCTAATTTCTCTGGCAATTTTCATAAAGAAATATTACCAAATTAATTTATTTTAGCACTCACCAAAATAGGATGTATTCACAGCTAATATAACACTATTCCCACTCCTTTATTGAAGAATAAAACCCACATTGAAGGATAGATTAATGTTTGCACAGGTACAGCTGTTTTTTAAAATCCTAAGCGTTTTAAAATAACCTGAAGTTAAACTCTGCATAGAGCTGAAGAGAGCGAGGCCAGGGGCTCAAGGTGATGTCGCTGATTAGTGGCCGACCTACAGTCACAACCAGTCTCACTGTGGTTTCCATTTGCTCTCGCGCTGGGATTTCAGGTAGGGTTTCTCAGATTATTCACTTGTTGATTTGATCTTCAAGTGTTTATGGAATGTTGAAAAGTCAACTATTTCTCTCTCTTTCTTCTACGATGCCCTGATCCTATCTTGACCTTTCTCTAAAAAGAAATAGAACAAATAAACATCAAAAATCATGATGTGCCATAAATATGGGGAAAACTACAAACAGTAAATCTTGAGGAAATATGTAGCAAATAGATGAGAGGGTGATAAGCGCTGTAAAAGTAGATGCCAGACCCAGAGATTGATAGATAGAAAATTCGCCAACTATTACATTTTCAATACATAACACTTAACTCCTCAAAGGTTTTTGTGCACACAAGCAAAAGAACCCTCAGCTTAAGGGCATCTATGAATTTTTAGTAGTCTTTGCAAATGTCTCAATTCAGAAATGCAGCATGTCAAGTATTGTCCAACAAAAATATAAAATACTTTAAATTGCTTGAGAACCGCTGTTTCATACAAGACAAAATCAAGTTATTATAATGATTTGTTTATGTCCCATATTCTTTCTGATTATTAGTTTATAAAGGCATCCAAGCATTTCTAAAAGATGGAGAAATAAATATATGCTTGACCTAATGCAATAGCTATGTTTCAGAAAATTCATGAATGAATCTTTTTTTTTTTTGCAAACCGTAATTTCATTTGAAAATGTATTCCAAACTTTGTACTTAAGGGGACTCCAGTAACCCCTTTCCCAAGGAATCTTTCAAAATAACCATCTTATTTTATCTAAAGAACTATCAAAGAAAGAAGCCACTAGAAATACCTATGTGCAGGTCTCAGAGATAGACAGGAGTCATGGTAGCACAGTAGTTAATGGCCTTGGCTTCTCCCTAGAAGGTCAGCAGTTTGAACTCATCGGCTACACCAGGGGAGAAGGAAGTGACAATCTGCTTCTGTAAAGATGGCAGCGTTGGAAATCCGATGGGTTCTAAAGTCACTATGAATCTGAGTCATGGTTGTTTTTATGATGGAGTAAGTACACTAAACCTTCTTACTTGGAAGGCCTGGGCTAGTTCTCAGTTCTAGCCATACTTTACCATCTGCGGTAGTTCCATAATCTGCTGTCAATTCGAGTATTAGGAGTGAAGGGGTGGCGTTTATTTTGTCAATAAGGTCCCAGCTTGTAAGAAGATAAGTAGCTCGCTGGAGGCAGGACACAGGCTCACTCCCTGGGAGACATTGCAGTTGACAAGACACATGGAGCTGTGTTAGTGGCCTGAGCTGGAGGAGACACGTAGAGATCCCTGCCAGCACTGAGATGCTTACAATGCCCATAGATCCACAAGACTTCCCATCCACTGGCCTGTGATCATCCTGCATTCGGTGTGATTGCATGTGTTTAGCGAGTCTGAAGAGGAATTTATAGATAGGTATGGGATATCTGGGCTAATATCGGATTTATGATCTTGATGTGGACTGGGCTGGGATGTTTTCTCAATATTCAATTGCTCTTGTATATAAAGCTTTCTTATACACATATGAGTTTCTGTGGATTTATTTCTCTAGTCTATCAAGACTAACACATTAACACGTCATCGAATGGCAGCTTATAACAAATAACAGGGCCCAGGCCCCATTGCAGACTAAGACAAAACCCGTCAATATCAGCATGCTATCAAGTGCGGTTTCACTGGGGAGAGGTTGAAAGGTGCCGATTCAAGAGAAAATGTACAGAAAATTCATGGTACGACTAGGTGATGTTAAAGAGATCCTGCCTCAGTCACCCCAGGCATGCAGAGTTGAACTCCTTCCTGGGATTTTTCAAATCTGAGAACTCTTAGCAGCATTACCACCAGGCCTGTCTTCCAAGACACCTTTGGGTGGGTTTGAACCATCAACCTTTTAACTAGTAGTTGAATACTTAATCATTTGTCCTGACCAGAGAGACTAGAAGAAAACCACTGTCTTGATATGGGCACTATTGAGTTGCTTTGGACTCATGTTGTTGTTGTTGTTGTTGTTGTTGCTAGGTGCCATCATGTTGGTTTTGACCCATTGCAACCCCACGCACAAGAGAAGGGGACACTGCCCAGGTGTGCGCCATCCTCACGACTGTTTTATGCCTGAACCCATTGGTGCAGCCACTGTATCCATCCGTCTCCTTGAGGACCTTGCTCTTTGTTGCTGCCGCTCCACTTTACCAAGCCTGCTGTCTCTCCTGACAACATGTCCAAAAGATATAAGATGAAGTCTTCTCATCCTTGCTACTTCTTCCAAGATAGACGGGTCGGTCCTTTTCGCAGTGCACAGGGCACTCATAATGACCCATGTTCCATACAACATTCCTTACAGCAATCTTTACAGAAACAGATCACCACACCGGGGCTGGGTAGGTTCTAACGACCAACCTTTCCATGAGTAATAAACTGCCGAGGCTCCTTAGAGGAGAATTAGAGACAGCACATGCAAGTAACTGTTCCAACAATGCTAGTCGAACGTGAAACAGAGCGATGAAATAAAGATTGGAAGAAAATGTACAGACAATGGAAGGTTTCATTGGCTTGATTTGGGTTTCATCGGTTTTATTTTATTCTTGATTCTTTAAGATGAGAAATATTACGACCTGACTGTGCTGATGAGAAGATCCATAGGAATGGAAGCGTCTGTACCGCAGGAGGAAGGAGGGGCAATTGTCTGGGTGTGCTGCTGTAGAACACGCAGCAACGTGGGATAGATAGAGGGCCTGGTGGGAGAAACTGGATCCTGACACAGGAAAGTTGCAGGGAAGGTGAGCGTTCTGGGAGAAGACACATTGGGAAGTTTCTTCTGCTGGGCTGTATTTTCTCATGAGTGGGAGTGAGAAATGCGCCTGGGATATGCAGCTATGTGGAAAGGGGAGATGTTTGAAATGATCATACACTGAGATGAACGGATGCCTACAGAAATGTCACCACATTGGTCTGTTAGACAAGGAAATGAAAGCTACTCACGAATGAAATTAACTATTCTCACTGATGCTCATGATCGTCCCTTCCTCTGACAGAGGTGTGAAAACACTCGCCATGAGTTCATGCAGTCTGACCAGAAGTAAAGAAAGCTTGTCAGTCTACTTTGGGAGGATCTTTCTTTCCTTCAGCAAAACTCTGAATAGTATGTGCTCATCTCCAGTGTGCGAATTCCTCTTAGACTCCACAACATCTTAAGAGCAACAGCAATCACTGGAAGTTGTGCGCCCTCTCTTATGTGCAGACCCGCAAGACCCCTGGTATAGTTCCATCAGATCCGTCCACTGGAACTCATTTCAAAATACTGGGAAAACGCATCTCTCCACATTCTGTCAGCCTTCTCTCTCTAACATTTAGAAAGTTTTCTATACTCTTTTATTTACTTCTAAACTCAAATTACCTGACAGTCTACAAACATTTGTTAGGACCTCCAAAGGTTATTGATATTAAAGTACTTCTATCAAGTGACTGAGAGATCTGCGGTGACTTTTGAATTTCTGGAAAAGAATAAGTATTTCAGAGGCTAAGAGGCATGTACTCCAGAGAAATAAAATAATAAAGCGGTGGGTTTTTTTAACTTTCCCTAACACCGTGTTACATTCCCTCTTCAGATATCTTTTCAGTTCTGCATTTACTTTATTTAACTATGAATAGTCTCCCATCTCCAGTTTCCTCACATCTTTAATTTGTCTGGATATTATATCTAGACCAACTTTCACATTGTATTGTTCTTTTTGAATCTCAGGCTGATGAGGAAAGCATGCGGACATGTATTGCCTTCATATCTGGGTTCAAGTCTGACTCTGGATATTGTCCTTCACCTCTTTTTCACCTCAATTTCCTTATGAGTCACCTAACAACGGCAATGGAGCGCTCATGATCCTGCATCCAAAGAGGATGGAGAGGGCTAACGACGGTCATCAGAGTACATTAAATGCTATGATGTTGACGGTAACATGTTTCCCAGTAAGCGCAAACAGTAACCTCTCAAGTCCTTCCGGACCACTTTTCATGTTCTGCTCAGTACAGGGCGCATTTGATTTGTTGACGGCATGCCTCCTGTGTTCTTTGTTGGATTAGGTGTCACAATAGCATGGACTCCTAGAAAAGAGAGATGGTGTATAGGTCCTCTTTTATTGTGTGCTGTCAAGCGGATTTCAACTAAGTAGCCATCTCTAAAGAGCAGAGTAAAGTGGGCCATACATAGGGGTTCCTCAGCTGTGACCTTTACGGGAGAGTCCGGGGATCCTTTCTCAACCTGTGGGTTGCGACCCCTTTGGGGGTCAAATGACCCTTTCACAGGAGTTGCCGGATTCATAGCAGTAGCAAAATTACCATGATAAAGTAGCAACGAAAATAATTTCATGGTTAGAGAGGTCACCACAACATGAGGAATTGTATTAAAGGGTCGCAGCATTAGAAAGGTTGAGAACCACTGCACTGGTGGGTGAACTGGGGACAATTAGTTAGCAGCTAAGAGCTTAACCATTGCACCACTAGACTTTCTATGTATAGACACAGGCATCTACATCTATATCTATCTATATCTGTCTATCTTTCTAAAAGTAACTTAACTTGTCTAAGTCTCAGTTTCTTTACCAGTGAAATAGATTTTCCAGTGCAGAATTGCACTTGAAAAGGACAATGCCTGTAATTCTGACCCATAGTAGGTTCCCAGTGATTATTATTTTTATTATGACTATTTTGATGGGGTTTTTTGTTGTGTTTTTTTTGTGTTTTTTTGTGTGCAATACCAGACAGTTTTAGTAGAGACCATAATAAGTGCTTGCTGAGCTGGCTATTCCTCTGGCTGGATCTGGTTTACAGTAAGGGATAAACTGAAGGGCTGATGTTTTCCAATTGAAAATGTCATCTTCTGACTGTGTCTGACACCATCTGTGAGATGGCTGCAAAACAATTACCACATATATACGATTTATTTTTAAACTAAAACATTGAACACAATCACTCTGTGATATTATTATGTTGCTGAGGCTGTCCATTTGTAAGCAGATGCAGGGCTTCATGTAGTGGTACCCCAACACATAAATCAAATAATGAGCATCGGGGCACTCCTATAAATAAAGCCCAACTTCTAAGACATAATTTTTAATCTTATATTGTTCTCACCTCTACCACCCACTCTCCTCAGGGAAGGTCTAACTCTGCCTTTATCTCTATCTCCATATCTATCTCTACAGTAAATTCCCCATCCAGCCTGATCCATGGGAGAAAGGGAGGTTCTCCACTCCTTGTAAAGAGCTACAGGCTCGGAAACGCGCAGGGGATGTTCGACTGTGTCCTGGAGGACCGCTGAGAGTCAGAATGGACTACCTGTTAGCGAGGCTGGACTTGCAAGCTTACCATGAGAACCTTTTGAATCAAATGATTCCTCAGCATTTGCTCTAAACGCAGATGAATCAGTACAACAAAGTGTAATGTTAGTAAAGCAATTTCTTGTCAGTTCATCTTTCACTTTTCCTCTTCAACACTAATATTTTTTGCAAAAAAAAAAAATTACACAAATATGTCTCATTCATGTCACCAAATTGTTTGTTGGGGGTGGAGAGTGGGGGTGGGGGATTTCAAGGCCAGGAAATGAAACAGATAGTATTGGCTTGACAGTCTCAGAGGCTGGAAAGATCAAACGTTTTACTAGCTCTAAAAGAATTGCCTCCAAATTGATTCCTGAAGTAAATCAATCCCATGGTCATTTTACATGCTGGCGAGTTAATGGAAAGAAATAGGCTTATCTATTTACCTGAAAGATCTTCAGCCTAATAACACTTCAGTGAGTGAATAGAGACAACTAGATGAGAAAAGTCTGACGCGACTTAAAGGAAGCAGTTAAATTTTGCAAAAGGTAACTTTTTTCCTCTTCAGAGGAACATATTTATATTCTCAAATTGATGAAGACTGGTCACATGCACTCACACTTCACAAGATACTGAGTGAATCAATAAATACATTTAACCTAGAGTTATTGTCAAAGACAAGTAGAGTTTGTAATCGCCATTCCTGATTTGTTTGGTTATTTAAAACATGGCTTTCTTTTTCTAATGCAACTTATAAAACAACTTCACATAATACAAAAATCCAAATTTGTATGAGGGCTACCTTGGGAAATACCTTTTACATTAATGAGAACTTTCTCATTAATAAAACAATAATAATATACAATAAGTAGAATTACTGTTGAAATTTAAATATATCTTTCTTGAAAAGGAACTAATAAG
>NW_022104341.1:39436329-39437445 GCF_000313985.2 Echinops telfairi
CCGTGGGTTTGGATTGGGATGGTTGATTTATTTGTGTGTGTGCAGCATGGGTGTCTGCCTGGATGCTTGCTCGCATGGTGTGCATGCGTGTGTGTCAGAGAGAATGAATGGAGACATATATTTAAAACAGATTATTCTTAGAGTCTTCAGTAGTTTGGGAGTCATCCTCAATAAGAGCTATGAAAAGAGGCTCGCAACAAGGTTGCTCTGAATAAAAAGGCACTATTTTTCTTGCCAGTGAAAATTCTTTTGAAGCACTAATACGCTGAGGAAGAAATGGCAATTCCAAAACTTAAATTATGTGTAAATGCTTCGTGTGGCTTTCCATTGATCCTACTGGACCTCATCAAGGGGTTACGGCTGAGGGAAAAGAAATGCTACAACAAACAACTGATACTGCTACAGATGTGCACTTTAACCCAAAAGACTGCATCTAGGGCTAAGTTCTTGAACACTGTGCTGTCAATACCTATGTACCCTGTTTCCCCGAAAGTAAGACATTCCCCCAAAATAAGACCCACTTACAGTCTTACCTCTCGCTGAAACATAAGGCATCACCCCGAAAATAAGACCTCCCCGAAAATAAGCCCCCCCTCCCCCGAAAGCTACCATAACTCTGGACTCTGGACCATAGTGGCGGGTGCCACCATGCAGCTCACTGTTGGCAGGAAGTGTGAGGTCTCTTAATAAAACAATAAACAATAAATGTATACCATATTCTTCTTCATGGAAAAATAAGACATCCCCTGAAAATAAGACCTAATGCATCTTTGGCAACAAAAATTAATATAAGACACTGTCTTATATTTGGGGAAACAGGGTAGCATAGCTACAGATCATTCTAAAGAGATGTCACTATTTTTTAAATTTTATTGGGGGTTCATACAGTTCTTATACATATATAATACATACATACATACATTGTGTCAAGCACATTTGTACATTTGTTGCCATCATCATTTTCAAAACATTTCCCTTCTACTTGAGCCCTTGGTATCAACTCCTCATTTTTTCCCCTACCTCCTCCACCTTCCCTCCCTCACAAACCCTTGATAATTAATAAATATGTTTTTCATGTCTTATGCTGACTGATGTCTCCCTTCACCCACTTTTCTG
>NW_022104341.1:39438299-39440008 GCF_000313985.2 Echinops telfairi
CTTTGCCTCCTAGTTCTTTCCTCTATTTCCTTTTACTTTCCTCTTGTCCCACTATCATGTTCAGCCTTCATTCAGGTTTCAGTAATTCCTCTCAGTTACATTGCCCTTGATCAAGCCTACCAGGCATCCTACACCCTCCTCGTCATTGATTTTAGATCACTTGTTGTTCCCTTGTTCCTGGATTTGTTAGAATCCACTTCATTTCCCCCCAGTTACCCCTTTCCTGTATCCCCCCAGAACCGTTGATCCCATTGTTTTATCCCTCAGATTGTTTATCCTGCCTATATTATCTAGATAGACATGCAGCGACAATAATAAGCACAAAAACAAGAGAGAGCAAAACAAAACAACAAAAACAACAACCAAAAAACCCAACAACAACAAAAAAAGAAACATATAAATATTTCAGGATGTTTGTTGACCTTTAGGAGTGTTTTCTGGTGATGTCTGATAGGGTGCCAGGCCCTGGCCCCAAAGTCTATTTTTGGTATTCCCTGGCGACTTCATTACTTTGTTCCCCTTGATGCTCTGTTGCATGCCCTTAGTGTTTTGCCCCAGTGTGGTGGGGTCAGATCGGGCACAACTCCCACACTGTGTCTCCAGTGTTGTCTCTCGTAATGATATGGGTCAGTGAGGGCTGTCTTGTCTCATGGTAGGGCTGGCCCTATGGTTCTCTCTGTGCATTGGGTTCCCTGAGCAGGAATATCGTCCTCATGACTTGGTGGGCCAGGATGTCTTCCATTCTCTCCTCTCCCTTCATTTGCTCCTGTGTGCTCTGATCAGACATGTCCCGCTCCCTGAGCTGTAGCTTCAGGGCTGTCCTCTGTAGTGCATTCTTCTGGGATGGAAGGTGAGGGGTGAGGGGGAAGTGTCCAAGTAGTTGGGATTGAGCTGGCCCCACAGACTTCTCTATTGATTCCCTGCTTTATACTGGTATGTTTCCTTTACATCTTGGCACACCAGGTTGAAGTCTAGTCCCTCTAAAGAGATATTTTTTATGAATACAAAAGGAAAAGTTTGAAAGACATGGGAAGCAAGCTCAAGGAGAGCTCCAGAGGGCCCTGCGGGGAGGAGGATGTGGGGGAAGGGAGCGGTGAGTAAACAGTGCCATGGACAGGGGAACAACTAGGGAATTAAAATCAGCAATGAGGAATATGTAGAGATCCTAGTGGTGTTAGAGCAACAGCAATTTAGCTGAGAGAAATTACTAAGAGCAGAAGAAGGATATGCGTGATGGTGGAGTAGAAGGAAGATAAAAGGAAGCAGAGGAAAGATCTAGGAAACAAAGCTATGGATAAAGGTATAAACATAGGTATGTACATATGTAAATTCATGACTTCATAAAAATAAAGGTATAGGCCTACATACATATATTTACACGGCAATACACTGAGGTAGTGGGTGAACTTTGGGCCTCTGCTCGAGCCCTGGCTCAACACAAGAACATTCTATGATGTTCACCCTCCCGTCACAATCACTGAAGACAAGATGGGTATATAAGCAAATGTGCTGAAAAAAGATGATGGTGCCCAGCTATCAAAAGATATAGCATCTGGGGTCTTAAAGGCTTGAAGTTAGACAAGCCAAACAGCAGAGAAGCAACAAGCCCACATGGAAGAAGTGCACCAGTCTGTGCGATCATGAGGTATCAAGGGATTGGGTAACAGGCATCAGAAGACCCAAAACACACAAACAAACAAACAAAAACC
>NW_022104341.1:39440948-39442702 GCF_000313985.2 Echinops telfairi
CCAGAGATGTCTTAAAGGGACCTCAACTTACAGCGACACAGTCCACAGGCTAGGCGTCCCACAGGTAGTGTAACCTTTAAATTGAGGCACAGAACAAGCAAGGCAGCCGCACACTGGTCCGATGATCAAAGAGCAAGAGACAAGAAAGATGAGTCTCACCAAGCCATTTATCTCTCTGCCCGTCAGTTAATCCCACTTGTGTTTATAGGCCAGGCTGGCACAATAAACTATCTCAAGCTGTAAAGGCCCCCAGTAAAATGATATTCTAATTTTTTAAAGCTATAGTTGCTTATATTTCCAGGTGTTTTTATCTTTTCTGAAGCAACTTATATTAAGTTCATTCCTGCAAACATCTCTTCTAGCAAAGTATTCTGCCAAGAATCATTCAGGATTAAAAATCAATAAGTAAGATATAAACTCAGTGCTGGGTGACTGTGGTAGTTAGATATGGCAACTTGACACTCCTGGATCGTGGCACAGCTCAACATGTCAATCGAGGGTGAGTTTGATGACACCTCCTTAGGGGGTGTGGCCTGTTCTAGAAGAGCAAGATGGAACCAAGCTGACTTCTCCCTGCCACTTCACCTTGCTCTCCTGAAACTCTGTGCCTGCCTCCAAGGATGACCCATGTGGGCCCCGGACTCCGAGGGCTGTCAGCCCCCAGCTAGGCTTTCACTGGCCTTGGTGCCATGAGACTGTATTCACGGGCCTGTGAGTTCCCTCTTCCCCACTCATCCTTGTGCCATTCTTGCCCTGCAGCCGCATGTGAGTCTGAAGAGGGCCTGGGCCAGTGCTGGACCGATGGCCCTGAGTTGACTGGGCTGGAGCGTCATCTTGATGTAAAGTTGCTTTGTGATAGAAAGGTCTTTCTAGTACGTAGATAAGTGCCACTGGCTTGTTTCTCTAGACAACCCAGCCTAACCCATCAAAATCTAAGAAGAAATCAGGGGCCAAAAGTAAATATTTGGTAAGAAAAATTGAGGGAGAGCTACAAATTTTCCAATTACTCATTTTTTATGTAAACCCGTCCTCAGAGTTTCAAATGCTCTACAACAGCAAACTTCGATTCTGCAAGTTAAAATATTGAAAGATGAAATTGGCTAGTAAAGTACAGTTGGGTTCAAAGTCTTCTTCAGATTCCATATTCTATGAAACAAGAAAATTAAAAGTGCCTCTTTAACATATTTTTTAGTAGTGTGTTAGTCTGGGTAGACTAGAGAAACAAATTCATAAACACGCATATGTATACATTTTATATACAAGAGAAGTTGAACATTGAGAAAACATCCCAGCCCAGTCAAGATCAAGTCCATAAGTCTGACATTAGCCCATATGTCTGATACCAATCTATAAAGTCCTCTTCTGACTCACAAAACACATGCAATGACACCTAATGCAGGAATATCACAGGCCAGTGGGTAAAGTCTTTGGATCCAGTGGCATTGTAAGCATCTCAGGGCTGGCAGGGGTCTCCACGTGGCTTCTCCAGCACCCAGGGATGCATCAGAGCAGGTCCATGTGGCTTCTCCTCAGGGATGTCTCACAGAGAGTCAGCCTTGTCAGTAGTGAGTCTCCAAGGGAGTCAGCAAAGAGAGACAGTATCTCCCACCTCCAAGGAGGAAAATACCGGGGTTTCCAGAATCCTTAGGGGAAGGCCATGCCCACAGGAAGCCTTATTGGCTATGACCTGATTGACAGAGTAGATGCTACTCCTTCACTCTTAATCCTTAAATTGACAAATGATTATATAACTA
>NW_022104341.1:39444768-39462207 GCF_000313985.2 Echinops telfairi
GGAAAGCAGGATGCTGCAAGGGAAGTGACCTTTTAAAAATTTTAAACAACTCTCACCCTACAAGCCATGGTCATTTAAGGGACACCAAAATAAGGTGAACTTTTGTAGTTGCACATGGAAATCAGTGAGTTGTGTATTTAACTGGATGGTGAGCACAATTGAAGTCCGTGCTTGCAAACCCGAATTTACAAGCTTAATCATAATGCTAATATTTCACTAAAAGTGGTTTCCTCACATGTACAAATAATATGAATATGTATTTTCATCTCCTACATTAATATTTCTGACCCAGACAAACTATTTTCTTTTTCCCTCCTTAGAGTTAATTATTTCCTATCTTATTATACATGTCATACAAAGTTCTTCGGTTGTTGGGTTATGCATTTCTTGCTTGACAGGTTCTTTGGCTACATCTATGTGCCCTCAGTCCAATCTGAGGGCACTGTAGTTAAGAGGGAGGGCAGCGGTTTTCTCTGAGACTGTAAACTCTCCCAAACATCCCGAACAAATTGCAAAACTTCAAAAGAAACTGGAAGCGCAGCAATACCATGCACTCTTGCACGTTTTAACTCTCAACTCAACACAGCTAAGTTATAGATTTGTCCCTTGCAGCCATATCCCTGGGATGTAGCCTCTGGGACTGTTCAACATCAAGTTCACAGAGGCAACAATGGAGGCTCAACAAGGTTCTGGGCTTTGCAAAAGGTCACACCGTCCTTGCTTTCACTAACTTTCTGCTGACCCCCTTTGAAAAGTAAACCATGGCTTGCTCTCTTCACGCCGAACACCTAGTAAAAGATTTCATTTCCGCCCTTCCCAGACTCACCTGCCTTCCTCAATTTTGGCTGAACAGTTCCACTTGGATGCCTCTCCACCCTCACAAAATCCCTCCTTGCTGCCTTCTATGTCCGCTCATGAATTCTCTCTTCTTAGTCATCCTGTCCCCTGGCTCACTCACCTAATCATTCAACAAGTCCTCTCCCTGAATACTCCATGGTATCTGTCCCTTCTGTTTTTTTCTTCAAAACCATTTAATTGGGTGCCATCACAGATATCATATTGTTCCAAAGTTCAATAACATCAAGCAGTATGGACACTTGCTACCACAGTCCAATCGGTTTCAAACCATTCTCTTCCTTCTTCAACTCCTTGATATCAGCTCCTCTTCTCGCCCCCTCCCCCACACAGTACCCCTCAGAAACCCTTATTCTACTTGTCTTTATAGGGCCATCAATCCTGGGTTTCAAATGCCAAAAAACAGAAAAAACATATAACAAAAATTCAAGAGGGCTGCCCCCAATGGCAAAATACATCAGAGATAAACCCCAATAGGGAAAACGCATACAGAGAGAAAGAGAGAGAGACAGAAATGAGGAAAACCAAATCAGGCCAAACGTGAATCAGAGGTGGGGATTAAGTGACAAGGATTTAACCGGTCAAGTCAGGTTTATCATTTTGATCTCTGAGAGCCACCTCTCCAATACTTGGTTTCCCTTCTTTTTCAGCATTGCTTTCCTCCCACAGATCTGGCCCTTTGAACGTTATTTCAGATGTGCTATCATAGGAAGCCATTAGCCTGTCTGCCCTTCCTCCTCTCCTGCAATCCACACGAACCACCCCATCTGCTGCAGTCAACGCTCTTCCTGCCTTATGTATTTGCATGTCCATGACCACATACGTGGACATTTAACCATAAATGGAACAGAGGTCAAGGGTCTGTCATGATCACTAGTACTATGATGTTAAGTTTCCTCATATGATCCTCACAAGAATCACCGAGATGTATTTTGAACAACTGTTTTATAGATGGAAACATTTGAAATCCTAGAGATTGATTGATTTGCCCAACATTCTACCACTAATAATGTAGATTCAGCATTCACATCCAAAAAATATGAGTCTAGACTTCAAACTTTTCATTGACATTCAACATATATCTAGGAATGTTTCCCAAGAACCTATTTGGAAGTGGCACGGTGGCGTGTGAAGGCAACAGGAAAGGCAAATCACCCCCTTCGTAAATGTATTTCCAAGGGAAATAAGGCAGAGCCATAGATTGCAATCTGTACGGGTTTTCTGTCTAAATGTATTTTCATTTAACAGCCAGTCATTGGTAGGGCGTCTCATCATAGCAGCAAGATAATGGGTTTCCAAAGGAACAAGAGTTTGGCCTGTGAAGAATTTAGGAAAATACTATAACTAATACATGGAACCTCGCTGATCACCCACCCTTAGTTCATTTTCTCTTCTTCTGGGAAGACACATTCAAATAGAATAAAACAGACATTTTATGGTTGTTCTTCAATACGTTTCTGTATATTACATTTTGCAGTCAGTCAAAAAAAAGAGGTACAATTACCTCTAATTATGGACAGAAGGCTCGGTGTAAAAGTTGCATTTCAAAATTCTATTTAGAGATATAATCTGCATCAAAATTAAATGTTTATCACTCATACTAAAAGGCTTTGGGAAACTTTAATTAAAATGTGCATGAAAATTTATTTTTAGTTTTAGATTACATGTATTTAATATCAGTCAGAAAGTCCGAAGGCTTCATAAGAAATGTGGTAAGCCATGAGGATTTTAATAGTGTCCTTATACCTTCTCCTTCCTCAAGAGCCTTGAGTCCTGATGGCCAGCACAAAAATTCTGCTCTTGTGCTTCTTGTGGTTAGGTTCTGCCAAGCTGTTTCTGGCTTACAGTGACGTTATGTAGAACAGAATGAACCATCACCCAGTCCTACACCCTCTTCACAATTGTTAAATTTACACCATTGCCATAGTCACTGTGTCAAACCATCGGATTGAGGGCCTTTCTTTCTTGTTAAGATTCAATAAATGTGAACAGCTATGTAGGCTGTAGGCACTGGAGAAGTAAAACCAGTGATGTATATGTGTGTACGTGTATGTACATATACATACATGTGCACATATATGTACATGTGTGTATATGTACAGAGAGTGAAACTAATATTAAGAAAAAGGCTCATACAGTGGTAGAAGTTGGAGTTTACTTACTTCATTAATTATGTCCAAAGAACTGGATATCAATGAGCCACATACAGGTTCGGACCCAACAAAAAGCACCAGCTTTTCCACAGTGTCTGCTTATATAGGATGTAGGTCACACCACCACCCAAGGAAACTGCCTTTGAATCGGTATCCTGAGTAAAAGTGTTGTGTTCTACCCTAATCTTGTTACAACTGATTGGCTGCTCATAGTAGATCCCGTTATGAAGTTAATCAAATTGTGTTGGGTAAGATCCTGATAATTAGTAGGCCTTATTTGTCAAACCTATGAGAATCCCAGCCTAGTCAAATTAACACAAAACCAAATTATTAAGCATCAGAAACCAATTTGGGTTAACTCAAGTAAACATGAGAATTTAGTAGACAATATTGGATAGCTCAAAATGAATAAGAAGCCTTGAACCAGATTTGGAGACATCCTAGACAAAGCAGGACGGTTTGGGGCATCTCATTGGTGAAATCACCTCGATTCTCTTTTTGGGAAATCAGACTGAAATAAGTAAACTCCACCTGGTGTGAATAGCTGAGCACTTGACAATCTGCCAGAAGGTCTGGACATACCCAGAGGTGTCTCCGAAGACAGAACTGGTGATCTACTTCCAAAAGACCGCAGCCATGAAAACCCTCAGGAGCAGTTCTACTTCGCATAGACGTCACAATGAGTCAAGAACAGACTTTCTTTTGACGTTCTTGTTACCCTTCATTCTACATGCAAAGCCCCTAAAGAAATAACATGATCAGTTTTGCATAGGTAACATACCCACCTTTTGATCTAGGGAGTTCAGAGATTTACAACTCCAATAAGACTTCTTAGAGAAGCCATTCTTCAAAAGTAAATCATGAGAAGGGGGGTGTTTGCTGGAAATCCAAAACAAAAAAAATGTTTAGTGGAGTGATATAACAGAAATAGTGTAGGATTCTGATTTTTACCCTCCTAAGATAAGTTAAAAGAGATACATTTGTTGGTTTTTTTGGTTTTGTTTTGTTGCTGTAAAGAGAAAATTGGGGACTTTAAATGTTACAATTTTCAAGAAATTACAGAATTATAAAGAAGGAATTTTCTCCATATCTGAACCAGAGTTAAACAAATTAAAATAGAACATCACTTGTTCATCAGACAAAATTCCATTACAAAAGAGTTACAACAGTAGATAGTGGAAGATGACTAAGGTTTTATCCTAGCTTTTTTTTCTATTTTCGCTGAGTAGAATTCAAGAAGTTAAGGGGATATTGGAGATACTCTAAAACATTGTTTTACTCATGGGTTAAGAAATTAAGACTCAGAGGATTAAAAGGGCATGCGCAAGATCACAGAGCTTCCCAGTATCAAAAATAAAATCACTATTTAGATTTTTTCTGATTTCCAACCCATAGCCATACGCCATTATTCTCCACTGTGTCTTCTGGGGTCCCATAGGCTATAGTTGATTTAGGCCTTCAGTGAGTGAAAATAATTTTTTGAATTTGTCTTTGATTCTACACATTTATGATGTAGCATAACTTCTATTCCCCTACATGCAAGTTATGAACTGCAATATTTCATCCACTCTATTTGCCATTAATTGTAATATAACTAGGAAAGAAAATAAAATGCTGGCAATTAGGCTATGACACATCCTTTTTTATTACTTAGAACTTTTACTGTATACGTAGTGAAGGAGCTCAGTCAGAATACTATGTTTTATCATTTCAGACTCTATGCTATTAACAGCATCCGTGATGCAGCATTTCAAAAAAGAATGCCCCAAATTTCTCCAGTACTTTCTTCCACACTCTTTATACTCATCATGCAAGAATATTTCTTCCTCAAAAAGACTTGACATTTGTGGGCTGAAATGTCAAGGGATTGCAGTTGTCCAGTTGTGCCACAGAAAATAATAACCAAGCTCAAACATGCACATACAATAATAACTTCCTTACAATTGCCACCTGATACAACATCATTGATCACAAGATGTATCCTAATGCCAGCTATGTTAAATATGAATATGTTAGAATCAATATAATATAGCAATTTTTGAATTTTAGCATTAGGAAAAATATGAGGAAATAGCTTCCATGATTTTAGAAAATTTACTAAGCCTTTATATAAACTATAATTCTGTTATTGGTGTTTTATTATACATTTTTTCTTCCAGTTATTTCTAGTTAACATTCATGTAAAATGGGGTAGGTCACTGCACCATCATTTCACTAACCATCCCAGAGGTATGTTGTGATAGGTATATTAGCTGCCATCTAGCCAAATTAAAAGTTAGTTTTCAATTTTCTGAAAAATTTAGATTTTCAAAAGAGAAATACTTCTGTACTTCCATTTACTATTAAACTGAAAAAAAAAAACACTTCATTTGAAGGGTCGTATTTATCAAACAGCATTTTTAGGAAGGTAACCATTGCATCAGAGTCGGGGCGTAACAGGCACAACCACAACAACAACAAGCTTAGCTTCTCTGAAACAAATTAAATAACCAGTCCAGATAGAGTTTTGATGGCTACAATAGACGGTCTCTATGTTCAAAACTGTCTCTGAGGCACCAGCAGTGGCATCACCTGGGGCATGGTTAGAAATGCGGACCCCTGTGGAACCAGTCTTTGTTTTATAAGCTCCCCAGGGGAGACGCATGCGCATTAAAGCTCCAGGAGCAGGCCTCTAAGACGTGGGCTGCTAAGCTAAAGCTGAGCGCACATTTCCCAGAAACATGGGGTTGTTGCAACCACTTTATTGCCACAGCTAACCTACGGAGCTATTAGGCTCCCAGGCATTTCCAGTTTGACTGCTAGTTCCTAGCAGAGTTTTGATCTGCAGAGGTGAAGGGAAAAGGCGTAGGTGGTGAATGGCACAAATCTTTACCAAGGTGATGGAATCTTTTAGTGGAAAACCAGGAAGGAAAAAAGGCTGAGAGTTGGAGGGAAAACTCTCTTACTTCGATCATCATTCGACTGCATCAGGAGGACGGAGAACTTCTGCACGCCTCTCGTTTAAGGACTCGCCGGCTTGTGCTTGCTCTCTCGTCCGGCGAGACTTCCGAAACCTTGGGATACGCAACCGGGATTTCAGGATGTCCTCGTGGGCGCTATGTCTAAGAGGACGTGCTTTTGAAAATGAGATCACGGGCAAAGGCATTTTCCTAGAAAAGAGCTCAGGGCTCTTCATCCACATAGCGTCTTCAATAACTACATAAGCAAGCAATCACGTGGCTAAACAAGAACTAGAATGCTGAATAATTAGGAGCTGGACTGCACAGCACGTCAGAGCTCCGATGTGAGAGCTCCCAGGTTTCCCACGGGAGAGAGGGCCGGACGCCTGCCTTCACCAGGACCACAGCCCGCAGAAACTCCGTGGGGCAGTTCATGGTCAGGGTGAGTCAGAATCAATAGGAGGCAGTCGGTTACTCGAAGTATGTTAATTTTGTTCGCAATTTGGCTTAACTATCATTGATAAGAGCTTTCTTCTTCGTCTTACGTACTTTGATGAGGTTGTCAGGTGAGATCAGTCCCTGGCGGAGGACATCATGTTTGGTAAAATAGAAGGGAAAGAAAAAAAAAGGAGGTGTTGGGGTGGGAAGAGGGGGTTCCTTCACAAACTGGATGGACGCCGTGGCTGCTACCATGAGCTCACACGTGGGAACAAGTGTGAGGTCGGCGCCGAAGCGGGCAGTGTTTCACTGGTTGTGTATAAGGTCAGGAAGGGTCGGACCCGACTTGATAGCGCCTAACCACAACCACTTGCAACTCATCTATCTGGACTCGTGAGATAGTTTATGGCCCTGTACCAAATTTTGTGCTGTTGCTTACTTTTTTTTTTAAATCATTTTATTAGGGGCTCATACAACACTTATCACACTCCATACATACATCAGTTGTGCATTTGTACATTCATTGCCCTCATCAGTCTCAAAACATTTGCTCTCCACTTAAGCCCCTGGCATCAGGTCCTCATTTTTTCCCCTCCCTACCCGTTTCCCCCTCCCTCATGAACCCTTGATAATTTATAAATTATTATTTTGTCATATCTTGCCCTGTCCAACATCTCCCCTCACTCATTTTTCTATTGTAGGTCCCCCAAGGAGGAGGTCACATGTAGATCCTTGTCACCGGTTCTCCCTTTCCAACCCACCCTCCCGCTATGATCCCAGTATCACCACTCACACCACCAGTCCTGAAGTTTTATCCCAAAACAGAAAACATGGAAACAGGAAAAGACCGGCTGGGGGCTTCAGCTTCACTATATACTCATTCCCAAGTGCTGGTATCTCTTCCCCCCAGGGGTGTCCTCCCTTCCTTGACTCTGTGCTTGGGTCACCTCCCACCCTTAGAGGGTCATTCTTGCTATTCCTCCCTTAGTCTAAGGTCCCCTGTGGTCATCCTGAACTGTAGCATAGATGTTAAAAGCTATATTGTTCTACAGTGTATCCTTCCCTCTTTGTCTGTCTATTTCAAAATCTCATTCATGGAAGAGCAAAGAAAGGTCAGGATTGGTCTTGGCAGACTGGCTCACTGCGCACCATCCCTTCACCCTTAGCCCAGGGCCCCACAAAGGGATAGTAGTATCCTTTGAAGCTTTTGAAATCATCAAGGGAAAACACTTCGAATCCCGTCTTTATAACTAGATGCCCATTCATCAGTGTAGGCAAAGGGATAACACATCAAGGATGGATATCATTTAGAAAGTATGATTTGATCCCTAAAGTGAATGATCATGACAAGCTCAATTCCCATCTGCTCAGGAGAATAACTCAGTACAAGTGTCAGTTCTGAAATATGTCCTTCAGAAAGCTCAGGTAAGAAATCACCTCTATTTGCCATTAATTATCAAACACATTAGCGTTCAGTGTTAACTACTTCACCTATGCAGCGATCGATGTATGAAGTTGTACGAATAAGGGAACGAATAAGAGCTAGAGAAATTCAGTACTGATGGGTATCTAATAGCAAGGCCCAAACCCTAGGTCTAGGACTAAAAGGATGGGGAATTAGGTCAAAAACAGTGTCCTTCTGGGGTTCCGTTTCTAAAACTGAAAACTGCTGGTGATCAGGCTTCAAAAGAGACAGGTTAGGGCAGAATTTGAAAGGCTGGGTGCTGGATAATTCTGATGAGAGACTGGTTCAAATTCAAATCCAAGCACTCACCACCTTGTTATCTCCATCGAGGTTTCCAAATACAACTGCAGATTTTTAATCTGCACAATGGGGATAATACTCATGCTACTTTAAGGAGGTATAAATATGTGATTTAATGCAATATTTGGTATCTTTTGATTTGTAGTCAAAGAAAAAATATATCCACGACCTCTAAGCTCTAGTCATTGAAAAAAATATTTCCTCTAAAAAATATTTACTTATGTATATGAATTGTTGTGAATATCAACTGATATACTCTATCAAAATAACTGTCTACTACTCTTTAGAAATGAGGAAATATTGTTCATATGCGCTTACCTTTCTTACGTGTAGAAGTACATAATATGGTTTTTATTCTAAATATCAGAATGAGTGATATAAATTTGAAATTAAGGGAGGAAGAGAAAATGCTCTAATACTGGGAAACATGATAGTACAGGGCAGATTTAAGAGCATATGTCTCTAACAGTCCATTGAAAACATGAAGGTAAATTATCAGACTATCATCACAACAGAGCCTACTCATTCACAACTACACAATAACCATTACTGAAAAGTAAAATGATTGCTACAGTTAATTTTGTTGACCCCAGACACTATTGACCGATGGGCCTGTTTCCTATTTTCAATAGTATAAAAAGAGTTGTATTAATTTTATTAGGCATAAATTTTAATCAGAGGTACTGACTCACAGGTAAAATGATGTCAAATGAATTCTGAATAACCTGAAAATAATGACTCATAATGAAAGTTATCATAGCAGAAGAAATGTCATATCTCTATATTTTTATCTTCATTTCACCCATATTTTTTGTCCTTATCATTCACTTTTTTTCTCTCCAATTATCTCAGGTAGCAAACACAGTAAAAGAACTGTTTGCAGTTTAGAAGACAACCAAACTAGGCATTTCTCTGAACTTACTGATGGAATAAATCTCGAAGTGGCTTGACTTGAAAATACTTCTTACCAGTTGAAAAATAGCTCTTGCAAGATTGAAATTTTAAGAAGCAATTTGTTAAAATTAGGCCCTTAGCAAGACAGTTAAAATAATTTCTTTGCTTTTTTTTTTACAATTTCATATTCTTCAAGGCCCTGCTGGTGAAGTATGAAAAAGGAGAACTGATCAACGGAAGTCATCCTTAAGAATTTTTCTAAACCACTGAGGTACCACTTCACAAAAATGATGTTGACCTGTCAGTTATACCTTCTTTTCCCTGTGGGCTTGCCTCCATTTTGCAGGGGAGATATACATATCGGCATGTATTGAAATAGTCTGAATCAAATTATCATCTCGTTGAGATGGGAATGTAGCAAGGGGATGTCTCCATGACTCAAAATTCCTCAGAGAGGAACCGCAGTGTCAAACTTGTGATATGGTGTCAAGATGAAATATGCTTTGAATTTTATAAATAGTATGGAGCATATTTCACTGTTCATTCAAGTGTCATGCTAGACCTAGGTGAGTGTTGCCAATGTAAGCTGATGGAGATCAACACTTTTTTGACACTCCTGCTAGCAGGTGCTTATACAATGCTTATAGCTATAATTGTGTCAAATTGTGCTAATTGAGTACTGAAAAGACACTAGTAAGTTGAAGTATTCAAAAAGTGTATTTCTCAGAGAATCCCATGAGGCTCTTCAAGTTAGGCACTTGGGGTGGGGGGGCTTTTTCCCCACTATCAAGTCCCATCAAAGTACAGTGTCTTAAAGTGTCACTTGGGTCTTAATTTAATTTTTTAAAAGTAAGTACCACGAAAGTAAAGTCATTGAAAATCTTGATTTTACATATTTAAGGTATTCAGTGTTTTGCCTCTCACTATTTTTTTCTGCAGGCTTAGTCAATTTTAATCGCATTTAGAATTAGTTGTGATAGAACGTGTGTGTTCATTATAAAAGGTACTTTAAGTACAGCTTAGAGTCCTAAGCAACTTTAGCTACTGACAGATAATAATAGTAAATACGGTGTGATTTTGAGTCAGGAAGAAAATGAAATACAATATTGGTTCCTGGAGTGCATTTTTTTTCCTCCATAACTCCTCTCAGGTCAAAATAAATAGGAATTTTTCAGAATGTCATTATGGGAGAATACAACTTCAATGACCTCTCAATTTCATATGAGAATATTCTGCTTTCAGAAATAGAGATAACAATCTTTGGGTTCCCAAATTCTAACCATATGCTATTAAAATCTTTCTCCCACTTTTCTGTTAAACTGTACTTAATCCTGGGTGTCAATGTGCTGAGGAAGATAGTAGAGATATATCTGAACTTTGCCTTAAACATCTTTAATCTTTTCTTAAGCTCCCATTCATGTAATACTGCTTCAGCAATCTGATTTCAACACCCCATCTCCTAGGGGAGAAATGCTAAGATTTCCAAGTTGAGAAACAGGGTGAAACTGCTTCTCCAAACTAACCAGAAATTCCCTGCCATGTCTCCTGAGGCCTTCCCAGTCTTTTGAATTCCAATGGCCTAAAAAGGGTTTTGCTGTGGCCCAAGGGGTCCTAGAGCTGAGGGGACTGGTAATGGCATAAGGTTTAGGTGGTCACGGATCATTTTTACTTGGTGTGGAAAGTATCAGCCCTCTTAGAAAGCAGCATGTGCCATGAAACATACATTTTCCCAAAACCTTGGTTCTCTGTGCTGGATATTAGCAAAATTTAGCAACCAATTTACAACGCTCTGTCTCATTTTCATGGTGCTGAATGATGTGGGAGTCCGCTATGGAGGAAACCAACTGATACTGTGCCTTCTGCCACATTCCCGCCTCTTTCACCACACATGTGGAAGACACCCTCTCCAGAAATGTGGGCTTGCGGGCCCGCGTGTCTATTCCGACCCAATTCAGAGAGCGCTCTGCAGGGTGGGGTAGTTCTCAACTATTTTGCCCGTAAACAGGGAAGCCCACTGTTCCTGACCACCCTTCTCTGTCTCCGCTCAATGGCCCTTAGCTCTGTCAAACTAACAGTCACTGTGTCGCCCACCCTTTTGGACTAGTCCCAATATTCGTGCATGAGAAATGATGCACTCTAATGGCAGTGGTTTCCTCGTGCCCAAGGAGATCTCCTGGCAGATGGAGAGCAAGTTGGAGCTCTCTAGGCCTAAACTGACAATGAAAAAAATCTAACCCAGATTGGCGGTGATTACTGTCTACCAGCTTTCCAAAGCCTTTACGACCCAAGCTGCTAGTGACAGTCCATGCTGTTGGCAACAAAACCAGAATCCAATTGAAGTGCATATTTGATAAAGAGCCTTTCATTTATACGAGCAGCTTTCAGCAATTAGTTTCACTTTAGCAGAAGGAGGGAAGGAGGAAGAGAGTTTTCTCTCCTGGTATCCTATAACAAAAATGGTGGAATGATTTCTAAAAAGCTGGTCTCTCCAGAGCGAAGGTAAAAAGTATCATTATTATGTGTAATATATTGAAGGGTGCTGCTGATGTCTTTTTGACCCTTTGTCAATTACAACTCATGACAATCTATAGCTTAGAGTAGAACGACCCCGCAAGCTGCCCCAGGCTATAATCTTTATGGAAGTCAACTGCCACAGCTTTCCACTGCACAGCAGCTGTGCGTTCAAACAACGGACTTCTCTGTTAGTGGCCAAGAACTTGACCACTGGGATCTTTGACACACCTTATACAGAATTTAAACTGGGTGGAGGGGGTGGTGATACATATGTATATATATAGAGAGAGACACACACACACACTCACACACACACACGCACCATGTTCATTAGGGACAAAAAGTATTCATGACATTCTAAATATAGGTTAGATCCGTTTTTCTGGAAACTTCTACACAGTAGAAAAGGCCACTTGTTTGCTATTCCTAAACAGACAAGTCTCAGCCAGCCATGTTCTTTCAGCGCTGCAGCAACCTTTCATTTTTGGAACCTGTAATCTCTTCCAAGAAAATATGTTGGTATTGTTTAAGTCACAACACTTCAAGTTAGTGGCAGTTTCAAATGATCAACCGATCTGACAGGCATGTTGATGCCTTCCTATCTTTCCGAGAAAGAAAAGACCAAGCAGCAGGTGAAAAAGAGAAAAGTGATGAACTGAAGTTCTTTTAATAGATGGAACAATGGATGAATGGATGGATTATGATAAGAGTTGTACGAGCCCCCAATAAAACGATTTAAAAAAATAAATGGAACATTTGAAATATTAAATCAATTCCCTAGGTGTATCACCATGCCAAAAAATTAAGCTGTTTTAAAAAAATGATGGAGATATGTGAAAGAGACCCGGGACCCAGGTTTAGGTGGTCACAAAGAATTGCCAAAGTTGGAGTTATTTGAGCAAAAAAAAAAAATTAGATAATTCAAAGTATAAAATAAATATACATGAGCACTGTATCCATATGTATTAAACTGATACATATGTATTTAAAACTTTTGTAAAAATTTTTTAACTGTATTTTGATAGTCCTAAAGGAAATGGTGATCTGGTGGTGTAATGAGTTACTCTTGAGGCTTCTCACCACCGCATCAGCAGTTCAAAGCCACCAGGCTCTCCATGGGAAAAAGATGAGGTTTTCTGCTTCCATAAAGATTGACAACCCCAGAAATCCCAAAAGGGCAGTTCTAGGCCATCTACAGAGTCACAGTGAGTGAGAGTTGACTCGACACTAGTAAGTGACAGGAGATGAACTCAACATTTCTACTTCTGCCATGGGGGCAACGCACAGGAGATCCTTTCAATGGTGTAACCTGGAAAAGGAAGGAAAAAGGAATAACTTTATAGCGGAAAAATATAACACTACCTCATCTAGTTCATCAAGGTCAACAACCACAATGCCACAAATGACAAGTCATGGTGATACCTTTTAAATGATATGATATGATATGATGATATATGATATGATATGATATGATATGATATGAGATATGATGCTACAACTTACACTTAACTTTTGTTGTCTCCCCCCCTCCAAAAGAAACCCGACAACATAACGCCAGAAACGCTTTGTACTAGCTTCGTAAGGTTTCTGTAATTCTAAAACTGTTCCAAATGTTTTCTTAAAACAATTTCATCTCTATGGTACATGACATTTTCCTGCAATTTAGTTCCATTATTTCTGTTGGCTTGCTTGCTTGCTTGCTTTCAGACATTCATATGCATATATGCATATAGGTATTACACTATTATTATCATCATCATCATCATCATTAGTACTTGTCATCAAATTCCTTTTTCTACTGTACACATTGAAGTTAAGTGTGACTCTCTTTTTGCCCTGCTCAGGGAAACATGAAATGATAAAATACTTTCCAGGTCAAGATGTAAGAACCAGCTCCAGAGTCACCAATTTCCTGACTTCTAGCCTTAGTGGTAAAAGAAACAAAATTGAGATAGACCTTCCATACCTGGGTCCCTAAGTAACTACCGTGAGCAGACCTCTGGGCTAACAAGTATTTTAGAAATACCCAACTCATTGCCATTGAGTCAAATCTGACTCATAGCGACCCTAGGACTAGGAAAAAACTTCATTGAACCCTTTCATGAACATTCGAGGCTACTTTGCTGCTTCCATAGGATAACCAGCCCATTTCACAGGGACATCATTGAGCTCACAGTGGTCCAATGGGACAGGGTAGAACTGCCCCTCTGGGTTGCTGAGATTGTAACTCCCATCAAGGGAAGAGAAAGCCTCACCTTTCCCCAGTGACTCGGCAGGTAGTATTCAACTGCTAACTTTCCACTGAGCAGCCTGCACATAATCCACTATGCCACCAGGATTCTGCAGACACACATATGTGCACATTATGCATATTATGATAACATAGCAATTTTCAAAAGTCACAGCAGGGGTCCCTCCTTAGAGTATACACATTTATTACAATGTGCTCATTTTAGGCAAAATTACCATCAGAATGGGAATAGGTCTTTGACCTGATCAGTTTACTTCCACTTTATGACTTTTAAACTTTTTTTTTTCATTTTCTTACACTGTGGTTTTGGACATTGATCTCCATTACATATAGGAAAACCATCCCTAGCTTAATTGACACTAGATTTCATAGGTAGATTTAGACTTAAATTCTCTGTTGGAGAAAATGTGGGGATTTGCTTTTTCCCTTTAATGAGAAAGAATGAGTGAGTTGACTACTATGTTTTTAAAAAGAAAATGTTTCACACACACACACACACACACACACCCCGCAATTTGGAAAACACATCCAATGATAAAGTAAGTGGTAAGAAGGTTTATTTTTTTATATACTATAGGTTTTAAAAGAAAAAATATTTTATGATCCTTATAAATAGGTTAGTTAGATAGTCCTTCCAAACTGATAGGCATTAAAAAACATAAAAACTCTTGCAGGGAAATAGACTAACAATCCCCTTGGGAAGGTGTAAAACCACCATCAGGCCAGGAAGCAGTCAGATTCAAAAACATCTTTGGCCTAAGCAGATGCTAGTCGTGACCACGTGTTTACAGGCTCAGTGACAACTCCTTCAGACGCAGTTGCAAAACGGGACTTTGTTTATTTAAGATAGGATTGCCACAGGAGCGACATCAATTCTTTCCCACTGGTTCACGAGGCCCCTGACATCCCCTGGAACAGAGTTGAGTCATTGTCGTGTGAAACGCTGGTCTTGAAAAAATAAGATGCAGGGGCCACAGTCTTTCTTTCTAAAAGAATATTGTAGAAGACTTAATCTTTTATTAAAATATTCCCTCTTCAAGAATAAAGCAAGTTGTGACTTCATGTGGTGGACTTTTTTTTTTCTTCACCAAAGTATACAAGGAAATTTCAAAAAATTCACAAAAAAAGGAATGGGAAGAAAAGGCAATTTGATACACAAACTTTTTGAAGGCCTTCCTATGTTGCAATGTGAAAATATATGTATAGCGTTCTTCTAGAACAGCGGCTCTCCACCATTTGGCCTCCTTTGGCTGTACAAGGTAGAAGTAGAAGTCAACTACTACATAATAGCGCAAGGCCAACTGCCACAAGTCAAAGGTCAGACGTCCTTCTGCTACCCCATTCTAAGACCAACCATTCCTCTGCCCTGCTCTACTTTGCTGGGTTCAGGAATTCATTGCAATGTCCACATAGCGCACACAAACTAGGCTCACAAATCTGTGGAGTCAAACAGACTACCAGAAGGCAGCATCAGAGAGCATTAAGGATGTAGTAATTAGTCCACAGTAGCACCTCTTTTTTGCCAGGATACCGGGAGGGTGGAGGGAGGGTGGGGTGGAAAGGGGGAACCAATTACAAGGATCTACATATAACCTCATCCTTGGGGGGTGGACAACAGAAAAGTGGGTGAAGAGAGACGTCAGACAGTGTAAGGTATGACAAAATAATAATAATCTATAAATTACAAGGGTTCATGAGGGAGGGGGAGGGGGAGGGAGGGGAAAAAGGAGGAGCTTATGCCAAGGGCTTACGTAAAAAGCAAATGTTTGGAGAATGATGAAAGAAACAAATATACAGAAGTGCTTGACACAATAGATGGATGGATGGGTTGTGATAAGAGTTGTACAAGCCCCCAATAAAATGATTTATTTTAAAAAGAGAGTTCCGATGTCAGAAACCCACAGGGACAGTTTCCCCCAGTCCAATTGGATCACTTCGACTCAGAATCAACTCCATGGCAGAGTTCACTAATCAGCCTCATAAAAAGTATACGTACCCTATTCCTCAAAGAAATTAAAATTAAATTTATGACAGACTTTATATTGTCAGGGGTACATTTCAATCCATGACGGTGTCACGCTGGTTTTTGTTGGCAGGGGCTCTAGAGTCCGTTCTGAAGCACAGGGCCCTTGTATGGCAGAGACCAACACCGCCCTGCCCTCACCGTCCCTTGTATGGCAGAGACCAACACCGCCCTGCCCTCACCGTCCTCCCAATTGTGCTTTCCTAGGTTTGAACCCATCCGTGCAGCCCCTCATTGAGGGTCGCTGCCCCTCTACTTTTCCTAGCATGCTATCCTTCTCCAGGGTCTGAGCTCTCCTGACATGTCCAAAGTACATGAGACAAAGTCCTTTGACTCTAAGGAGCATTCTGGCTGTACTTCTTCCAAGACAGATCCGTTGTTCTCTTAGCAGCCCATGGGACTTTCAATATTGTCAATGTCGTAGTTCAAGTGCATCAATTGTTCTTCAGTCTTTCTTATTCAAATGCCCAATTTCATATGCTTAGAAGGCAATTGAAAATGCTATGGTTTGGGTCATGTATACCTTAGTCCTCAAAGTAACATTCTTGCTATTTAACAATTAACCTACTGAGAAGTAACCAATGGGTAAACACGATAATGGGGCAAGAGGACAAAAAAAGAGGAAAGAAGAAAAAAATATGTGTGTGTGTGTAAATTATATATATTGCATATGCAAATGCAATAAGGAAGCAGATGGACTTTGGGCTTCTAATTAAATCCTACCTCAGTATAAGAACAATTTGTTCTAATAATGTGGCATTATATGAGACTCACCGTCCTGACACGATCACGGAAGACAAAATGGGTGCATAAGCAAATGTGGTGTAGAAAGCTGATAATGCCCAGCTATTAAAAGATACAGCATCTGGGGTCTTAAAGGTTTGTAGTTAAACAAGTGGCCATCTAGCAGGGAAGCAACAAAGTCCACATGGAAGAAGCACACTAGCCTGTGTGATCATCAGGTGTTGACAGAAAAAGGTATCAGAAGTTCAAATACAAGCAAACAAATTGATGTGAAGGGGCAGGGATGTAGTGGAGACCCAAAACCCACCTGTAAGGTAATTGGACAGACCCTCTCAGAAAGGCCACACAGAAGGGATGATAAATCCAGGGTGCAGGTAGCACTGATGAACCACATAACAATCCTCTAGTTCTTTAATATTTCCTTCCTTTACTATTACAGGTTTTATTTATTTTACCTCGTTAATTATGTTAGATTTGTGGATGTTCGTTTGTATGTTTAAGATCATTCAGTACATGAAAGCCAAGATAGATAACTCTTCAGAAACAGTAACAGAAGCAATGGTTCCCTGAGGGTACGGGAAGAGAGTGGGGAGGAAAGTAGAAATAGGGAGCTGATAACATTGGTGACTCTGTAACTCCACTTGATGGGATCGAACAACAGAATTGTATGTGAATGGATATATTGGATTGTGTAAGAGATGGCAAAAAAAACACACCCTATTATAGGGAAAAAGAAATAAATAAGGGTTCCTTGGGGGCAGAGTTGGGAGTGTGGGGAAAGGCTGGGGATGGATAAAGGGGAGTTGATATCAAGGATTTCAAGAAGAAAGAACATGTTTTGAAACTGGTTGAGGTAGCAATTG
>NW_022104341.1:39462464-39468393 GCF_000313985.2 Echinops telfairi
CAAGGAAAATGCTGAAGATATAGTCAGAATATTCAAAAGTTTAAAGTTATAAATAAAATATATTTTTCTTAGCCCCTGAAACTCTCTAAAATAACCAAATCATATCTTTTCTTCCTTGAAAATCCGTTTAAAATTGGATGCATAACACCCAGGAGCCCCACTGAGCCCATCTCTTCTTTCAAAAACTGCCAGGTATGCTTTAAATAGTTGGGGTCTTGGCAGTATGGTTAGGTTTATAATCTGCAACAACACTCTTCTCCTTATTGCTTACAGGAAAATCATTTTCCACAATGACTCACTGGCACCTGGCCCTCTAATCATCATTTCTGGAGCATTTAGGTACAGGACCCACGGTGTCTTCTCCCGAGATCCTAACAGAATGACAATGACCCAGCAGAGTTAGCTCATGGAGTCACAGGAAAAGGCCGCATGCCTGCATCAGAGATGGTGGCGAATAGACCGAGGGGCATCTGAGACAAGCTGAAAACAAGAGGCCCTCCAGGCATAGGGAACTGCCACAGCAATGTGATTCAGAAAGAGCGCAGGGCCACCAAGAGAAAGAGGTGCACACTAGAAAAACTGATAGGCCATAGATTTCTGGATACCCTGGCTCCTGGGTCTTTATAAAGCAGAGCACTTCCTGTATTAGCCTTGGAGATTCACGTAGAATAAGAACACAGATATCCTGCCCTTGATTCTTCAACTACTGATGTTCCCTGACATACATTACAATGTTTAAAGAAAACATAGTGCACTGGAGAATCTAATGGAACAGAGTTCATGATGGGGGGAGTGCAAGGCTTGTAAACACTTCAGAATACCTTTTGGCGCCATGCCATAGGAAGTAGGTTTGGCTTTTTAAACTTTATAAAATTTGCTGGGCAGTATATGCTTACACAATGGCATAATCTTATTCGGCTGATTAGGCTAGTAAACATAAGAAGTTATAATCATCAAACATAATTGACAAAAGTTAACATGGCGTTGTTTAATGGAATAGTAAATTTTAAGATCAAATTAGTTGTGTTCAGAAAAAACACCAGAATATATTTTCTAATTTATAAACTCTCACTGAGACTATATTGTAAATGGAAAAGTCCTAATTCTTCAATTCATACTTAGCCTGCCATATTCATTTCTAAGATTCTGACACTCAATTTATCTATAAATCCAAAGAGAGTTACTTAGACATGAACATGTCTGAAAAGGAAGAAGCTAAATAACTTCTGTTTCTGGGAGGAATTGTTCTGTTTGAATTAATAGGTGTTATTCCTCAACACACATATATCTTTTCAAGATGGGCAGAAGTCACAAGCTTTACACGGGACATGTCGTTCTTCCAGACTCCTTGATGAGACTCAAGAAACTCTGATTTAGACACAGCCTGGTTAGCAATGACATCCTTATAATGTGAGAGAAGGGAGGCTAATTTAAAACTAAATGTAAACAGTGGTTAAACTTGAATATCAAAAGTACATTTATAGAAAGAACAATTAAGGACGTTCTGGAGGTTTTTTAAGAGCACAGAGGAACAACATGCAGTGAGACTTTGTTGTCTTTTGTTTGGTAACTGAGACATTTTCCAATAGCTGAGCTGTATGTCAGCAATATTATGTTCTGAATAAAAGGTCCACACGTGACAGGTAGGCTTGAGTTGTCTACGTATAAAATTCTGGCAGAATACCAGAAACAGGAGTGATTTGACACATAATCTGTTAGCTGCCCTAAGAAAGATCTTTGTTCAGTGGTTGGGTGAATTTTACAGATCACTGGCTACTCAGGATGTCAACAGTGCCATGTGGATAAATAATATGTGATCCATCAAAAGCAGGAGAGACTAAAAGATAAGTCATGACTTTTCAGTACTCCACTCTGAATAGAAGACAATTCTTACCCATAATGATACAATTCTGTGGTTGTAGCCACCTTTGACTGCATTTCTCTCAGTTTCCATAACATCTTGAAGTAGATATTTTTTATGCAGTTACACTGTCTCTGAATTTATTATTTCTCATAATTTTTCTTCACCTAGTCCAGTGATAATGATTTACAATAATAATTCATCACTATCCTTCTCCATCTGCCAGGTTACAGAATAGAAGCAAGACTCTATCTCACATACTTTGAATGTGCTGTGAAAAGAATCAGGCTCTGGAGAACATCACAGTTCACAGAGCAGTCAATGAAAATGAAGAAGATTTGTGTGATATTTGAGGTCTTGTGTCACCATGGCTGGGAAAGGATTCTCAGTAGTTTGGCAATTAAAGCCAAGTAACATTCCATGATTAGGTCTCTTAGAGGGTGTAACCAGCTTCCAATATATGTAGACACTATGGGAAAGTTTGCTTGCTTTTTGATGGATCAGAATCCTCTCTGGCTCATCAATCTCTGATTCTTTGGACGTGAACCAGTGTTCAGTCACAACACTTGTTAATCCTGGGAGTTGTCAGCAGCCTGCCATCTAACCTGACACATTTGGATTCATTCACCTATGAAACTAGAAGCCATGGTCTGACCTACCAATCTTAGGTTCATCAATCCCTGTTGCTACAAGAGTAGGAGAAGCCTACAGCCTGACATCTGACCCGCAGACTTGGAACTGCCCACCTATGCAACTTTATAAGCCATTCCCTTGATATAAAGTTCTATGCATAGATACACCTATAAGCTTCACTGGTTTTGCTTCTCTAGAGGACTCAGCCTATAACAATCCTCAATGACACAGTGGCTACAATAGACTCAAAGACCCATCACAACAACAATGTGTGTCGACCGAAGTCAGTAAGCTCCAAGTTGGCTGTTGTAATGGGAAGAGGTATGGGTCATTGACAACGTCAAAACCACTAGAAGGAAGCCTGGGGTTTGTTTTACTCATTTATTTTCACTTAAAAATAATTAATTATTTTACTTACTTTTACTTTCACAATATACATCCCACTGGATGTACCCACGGCAATTTTCACTTTGCAGTCTTAACTTGACATGTTAAGGCTGAAAGGCTTTTATTAAGATAGAAACAAGAGAAAGAGAATTGGAAAAATAGAAGGGGATTCTACCATTCTATTTATTTTCTTTGTCATAAGTATTAGGCCAGTAATTTTTTAAAAGGGAAGAAGTATTGAGCTTGAAAATAAAAGATCAAAATATTACATGTACCACCTATTGACATGCAAATTATATAAGCCCTCTGATCTTCAGTTTCCTCATTTGAACAATAGAGACAATAAAAACAAACTCACCTACACCATGTAAAATAGAAATTATAAAAACCTAGCATATTACAAACCCCAAACCTCACTTCTGTCGACTTGGTCAGGACTCACAGCGACCCTATAAGAGAGTAGAACTGCCCCTGAGGGTTTCTGTGGCTGAATCTTTATGGAAGCAGGAAGCCCCATATTTCTCCCTCGCAGTGACTGGTGGTTTCAAACTGCTGACCTTTCAGATAGAAGCCCAAAGCACTATGTCACCAGGGAACGTCCAGCATGTAACAAGCCCTCCAAAAAATAAAGAAGAGTAGTTATTGTCTCCTGCCGTTAATTTTATTATTCATAGGCTTAGTCTCCTCTTAGTAATGTTTATCTTGTTCAATCGCTCAGCAAATGTGGTCCCCAAAAGATGTCTACACTCTACTTTCCAAAGCCTGTAAATATGCTACATTACAAGGGGAAGAGAACCCTACAGATGAAATGGAAGTTATTGTATTAGTTTCCTATTAAAACATTAGCACCATCTTGGTGGCTTAAAACAAATTTATTATTTTATAATCCTGGAGATCAGAAGTCTCGAGTGAGTCTCACTGACCTAAAATCAACTTGCTAAGCAGGTTGAGACCTTTTCTCATGGTTTTTTTTCAAGAATCTGGTTTCTTGCCTAGAGATTGTCCACATTTCTTGCCTCATGGCTTCTTCCATCTTTACAGCTAGCTGGTCAAGTCTTGTTCCTGTTTTTTCCCCTGTGACTGGTTCTTCTGACCCTCTCATTTACAGGTAAAGACCCTGTGAGTGGTTATATTGGAAAAACCTAGATAATACAGAAAAATCTAATTTTAAAGTCAATGGATTAACATTGTTTCCATATACTACTTTAAGATTTTCTTCCATTCAGAATAGAGCACTAAAAATATCATGACTTTCTTTTCAGTCTTTCCTGTTTCTGCTGAGCCCAATATTATTTGTCTACATGGCACTATTGATATTCTTAATAGCCAGCACTCTATGTCATGCAATTTAACAGTCACTGGCTCCTGAGATAGAATGTGGACAGCTTTGGGAGCTTATAATTCTACCTATCCCAAAGACCTTAAAATACAGAGTTTATCTTGGATAATCCAGTTTATCCTAGTATAAACACATAAACCTGAACGCGTGGAAGTGGAATGTAATGATGTAATGGGGAACATTTGGAGAGATTCAAAACCTGCGAAGGACCGGACACGCCATGAAGATGGTGGGTAGGGCCACAGATCAAGGCAGAGGGGGAGCCTCTAGAGACCCTCAGCCAACAGCTACGTGGCAGTGAGCACCGTCACAGATAACTGCATTCTGCAAATAATCTGAATGAAAAGGGAAAATCTTGTTCCCCCACAAAAGCCTCCAGAAAGGAGCACCTCACTATCGATGCTATGATCTTAGTCATTCCAGGCCTGTTTCAGAGCTCGAACCTACCCACTGGAAGACACTCCATTTGTTTTGTGTAATGTTCACAACACCAATAGAAAAGTCATGCAAACAAGACTCCTCCGTTGACTCAGATATTCTAGGAAACAGTCCCAGAAACTACAGACCAGACAATAAATAAGTCATAAATGGTCCTTTTCCTCAACGAGTTTGCAAGTACAGTGGATGGTGATGTATGCTATAAGTATGTACCCTAGTGATGGTCCCGGTTTAAGTCCTGAGTGTCTTTGGCTACATGCTGGCCCCTCTAAATTCCACCCTCTCTCTCTATGAACATTTATTATTCTATTTAATAAGCCTGTAACAATGACAGCAGGTTTTTCCTATGTAGAAGAGGCTCAAAGGGAGGTAGCATATAATCCCAAGAGTCTTTTATGACTCACAGGCCAAAGGAAAAAGCAGACGGACATTTAAAAAGTGATCTCAGGAATACAGTTCAACCACACTCCAAATCTCATTCATCCACCTAGTCTAATAACATCTGCCCCACCTGGGTCACACATTCTTTGTCCCCAAGAGAGACCACTATCTTGCATTTTTCTGATGTGGCACCGGTACAGCTCTCGATGTTGAATCACAGCACCAAGGATAATATCACCTTTATAGTTGAACACCTTCACTACTGGCTGGACAGCAAAATGCACCTTGTCTGTTTGGAGGAAAACATCAGTGTAGACTTAAATATGAAACTTAGAAAGAAGCTTAGATCTTCCTTTTCCTCATTGAAATACACAAACACATACCACCTTGCAAACAGCATGCTACTTTAGGGACACTAAAGCTTTGGTAGAGCATACAGGGAGCAGTTGGGAAACCATCTTCAATGTACCAAGCACTTTGAGTAAGTGTGTTCCTGGGCCTGGGGGTTCAGGGTCATACACAGGGGGATATAAAGGTCACTTGGCAATAGCATAGTCCACAAATACAATGTTCTCATCCTACTTTGGTAAGTAGTGACTGGTATCATGAAAGTTTGTGAGGGGTCATCTAAGGTACAATTATTGGTCCCTTCCTGGGTGGAGGAAAGAAACGTGATGAAAATCAAAGACACATGTAAGCAATTAGTCCACAGGACTAATGGAGTATAGGAATATTAATCGCCTGATTAATATTAAGACCCTGAGATCAGAAAAACTGGATTATCCCCAACTACTACTACCAAGGACGCTGAAAGGGATCATTTTGAAATAGCCTGCTTCGAGGGTGAAACGTGTGGAACAACTCAAGGCAAGAAGGAGACGAGGCTTGCT
>NW_022104341.1:39470783-39473714 GCF_000313985.2 Echinops telfairi
GTCCGACAGTCCCCAGCTCAAGCGATGTATACTCCAGTAGCATAGCAAAACGGATCTTGAAGGAATCTCAAACTACCATGACACAGTCCACGGGTTAGGTGTCCTGGAGGTAGTGTAGCTTGCAAATTAAGGTAGAAATCCAGTTAAGGCAGCCACACACTGGTCGGATCATCAAAGGGCAAGAGACAAGAAAGGTGAGACTTGCCTAGCCATTTATCTCTCCACCCTTCAATTAATTCCGCATGTGTTCATTGGCCATGTTGGCATAATAAACCTACCTATCACCTATAGCCATAGGCAGAGAGTCCAAAATTACAATACACCACTTAAGGAATTATGGATAGAAAGGCCATATTAATTGACTGCATCTCAGTTTACATTGAGAGGCTTGCAATAAATAGAATGTGTGTGAATCACTGAATAGACATTGGACAATCAATCTGTTCTGTAAACCATCCTCAAAACCACAGTAACAAGCTTTAAAAAATATTTTTATGTATTAAAACTACCAAATTAGGAAAATGGTTACTACAGTGGAGAAGCCCAGCAGACACTACCTTAATCAAGTGACCTTTTTCAAGATCACAGTGGCTCTAACAATGGGTTCACACACAGCCATTGTGAGCACAGCGCAGGACCAGGGAGCGGTAAGTCTGTGGTCCTAGGAGTTGGAACTGACCCAAGAGCAACGCCTAACAGCGAGTCTGAATTATACCACATACCCTCAGAGATGTGTAGCGAGCACACCTTCTGAACTTGTGTAATATTTGTCAAAATGTATATTCTTAATCTAATCATAAAAAGGAAACCCGGACAAGATAAACTTGGTATCCTACAAAATAATGATCCATGTGTTCCACGAGTGTCCAAGTCATGAAACACAGGGCAAGACTACAGACTGTCCCCAGCTGAAGAAACTAGAGAAGCAAGAACAACTACATGCAAATTAGATTCCAAAAGCGGATATAGAAATAGAAAGGGGAAAAGAGACATGAGGAAGAAAACTGGTGGCATTTGCATAAGCTTGAATTTTAAGAAATTTGAATAAACTGTAATATATAAATTTGAATTGAATAAATAAAATTTGAATGAAATATAATTATAGTATACCAATAAATTTTTACTTTGACAATTATATTATGTTCATGCAAATTGTTAATATCAGAAGATGTTTAAAGAGAATACATGAATTGTCTATACAGTTTTGCAAAGTTTTCAGGAGCCTAAAGTGATTTCAAATTAAAAAGTAAAAAACCTAAAAACAATCACAAATATCGAGCTAGATACTCCCAGGTAGACGTGAAAGCAGAGGCCCTCTCACTCATATTACCAATGCCTGTGTGAGTATCTCAAAAGCTTCTCTCCAAAGTGGCCAATTAGGGACAAGTGGGAGGCTCAGTCGTGAGGCTGGTAAAATGTTTTGACTGACTGGACGGGAGCAAGCTGGGAACTGAATTGAGACAGGCCTGCTAATTTCACTCGGACCACCTGCCTGGTTCGGATTCAAGCCAGTGACCTAAACATGATGGGCCATTACCAGCCCTCTGCTGGCATTCTCAAATGACTACATAGGAGACAGATTTGGGAATGACAAGATCTGCAAATGACATGAAACCAGCAGAGGAATAATGATTTTTCATGAGCATTCTGAGCTACCTAGCAAACACACAAACAGAAAGACACAGAGCAGCAACGCAGCATGCGTTAACAGGGCTTATTCACTCAAAATGAAGCATTTTCCCCAATAAGTTATGAGATGCACTATCAAAAAATAGAAGAAGAAAGAGAGGGGGGGAGAAACCCTAAATAGAATCTTTCATCACATTTCCTGAGGCAACAGAATGGAAATTTTTTTTAATACAACAATTATGTCTTAGTTTGCTCTTTCCCTGTCAGGCAAGCAACTGCTTTTTCATTCTTCTGAAGCAGTTCATACGATGATGCGTGAGAGGGGAGAAAGAACTGTGGCCGTGTCAGCCACAACTCAACAAATGCATTTACTCCTAAGAACTCCCACCAGAAAGCTTAGCAGCCTCACAGTCTCGTTCTTTTTCATACACTAACCTGTTATGAACTAAAACGTCCTTTTCTTTTAGTTTAAATTACTGTCATCCTCCCCTGGGCCCGTACCAACCAGTAATTTATGTTGTATCAGATGATACTAATCCAGAAATGTGGGTGTTTTAACGGCTACAATCACTATAATTATAAGAAATTAAATCAGATTTCATATGCAGAATATATACATATATTGGGGAGCTAACATTAAACTGCATTATAGCAAGCTAAATGTTATAAAGCCAAACAGGAGCAGATTCGGAAGTGTGCGCCCGTGAGACCGGCAGAGGTTCTGTAGGTGGGAGCATGTAGGCCAGGCGCGGGGGCCTCTAACATGGTCCCTTTGGCCATTCTTTCAATCTCGTGTGTTACGGCCACTCCCGCGAGATTTCCTCCTGAAGCTCAGCACTCTCATGTGCACTTTCTCTTCCTCTAGTCCGACTGAAGTCCTAGAACCCGGGCTCATAATTTTAATATGCATATAATTTCACAGAGTTGATGAAAATAACACACCATGGGTAAACAGCAGGGAGGGGCTAAATGGAAAACTCATTCGTTAGTTTTCCCACTTGGAGGTTGTTATTTTCTTGAATTACATATATTGGACACTGTGGGAGTGCCCTTTCCCATGCAACGGGAGCACTCCACTAGCCCCAGGAGTCACCAAGACTAGTGAGTTTTAATAGATATAGATCTTAAATAGAGGGTTAGAAATTGTTTCTTTTCATTACAATTACAACAAGAAATTAACCCCAAGGGTATCCACTTAATTTCATAATATATAGACTGGAACACTAATGCGGCTCTTCTACAGTGTAATGAAGAGGCAAGTGGCCCTACTCTCCCCGGGGTGGTTTCTATAAAATGTATCTC
>NW_022104341.1:39474138-39478005 GCF_000313985.2 Echinops telfairi
GTCCCAGCTCTTTCCTTTGAGTGACCTCACTAGCACAAGGAGAGCAGAACGTGAGCGAGGGGAGAGTAGCTTACCATTAAGTTCACAAAGTGAAAGGTGGAAGCCAGGGAGGGAGTTACCCAGTCTGGGTGAGGACCTTCAGGGCGAGCTGCCAAGCCAATTTCCAGCAAGTCAGTTTAACCCTTTGCACCTTGCTAGTGATCTCCGCTTCATTTTGTGGGAAATCTCTCTGCTTGCTGGAACCTGAAGCAACACCAAGGGTTAGAATTTTCCATCTTCAGGCTCCAAGAGTCTGAAGCCACTTCCTGGCAGAGATTTGACACCCTGGCTCCCTGCTGATAAGCCCTCTCGGTGAAAGACGGTTTTATTTGCCAATGCTTTTTCATGATGTTTGAGTATGGCACTCTGGGGCAGCTACAAGAAAGAACAGTACCTCATAAATAAAGCTTTAGGGGGCGGGAGGTGGGGGTGGGGAGGGGGGCATCAGGCGAATGGTGGTGGGGAGCAGAGACAGCAAGGAGAAGCAAACAACAATTCCTTAAGAGCACAATTCTTGCAGGAGAATGCTGCTCCCTTACAGCCTGCATCGACAAGATGGCTTGTCACATTTGGCCACGACAGGCTTCCAGGCAGCCATAACCTGGGGACTCCGTTTTGCCTAGCCTCTGAAAGAGAACTGCCAATTTACCAGTTAACTAGGGGAAGACCACAATCCTGAGAGAAGAAACAACAGGTCACCCGACTCGTTTGTTATCATTTGCGTGGATCACATTTCCAGAGACAGATCAGGTTGTATATGAAAGCTTCAGAGAAAATCACCCCTTTATAAAACAAAAACAAAAACCTCCCAGTTTCCCTCCTGAGACAGGAAGCAGCAGCTTGAAGCAGATGTCAAGAGAGCTGCCAGGGAAGCATCAGCGATGAGAAGTCACTAAAGAGGGCCCAGGGAGATGGGTGTCACAGGGGAGCGTGGGGAGGCTCCTCCTTGCGGGCTCAGAGGTATGGAAACCGTTTTAGGAGCGATCAGTATCGTTCACAAGACCCATAGTAGCAGGAGGGAAGAGGAAAGCATCTGTTTGCCCCCAAAACAAACACAGTGAGGAATCTACCAGAGAACCAGTGAGATGTTTGAGGTTTTTAGCAGATTCCCTCCGTTTAATAGATCGGCCCTATCTCTATATATATAAACAATGGACCCAATATCAGGTTGTGGGCCAGTGACGGATATGCTGATCAACGATCACAAGTTTTCACCCCCACATTCCCTCATATTCCACTTTTATCCCAACAACCACATATCCTTCTCTATAGCCTGTTTCCTGAGTATGTCAAACTATGACTTATTAAAAGTTGTGTGTGTCTCAAAATAGCTCCTAAGTGCTTTTCCCCAATGACTTTAATTGTGTTTGTTCTGGGCTCATAAACTTGGGGAACTTGAAGCATTTAAAAATATACACACAAGCACAGTATCCAAGTGTTTTGCTGTTCCTAAGCTCAATGCACTTTAATTGGCTCTTTCTTGTAAATATTATAATTAAAGCAAGTAAGTTCACCTGATGTCGAAATTTCTCATTTCTTTATCTACCTAAAGTCTTCTCATGCAGGAAACTATTAATGTTCTTTGTTTTGCTGTGTATAAAATGGAAATAAAATACAAAATAATTCCCTAATTAGAATTACTTGGGACATATGCCTTACAAATTTGATTTTCTGAATTTCCCCCTGACATTTTCAAATTGAATACCATATTCAATATCAATCTAACCAATAAAAAGCTATTTAATTTTGATAATGAACCAAGAGAATATCTAAATTTGGCATATCAGACAGTTTTTGTCCCTGTTGAATTTTTTTAGGAGCTGTTTTACTTGAACTGACTTACATTAGCAAATGTCACATTCTTCAAGAAATAAAAGATTATAGCCTCCTGTTATAATTATTTAGGACTAGAGCTGATTCATATCAAACTGCGCTGGCTAAAGTGTCTGAAATATCTATTCCTTGTTCTATTTATAACATGATTTATTCTATATATCAGATCTCTTCAGAGATTATCAGCATTTCAATATAGCATCATAGTATTTGATATTTTCAATATCTGTCACAAGGCTCGAGATTATTTGGAGTTTAACAAATACGTTCTAAATGTTATAACTCTTAAGTAAAATAATATTCTTAAATTATCTACATATTAACAATATGTAGAATGGCAAACACAGTTTTCTACCTTCGCTATCAGAAATTGTCTTTCCCTAGATCTCTGAAAATCATATGGCCATGGAAATCAGAAGTGTTTCCCAACTAATTCTGGTCCTCACAATCTCCCGAACGTTTGTTCAATGTAACTAATAACAATAAGGACAGTGGAGCAAAAATGAATGGTTCCATTTCTCTCCAAAACTCATATGACCACGGTGTTTGTCATGGAGTACACTATTCTCTAAGGCCACAGAGGTAGTTTGGACAAGTTAAGAGTCTATTAGACTTGCTTTGAATATGTAAGATTAAAATTTAGATAAGACTCTGGATGTCCTGGCAGAAGATATAAGTTAAAAAGTCAAAATGACAGAAATGGAATTTAAATCCATGAAACTCTATCCATGTTAAATATGTAGAAAGAGAAGTGTGAAAGTTGAGCCACTAAGAATTTCAACATCTAGAGAAGATGGGAGAAAAGAATCAACAAAGATTAAGATAAAGCCTCTGGGGTGAGTGGGAGCCCACGGTGAACATGATATCCAGTATTTCTAGCAAAACACGTTTTTCAAGAAATTATCATCTCCATCAATTATTACTGACACCTCCGATAAGATGAAAAGTAGCCATTGTCCTATCAACACTTGGGTCATCAATGACCTTGATAACAGCTCTTTCAGTAAATGCCGACTTCAGCACCCTGAAGAATGTAAAAGCAAGAAGGGAATTATTATCTTAAGGAAATTTCAATAAAGCAGAGCAAATATAGAGACATAACTGGAGAGAGATGTAGAGTCAAAATTTGAGTTTTTTAAAAATGTTAGGAATAAATATGTTTACATGTCGATGGGAATGAACCTGTCAGTGGAGAGAGGAAAAAACAAATGCTTTGGCAGCAGAAGAAAAAAAGATACACATAAAAGAGGGTGGAGTCTAGCTGTCACCGGAAGTTTTGGAGCAGGATGAGTTTATCAATAGCAACAAAGCAGGGAGGCAAAGTTCGTCAAGCAGATGGATGTGGTGGTGGTGGCAAATGGAAATTTCTCATTGATGGTCCCTGTTTTCTTATCCTTAGGGTCTTAGCACAGCTGCTGTTCCTCAGGAAGCCTTCCTGGACCACTCAGCCTAAGGCGGGGCATCTAGTTCCCGGTCTTCACAACGCGCTTGTGCTCTGTGGAGATGGTCTCCTTGAATAATTTGGCAGATTATGTAAATGTCCCCTCAAGAGAAGAAATCTTACTCCTCTTAACTGCTATATCCATTTTAACCCAGAACAGAAAAAAAAGCCACAGTAAATTCCTAATCGTTTAATGCATGCGTTTTTAATGAATCAATAAAGGTCCAGAAACCAGCATTTTCTAGCCTCCAGACGACTTTACATGAGCCCTGAGGGCTGCTGAGCCGCAGGTCCCTGACAGCTCTGAAGGACATGGATGAATCCATCGCCTCCACTAAGGCTTTCCAGCGTCAGAAAGCCGATTCCTGCGGGCCTCTGTGTGTCAGCATCAACTAGATGGCCCTGGATCTTTTTGATCAAGTGTTCAGCTGCATATATATATGTACGTACTCGAGTATAAGCCGACCTGAATATCAGCCGAGGCACCTAATTTTGCCACACAAATTGCATTACAAATGTGTTGAAAAACTCAGCTTATACATGAGTATATAGGG
>NW_022104341.1:39478105-39479993 GCF_000313985.2 Echinops telfairi
TTTCTTTTCTGTGTTTCTGGTCATGGTAAATGCTTGCAATTGTCCTTGAAAGTGCGTTTACCTTTCCTTTCTTGGATTCTATCCTAAGCTAGAATCCAAAATTTGAATAAGCTGCAGACAAAGTTCTGTTGATCAAATTTTTTTAAGAAATAGAAGAGAAAGATCCTAAATCGGAAAAGTTAAATAAATCTTAATTGCTTTTGCTTCAAATAGTATAAATATATTTAAGGAATATCACAAAAATTCAGTTCATGTTAAATGAAAAGTATAGCATACAAATTTGCAAAGTCACAAATATAATGATGTAAAAAATAGAAAAAGGAAATTCAATTAATAAATTTGTTAAGGTAGTAAATTGCTTGTTCTTTACTCTTTACCCAAATTTTTTATAAAATTAAAATAATAATTTTACTTTTTTGAGATAAAAAGTGGTTTATGATACAAGATGACCTATATTGATTCCAATTATTCCTTTCTCCTTGTAGGCATTTCTTGATTTTTGGAATAGATATTTGTGGGCAAAAAAACATATTTGGATTAGGCCAAGTTTCTGTTCTCTGAGCCAGTTGATAAGCACAGGGATTTAGAAGAAGAGTCACATAATCAGAATGTTATTAAAAATGTCTGGGATTTTAGAGATCATTTATTTGAAACCCCTCATTTTATTACAAAGAAACGGAGACAGAAAAGGCAAGAAAAATATAAAGGATAGATATGAAGGGTGGCGCTAGAGACACATTGTAAGTTTAATGAAACTGTGATGATTATAATTATTTCAGAAGGCTCTGAACGCTGCTGACCTTCCACCTCATTCTCCCACCCTCACTCTTTTCTAACCCTCCAGCTCTTTGCAGTGACTGCAAAACTCAAAGACAGTGCCAAAGACAGCTCGCAGCATGACCAAGTTCTGCAACAGTGTGTATCATAGATTTTGTGAACCCTGCCCAGATATCCCCTTTGCTGCTGCGTGGGTGCGTGCGTGCGTGCGTGTGTGTGTGTGTGTGTGTACTTGGAAACTTTATGGAACAGTGGATTTGTTGGTCTTTGATCACCAGTCTCAAGAATTTCCTCTAGAATGTTTCCTGTAGGTAAATGGGTAGCTATGCTGTACCTCTTGTTCTATCAGGAAGGTCACACTGCTGAGAGGCATATAATGTTGAATTCAGTCGATGATACCCAGGCAAGTTCTGGGCTGCAAAGGAACAGCATTAAATAAAAAAAGCAGGTATCTCTAGCATGAAAAGTTTCTGTTAGGGTTGCTGAGATACTGCAAAAGAGTGTTCAGAAAATAAGCCCAGGAATGCAAAACTCATTAAGAGGAAATTATCATTAAATGTTTATCTAGCATTTCTTAAATTTATTTTCATAATTTTTATTAGTATGACACCAAGTCATCTTCCAAATTCACTCCTGCTATACACAGCACCATAACCAATACTCTAGGTGGTGGAGTGATTTGTGGAAAGGAAGTTATAGACAGCATGCTAACACACAACCAGGGCTTGGAAGCAGTTCATTCTGGTGCGACCCCCTCCTGAGAATTTACATCATAAGACCAGATACACTAGATTAGATGAGACATTGTAACAAGCTCTTTAGATGGTTCTGTGAGATTCCCCACCTGGAGTGCTTCTTCAAAGGAGATTCTGATTCAGTATTGATAGGGTGGCAGGGTGGCAAACTGAAATGAATTTGTTTGAAACCTGGAAGAGTAAGCACAATGATTCTCTCCATTGTCTTAGCCCCTCTGAGCCTATTATCCCTCTAAAAGCAATGAAGTGACAGTCAGTGGTCAGATAATTACTAGCAGCAATAATTGGCCAACATATACAAGCTACATTATATAGTATCTATCTATATACATATTACATCTCTAATGTTACATATT
>NW_022104341.1:39480793-39495758 GCF_000313985.2 Echinops telfairi
CTGCTAACTGCAAGAGCAGCAGTTCGAACCCACCAACCACTCTGTGGTCAAAAGAGGAAGCTTTCTGTTCTCTTAAGACACCTGGAGGTGGCAGTTCTTCTCTGTCCTCGAGGACGGGCATGAGTGGGAAACCACTGGGTGGTACTGAGCTTGGTTTTGAGTGACTTTCAGAGTACCAGACCCCTGATTCTCAGAAACAAAATTAGGTAGAGAGAAAGTAAATTGATGTTGTTGTTATTGTTAGGTGCTGTTTAGTTGATTCTGACCCATAGCAACCCTCTGCACAACCAAACAAAACACGCAGGCCCTGCACATCCTCACAATTGTCCTTTGCTTTGAGTCCTTTGTTGTAGCTGCTTCTCAGTCCATCTCCTTGGCAGAATTTCTCCTTTTCACTGAGCCTCTACTGTTGAATTTCATCAATTTAGACAACTAATCTTGCTTGACTATACATCCCTATAATAAGAAATCTTTGGGCTGATGGATTTCCTTCTCTGTTTCTACTTTGTTTCTCTTTGGAAATGTTAGGCATAAATGATTTTTTATTCACAGCCATCCAGTCAACTCTAACTCATAGCGGTCCTATAGGGCATGGTAGAGCTGCCCCTGTGGGTTTCTAGCCCATAACTCTTAAAGAGAATAGGGAATAGAAAGCCTGGTGGTTTCAAACTGCTGGCCTTGCAGCCAGTAGCCCAATTCATAACTTCCTTTTGAACCCTGGCTCCTCAGGTATAAATGATAGGTGTTTCACATTTATGGGCCATTTAAGCATTTGCTACTCAATGTGTGGTTCATGGACTAGCAACATTGGCAGACTTCGGAGCTTGTTTCAAATGGAGGATCGCAGCCCTCCCACTCACACCTCCCGCCTCAGAGTGGACGTTTGGTCAAGATTCCCCGAAGTTTGAGAAGTACTTAACTGCATGATATCACTGTCATGAAGTCAGCCTCCTCATGAAGACTGGACGGTGTGCAGAAGGAGAATAAGCATGGGAAACAGAAGGATTCAGTGTGATCCCAGCTCTGCCTCCAAATGTGAAGCACCTTAGTCTTTGTCTTCTCAGAGCTTATTTCCTCACCCTGCAAAGTGCCTACCCACTACCAATGTGTCCATCGGTCACACTGTGGTGACTCGTGTGCTGTTAGGAGACTAGAAGGTACACCAGAATTATTTCAGATACCAGGAAATCTCCTAGGCTGGAGAGGTTTTGCTGGAGTTTCTAAAACATGACAGACTAGGAAGAATGGAATGGCAATATACTTCTAAAAATTAGCCAATAAAAATCCCATGGATTACCTATCACCTGATAGAGTGCTCGATGATGCAAACAGTCCCATCATCAGGAGGATGGCATGGGACTGGACAATGTTTTGCTCTGTTGAATCAGTACTGACTCAATGAGAGCTTAAGAGAAAAATACTTATGATAATATCTACTTTAAAAGATATTGATGAGTACTTAAGGTGGCCTTTTTCCAATAAGGAAACTGATTTAAGAAAAAGAGCAATGAAGCCCTTGTCTGTCAATCATTCCACAAAAACTCACTGAACATGATCCATGCATTGAGCACCATGAGTTATTGCACTGGTTGACACTCACTGTAGTGAAAGGGTTACAGTTAAGAATCAAATCTTAGAAGCCATTCAATTAGTTGCTTAACCCTCAGTACAAATCAATAGAAAAGCAATAGACCCAGAACTACACAGAGACGTGGATTAATCATCAACAGAACATCCATCACTTGGAGTCTGTGAGTCACAAATATTATGTTCCAACAACTTGGATGTGACAAGTAGGCTAGGAAATAAAAGGCAGTCATGGTCCAGGGATTACAGGTGATCAGAAGTCAGGTCCCAAACCTCAGACAATTGAAAATGATTGGAGAGTGTTCCCTGTGATAGCGCTCCAGGGCACTGAATGCTGGTGAGATTAGCCAAAGCAACGTTCCTACACTAGCCCAGGGAACGTTAGAGAGACCTAAGTAATAGAAAAGAGCCAAGACCAATTTGGAAACTTCTAATCACATGTAACGAAGCACATTCTTTTTTCTGGTGACACTGGTCTACTGGGAGATTGACTTATAAAGTCAGTCTCTATATGACATGATTTATTGGGAGGTCCACAAACTTACTGGCACAATTCCAAGCAATGGCACACCGTACAAGTTGCATAAATTTTCCAAAGGGGGTGGGTACAGAATGAGAAATGGAACACTATTTTATGATTTAGGAAACAAACCACAGCCCTTCTGTTGTGACATGTCCAACATTTCATCTCTGAGTCATTAGAACTGGAGAAGCTACGTTTCCATGCCTCCAGGTTGACCGACGCATGGGTTAGTGTTCCCCTCGCCTCCTGGGAATGCGCTCTCCCCAGTGCCCAAAGGAAAGCGCTTGTCCGGTCACATCTTTGGGAAAAGATCATTGACGATGCTGCCCTTGATGCCTATTACTTTCCTAAACGGGTCCTCCGAAACCACAGTGGGAAAATAGAAGTAAAGAAAGGCTGTGTTTTAATGCATTCAAAGAGTATTAGTTCTGTTTGGGTGATATTCTTTCTTCTAAGGCCAAGGATGACATTTGACATATTATTTGGCCAATATGACACAGGCACTAGCCAATGAAAATAGATCCGATCTGTAATGAAGCAACTATAATCAAACTGGTGTCTCATTGACAGGGTGTGGCCTAAATGGACGCTCAACCTCACTGTCATCCCAGCAATTCTAACTCAAAGTGACCCCACAGGGCAGAATGCGACTGCCCATTTGGGTTTCTGAGACTTTAAACTTTTACAGGAGTAGACAGCCTCACCTTGCTCCCTCTAAGTGGGCTGGTGAGTTCAAACCATTGACCTTGTTGTTATCAGCTCAGTGCATAGCCCACTATGCCACCAGGGCTCCAATCTATATTAAAATTACCCCTAAATAGTAGAGATCATTTTTCTCTTCTGTATTGAAATAAATCCTCAAAACCATTTTTCTGTTCCAAGAATCATCTAAAAAATGTTCCAGTATCCCTCTGATTACTACACCAACTGTCATCAAATCAATTCTGACTCCCAGTGACCCCAAAGGACTGAATATAAACTGCTCCCTCAGCTTTTGAAGGCTGTCAGTCTTTATGAGGAGAGATGGCTTCCTTTTTCTCCCTGGAAGAGGCTGGCGGGTAGAAACTGCTAGCCTTGCAATTACCAGTCCAATATGTAATGCACTCCATCACCAGGGAGTAATTGCCATAGTTCCTGATTTTTATGGATTAAGGTGTTCCTCATGGGGGGAGGAGAGAAATTAACCCCTATATATTGGTCCTCTTGTTGTGTTGTGGTTAAAGCGATAAGGTGCTAACCAAAATGCCAACTGCCAAACCCACCAGATGCTCTGTGGGAGAAGGATGTGGCAGTCCGCTTCCCAAAAGAGAAGGGTCTTGGGAATGGGCAGTTCTACTGTCTCCTGTAGGGTTGCTATGAGTGGAAGTCAACTCAAAAGCAAGGGAGTATTGCATCATTGTTTGTTTTTTATACCTATGGTTATAATTCCATTTGGGAATAGGATACAGTGGTATTAATGTAGGGTACTTATTTAATCAATTTCTTTTTAGATATACGGGAGCAGATTAAGCACCCAAGCCAAGATGGAAGAAGATACAAGCCATGCCATGTAAAGGTCGGCAAAGACGTAAGAAATCGAAGCTGAAAAGAGACCTGACCTGGGATAATGGCCCTGCCCTCCAACACTAGCCATGATTACAGGCACAGCCCTGCATAGTTATGCTTTAGTTTGGGCCTTTTAGGAAGAGAATGGAGCAAGGAATCCATTACAGGGGGACTATAGTGAGGAGCTGTCTCTATTCCAATCACATTCAGATATGGGCGCATCAGGAAAGCAGGCACACGCTGTGTGCTGAGTACTGGGAACAAGTGATTTCTTTGCTGTTTAGTGAAGTACCAAGTGGAGTGAATCTCAGGATTGACACTGGATCAGATCCGAGTGAGCTTGAGAACCACTCTTGCGTTACATGTGTTGACTGGAAAGCTAAAAGTGGCCAGAGTGCTGGGACTCTGTAACTATAATATGTATTATATTATGCATCAGCTAGTATAAGCTAATATGAAACTATAGAATTATTAGTCAATGGAGTATGTTTGCACAGCACAGCCAAGTGGTCAAGTAATTCTAATCAACCAGTTCAAGAAACATCAAATGGATTTTCTAGAGCCTCACAGATTGTTTTAATTAAAATGTCTACAACTTACCCAACTGGCTTGCCATATAGAATTATTTAACAGACATGTCCCAAGAGAGAACTATGTGCCAGACCCTATGCCAGAACTGGCCGTGGAAAGAGAATGAAGATAAAATAGCTACCACCATAAAGTGTACAATCAACAGGAGAAGACATGCACACAAACTATGGACAGTGCTATCCAGAGCACAAAGAAGGGGTTAACCCCAACTCATGTGGTCAGATTGGAACACGCGTCCTGACACACACGGACCTATGGATAGTGTAGGGTGGCATCAATCCTGACACAAAGATAAGGATCTAGACTCCTCATACTCTTGAGTCCTCGTTTCTATTGATGGCAGAAGTAAAAGGATTGCCCGGGGCACAGAATGGAGGGTGGAGGAAACGGGGAGTCCTCGCCAAGGAACACAAGAAGGAAGACAATTTCCAGAGTTGATTGTGGTGATAATTGTACAACCCTCTTGATATGCTTAAATGGTTGATTGTATGGTATGTCAACAATAGCTCGATAAAACTTTTTTTTAAGTGAAAGTAGATCTTAACTAGTTCAAGGTTATTTAGAGCCTTCTTTTTTTTTTTTTAATGTGATCTCTTTGGGGATAGCCAAAATCTAGTCTGTGCTGCCCAATATCCTTATTATTCCTAAGGGTTTATAAATTGTCCTGTCATTAGAGAAAGGACATCCAGCACTTATTAATTGGGGTTAACTGAGTACTAATGAGTGACTTTCACTGAACTGAAGTATATGATATTGGTGTCCGTGGTTCCATCTCTTAGCATGGTGATATAGTGGTACCTTTCAGGTAGCTCAACCTTCCATCTTTACCTGCCCCATCAAGCTTTTATCGCAGCACCCACTGGCACAATAGACATTTTGGAATTGAGTCATATCCTATATGGTGCCTGCGTTAGGCTCTCTAATCTTCTCCCCATTCAATCGCTAGTTTAACAGGCAGGCTGAGTTTCTGACTTTCAAATACCATCAATACTCCAAATTTAAGGGTTATAGAAGTTTTCCTGTATCTCCTCTCTAGATCCAAAATAATATCCCAGGCTATATCATCCTAACACATCTCTGCCAAATCTGCTCTAATGTGAATGATGCTTTTGAGGGAATCATTTCCACCTTCCCACACTTATTGCTTATCTGAGCAATAAATTCCAAGTTGCCTGGGTCCCTTTACCACCCAGACTCAAGAATTAGTCCAAGTCCAGGTTCAAGAATCATTCTCTGCTCTCCCTCTTTCTCTGCAGACTCCTCCCCACCAGCTTTCTTCCTTCTGGCACATTAGAGTGTTCTATTCTGTGGCTTAGAGTAAATCTTTCTTGCTTCAGCCCTCTAGCTTCTTAATATTTTAAGGGAATATTTAATATTTAAAGGAAAGCTTCTGATTTCTCTTTCAACAACCTAGGTATTGCAGGTGAATGCCTGGGCTTTTCACAACTATTGTCTCTGAAATAAGCTTCAAGATCATGCTTTGGAATTCAAAAGCTGAACATTGCCTCTTTTGTTCCTGGCTGGATTCTGCCCTCTCCCTGAAGCAATAAATGGCATGACTCAATGGGTGGGGACTATGGAGCCAAATGAACTAATGGAAGTTAAAAATACAGGAGAAAAAGTTCCAAAATATTATCATACCATCTTCACCCACTTTTCTATCTTAATTTCAAAAGATAGGGTAACACAATAGCGTTGAGTCCATCTGTTCGCTAGCACACCTCTGCTATGCGATGGCCCGGAGCATGTCACAGGAATATAAAAGCAGGAACATTCGCAGGCAGGTGAAGCTGTATCATCACCCTGATTCACAAGGTGAGTGAACATTGCACCCTCAGCAAAAAGAAGACTTTGGCACTGTCTGCAATAAGCAAGGATGTTCTGGGCAGAGGTGAGAGGAAGGACAACGGGGAAGCAGCCTTCAATGATGGGAGCCATGGATTCTTATAAAATCTCCTATATGATTGTTGGAGAGATAATTATCAAAATTACCTAATTATGATCTATAATATAACCTTAGATAATATGAGTTTTTGTCATAAACCCAAAAGAACCCACTGACAATTCCCTGCTTATTTATTTATTTGGCTGACACCTTTAGGAAATCAATAGCGTTAGAGTCGCCCCCATTTCCACTTGAGACCTGTGAGAATGATTGACTTGATTAACAACACTATACAGATGATAAGTAGTAGTAGTAGAATGCAAATGCAGTCTCACCCTCTATATCATTAGGGCTATTTGCCTTGTCCAACTCCATAGACATCATCCTATGGTTCTGCTTTAAAAATCACTTTTAATTAGCATCTCATGATTTATCACCATTTGTACATTGTGTTTACTTTTCCAAAATGTCTTGCAAGAAATACAGCCAAAATGCTCCTTAGAATTGAGGTCAGCAAGACTCCGTCTTTGGCACTTTGGACCTGTTACCAGGAGGGTTCAGATCATGTCTGGTAAAGTGGAGGGTGAGCAGAGATGAGGAAGACTCACAAGAAGATGGACTGCCACAGTGGCTACAACAATGGCCTCCAACATAAGGCCAATTATGAGGCTGGTACAGGACCTTTCTGTTCCGTTCCATGTGGGGCCACTGTGAGTTGAAATAAACTCAATAGTACCTCAAATAAATAAGTAAATAAATAAAATAATGACAGCCTGTCCCAAATGCTAACACACTTCAATGGTTACTATTTCATCCAGGCTTCTCCCCACCATGGCGCACCGTGTTATATATCAGTTTGATCTGAAGTCATCTCGTAGTTGGGGGAATATTACATTCTTCATAATAGGTCACATGAGCCTAGCTATGAAATAAATAGCACACCCCTAGCTGTGACTAAAACTCAAACTCACAGCAACTCCGTGTATTCCATACGGAACTGCTTCATAGTTTTGTTCCGTTTTGCTCTTGTTTGGGCTGTAAACTTCATGGAGGGTCACATGTCTTTCTCTCTTCATGGTCCCATAAGTGAGTTAAAACTGCCAAGCTCTAGTTTAGTAGTTAAGCACCATTACTTATTTCCTAAGGAAGATGTGCTTCATTATTAATTTCTAACACTAAATTCAATCTGATATCTCAAGTCCACTACCCATTATTCCACGTGGAGCTCTCTTTTCTAATAATGCTCTATGTTTCCACCAGATCTCACCACCATGCTTCTGAGAAAAATGTATTCTCACTTACTTCAACAGAGTGAATTAAAAGGAGCACATCCATATCTGATATTTTTGCTACATAATTAGACATAACACAATATAATTACATAGAACAATGGTCATTTATTTAAACCACTGTAGTGCAAGTCAGCAAATTGTGTTGAAGTGTGGCTGGGTAGTTCTTCTGGCCTGAACTGGGACTCAGTCTATGCATCTGCTGTCAGCTGCTGGGGCAGCTGGCAACCAGCCGGCGTGTGGGAGGAGCTCAGTGGCAACGGCTGTCTCAACTTGTTCACAAACCAGTTCACAAAACAGTCAATCAGGAGAGCAGAGAGAGGATCCAGACTTAGAGCTGTCAGGTCATCATTTTTATCACATTCTCTTGACCCAAGCAATCTTTTCTTTTCTTTTTAAAATTTAATTAAATACTTTTATTAGGGTCTCTTACAGCTCTTATCACAATCCACACAATCCCTTGTGTCAAGCACATTTGTACACATGCTGCCATCATTATTTTCAAAGCATTTTCTTTCTACTTGGGCCCTTTGTACCAGCTCCTAGTTTCCCCCCTCCCTCATGAACAACTCGAGCAATCTTTTTTTCTCTTTTCTTATAAATCATTTGATCCAAGCAATCTTAAATGCAGCCAAGATTAGAGGATTGGGCAAATAGACTCCATCTCTTGATGGGAGATGCTGCAGATTCACATTGCAGAACAAACGGAGATGTGAACACACCGTTGGGATGTTTGTGTACTTCATTGATGACTATAATTGTCAAAATAGCAATCAGTAAGTTTTGGCCATGTGACCTTGTTTGATAGTCATCCGTTATATGAATATTTTCCAAGCAATGTATGTATATGCTACAAAGAATGAGATCAATCTGATCAAACATTTTTCCGATGGGATGACAGGAACATGTCCTTGGGTATTGTGAACACATTGCCCTCAACTACTAACTAGAGGTGGGCAATCGAAAGCACCTCATGGTTCCATGTACGGAAGGCCTAGCAAGCTGCTTCCATGCAGTCTACAGCCAAGAAACCCGGTGGTGCCCAGTTCTTTCTGCTCTGCAACCATGGACCTCCGTGAGGCAGAACTGACTCACAGCAGGCTTGGTGTTGTTTGTTTCCTTGCTTGTTTGCTTGTTTAAATGCCAAAACTGAGCCAGGCATGAAAATATACAAGCAAGTAAGAAAATCACTACCATTGAGAGGTATATAGTCCTGTAGAGAAAACATACGAGTAAATATGAAAGTATTTTAGAAAGTTCATGGAAAAGTGGAATTAAAAGACAATGGATTTTTTCCCATGACCTTTCTGAAGCCCCCTCATACATCCAATGAAAGTTATTGAAGGTAATGTTGGACTATAGAGGAGGGGCACATGACTCAGAGCAAGATCGCAGAATCGCAGGTATCAGAGACATACAGGAGGATACAGAATATTGAATTGCTATATATGTGGACAGATTAACACTAAACTCAGAACTCCTGGCCTTTGTCAGAGAATCCAGACATTCCTTCATTGACACTGGAGTTCCCACGAACAGCACCAGACACTTTCAATAAGATAGCATTAAGCAGGTTCAGCCCTCTTTTATCACCTGCCACGCAGTAATCCCGAGGTGAACCTGAAACCACCCTGGTGGCATAGTGGGTTACACATGGAACTGCAAACTGAAAGATCAGCGGCCACTCAGAGGGCGAAAGATGCGGCTTTCTACGCAGCCTCAGAAACCTACAGGGCCAGTTCTACTCGATCCTGTAGGGTTACTACCTGTCAGAAGCAACTTAATGACAGTGATATTGTTCTGAAAAGCCTTAAACCTAATTCTGAATCTACTGCCACTGACTTGATTCTGACAGAGAGTGAACAGATAAGATAGGGTTTCCAGGGCGGCAAATCTCTACTGACATAGGCAGGTATGTTTCTGCTGCACAGCTTCCTGGGGGGGTTGAATCTTCGACCTTTCAGGGAACAGCCCAGTGTTTAACCACCAGGACTCCATTAAGTAATCCCTGGTCTTCCCCAGCATTCCTTACGGTTCAATTGATGTTGGACAGCTCTGTTCCTCTGTATTGTGTGTTTAGAATCCTGAGCTTAGATGTGAATTCCACTTTGTTTTGATGGTCCAGTATTAGTCATACTTCCATTCAAATAATTATTTATTAAGAACTGGCTACTACTTGACAGTGGTGTCTAAGATCATTGTAGCCTCCATTCTCCTAACCTAACTTATTTTCCATTGAGAGAGACTGTCTTCGTAATCTAGGGCTTCTTAAACAGAAATACCAATAGGTGGCTTTAACAAAGAGAAATCTACTTTATCACGGTGTAGAGTTTCGCTCAACTCACCGCAACCTAGTTGATTCCAACTCATAGCAACCGTATAGGACAGAGTAGAATGGCCCCTTTGAGTTTTTCAGGTGGTGAATTTTTACAGGAGCAAGAAGCCATGGCTCTTTGTCAAGGAGCAGCCAGTTGGTAACGACTGCTGACTGTGGTTCGCAGCCCAATGAGAAAAGCACTGTGCCATCAGAACTTCTGTTTTAGAGGTGAGGCATACAGACTCCAAACTTATTTGGCTTATCACCATCTTTTCAGGGGGGAAAAACACACACAAAAAACCTACTCAGTCCCCGCCATGGCAACTGAAATCTTTCGTGCTATAACCCATAATCCAGGATAAAGTTTAGGTATGTGCTTTTGCAGCTCCCAACTGCCCTCCCAAACTCCCCTCCCACACCCCACCAACACCAGTGGTTCATTCCACAGTGTATCACCAACGTTTGGAAACACTGGGCTAGAGGTTCGAACTCAGATCACTCGCTTGAGGGGAAGGTTTGATTTCTCTGTTGGTTTCTGGGAAAGGCTCTTGTCTTCCCGCTTCTCTTCCGAGCTCATTGACCAGCGTGGGCCAAGAATATCCCCTTCTATTGTGCTAGCAAGGTTGCTTAACTTACCCTTTTATATCGCAAAAGACATTGACTTAAGACCCATGCTACATGAAGACTGCCTATCTAACATAACAAAAAAGCTATTCCCAAATGGTACTGGAACCATGAGCATAACTCAGCCTCAGGTCTATTGAGTGGATTCCATCTCAGAGAGACCCTATATACAGGGATTCCCAAAGCTGCAAATCTTTATAGGAGTGGATAGCTTCATCTTTCTCCCGCTGATCTGCCGGTGAGTTTGAACCCCCAACCTTGCAGTTAGCAATTTAGCATTTACTTACCTGATAATGCCACAGGGCTCGTTTTAACCACAGGTATATGAGTTAGAATTTACAACACATATGCTTTGGTGGTTATAATTCAATGACTAACAGAGACTGACACTAACGTAAGAATTATGCAAGTCATTTTCAATTGTGGTTATGTGTTCTGTAATGAAAAATGCAATAGGATATGACAGCCAAACAAGAGCCATGTTACTTAGTCACCTGACAAGCAAGCATCAACCCAGAAATGGAGTTGGAGGACCCAGGAGACATGTTCTAGGCGAAGATATACTGTTGTGTGAGGGCAAGGCACCCAGCCTGGCATGTTGGGAAAGGCTTACCCTGACGAGGGAGGAGAGAATAGCAAGCCGAGGGGCTGAATGGAAGGAAAAGATCCATTCACTACAGAAATGGATCCGCCTCTCCGCAAGAAGATGATTTTATTTAAAGCCATGTCATAGTGAAAAAACATTTGACTTCAAATTCGCCCAAATTTATCATTTTCTAGTTCATTTCCACTGTGTCTTTCAAAAAAGACCTAGTGTCTCAATTCACAGTTTTCTTCTCTCAAATCTGACTTAGCCCAGCTTCTTTAATTTTTATTTTCAAAATAGAGTTGGCTTAGTGTGGCAGTGACATAATCTGTCAACTTCAGCGAAGGGGCAGAGTCTAGCCTATCAATCAAGTCATTGCCAATGAGGCCTCGGTATGGGCCTGGCCTTCTCCTGGGGATTCTGGGAACTCCTGACTCCCTCCCTGGAGGTGGAACACACACTCTCTCTGCTTCACCTTCCTGTTGACAAGCCACACTGATGCCAGCCAGAGCCCTGGAGATGCTTCCACCACTGCTGGATCCGTAAGACTTTCCACCCACAGGCCTGTGATATTCCTGCATTCAGCATCACTGCATGTGTTGTGTGATTCTGAGAGGCATTTATAGACTGGCATCGGACATTTGGGCTAATATTGGACTTATGGATTTGATCTGGACTGGGCTGGGATGTTTTCTTAATGTACAATTGCTCTTTGATATAAAACTCTCTCTTACACACATATGAGTGTCTCTTGATTTGTTTCTCCAGTCAACCCAGACTACCACACTTAGCTTTGATCTAACCAGTCAAGAACTAAGTAGAAACTTAAATATGTTTCACAAGGCCCTAGCCCTCACAAATATCTCCCAGAAAATGGTAGAGGACACAGAGCTAGAATCTGGTTCACTATACATCCTCCCTTTTTGGGAGATGGTCCAGCTAAAATGTATGCCCTGCCTCCTTATCCTTAGGATTTGAGATGGTTAGGCTAAGCCACAAGAACATTTCAAAGATTCCACCAATCATCAAAAGCCTTTCTTTATCTCTAATATTCCATCTTAAGTTCTATTGAAATTAGAACCTGGTGCAAATGTGTTTCACATGCAAATATTTGGCTGTTTCTGCATGCAAAATGAAATTGGAAACCCAAGCTTTGAAAACAAAATCTCTTAGAAGTGCCACGTCTGTGTTCACATTGCTTGTGAGGCTGCGGGACTTGTGTTTGTAGATGGTACAGAATTCTTGTTGGAAAGCAAACCATTTCTTACTTCCCTGGAAAAGAGCAGATTTCGGTTTGGTTTGGCTTGGGTTTCATTCAATTTCTTTGCTTTTGTCCCATATTCTATTTAGAAGAACTATTAAGCATCCATCTTTCTTTATCCCCTTCTTTCGTAGGTGCTTTCTTCCTCAAACCAGCAGTAAAACTACACCTTCACAATCGTGGTGGCACAGATTGGTAAGTGCTTGACTACTGCTCAAAAGTTCAAACCCACCCAGATTTGCCCAGAAAACAGGACTGGGGATGTGCTTTTGAAAAACCACCGCCTTGACAACCCGATGGCGCAGGCAGGCACACACCAGAAGTCTCCATGAGTCAAAATCAACATTCGAAATCGATGTCCATTGTAGGTTAAGCTTCTGCAATAAATGGCCATGGAGGTAGACAATCCGACCTCCTCCGTCTTCCCTAGTGCCTTGAGGCCAGGGTTGGGCAAGCCTCCCCAGTGCATCCTCCTCTACCGATTCGGATACCACCTGTTCTTCCCATGCCACACAGCATCGATGCTGGGTTCAACAAGCTGTTGCAGTGGCCAAATGGAAAGTCACAGACAATACTCACAATCAAAGGGATTTATTAGGGAAGTTAATAGGTTACCACAAGTCAGGGTGAGTAAACAGTAAACCCAGAGCCAATGGTCTCCTCAGCCAGCCGCCAAGTGTTCTCAGCCTCTCGGTCACGTGGTAGGTAGCCAGGTCTCCCTTCAGTGCTTAGTCAACTCAACCATGGGATCCCTGGCTTTGCCTCCACGGGCCAGAGCTGGCGCACGTGTCCACCTGCCCCACAACCCCCTGTCTCTGGCCCGATAAGGAATAGGTGCCTAATCGTCTCGGGCACTCTTCCTCTGAATCTCCTGTCACAGTCTGGGATGCCTCTGACACTTCCCACAGACCTTGAACGTGTTCTCTCACGGGCTCTGGGGTTTCTCTCTCTGCTGCTGCTTCAAAGAACGGTGTATGCACATAACCAGAGCGGCGGCGGTGCAAATTGAGCAGTCCCCTCTGCTAGTGTCGCACACTGCCTTCTTGACACCGTCGCGCCCAGACATGCGGTGGAGCTCCGGAGACATGAGTAGAAGAGACATATCAAGCCATTGCACTCCACCACACCTACTACCACACACAACTCCATTCTTTAACTAATTCGGCATCGAGAGTTTCCCTGCACATGCTAAGCATGGTCCGTACTGTTCAATTCACCTGAGTCTAAAGGAAACCTGGATACACTTCGAGGTCAAACGTTGCTTCCCAGGAAGCAACATTTCCAAATGTGTGATGCCATTTATTATCAATTGTCACGGCCAAAAGCATAATGCTGAATTGAAACACCTTCCCTTCTAGGAGCTCAGTTCTTACCAAGGGTGCTGTTATTTTAAAACGTCAGCTAAAACTTTCCTGCATGTGACTGAGTTTTCTCCGTCTCCAGGGAAGCTCCTGTGAAAGACTTTTCACAATGCCTTTTCTTAGAGCGGCCAAGAGTCCATTTTTTGCAACCGAAGTGTTACAAGCTTAAATGCATGCCAGGAGCATTCAAATCAAAGAAAGGAATGAAAATTCTAAATGGAGTGTTTGTAAGTGAATAAAAAGCGAGAAAACTTAAAGAGATAAGAAAGTGAAAAAAAAGCTTGGGGTTACACCTCACCTCAACCAGTTAGCCCCTGAGCAAAGCTGTCCGGTCTCAATCACAGGGACTCTTGCTGGTCATTGGGACATTAATTATATTTACACAAGGCAAGCACCTGGCCTACAATACCACGTCGGCTTCTTAGCACTTTGCCTTTAGCTTTCCTAATATCTCACGAACCAAGGTCTGGAACAGATCCATTCCAATTTGAGCCCCTTGTTGAAAATTTGCATTTCACCCCAGATGTACTGAATCCAGCCCTAGAGTTTAGCAAGATCTTCAGATGATTCTCGGACACCCCTTTATCAAATATCGGAATCGCCTGGGCATCTTGTCCCACTTGCAGGTCTGGCTCAGTGCATGAGGGGTAGAAATAGGAATTCTCAGCAGGTGGTCCAACCAGAAAGAACCGGTTTGAACTCCTGGGCAGCCTGATAAGGGAGGTAAAGTATGCTCTGCTTTCTGAAATGAACTAATTGAGATACATTGATTTATGCAGTCAATTACAAGTATGGGCAATGCCCAAAAAGACAAGTTACTTGAAGGGAAAAAAAATCAACTCACCACCTCAGGTTACTAAAGCAGCAATTAGCAAGTGGTGTGGGGAGGGGGTGGGGAGGGAAATGGAGGAGGAAAAAGGCCTGATGAGGCAAATTGGCTTTAATTATCCTTAAACACTTTCCCCTCTTCTTTTGATGCCATAAGACCCCCTGCAGTTTCAAAATAAAATAAGCCTGGGTGCTGTTTTGCTCTTCTAAATAGGGACATAATAGCCACTGTGGAAACATGTTCTTAATCAAAGGCATTAAACTCCTGGCTGCTCTTCCTCATTTGAAATTGCTTGGGTTCATTATTATCAAGGGGGAGTAAAGTCTAGTCACCATTTAGTTCCCTTCTTAGTAAATTAAGATATTAATTACAAAATACATTATTTTTATCTTATATCTTAAGCTATCCGTTACTATAGCTGGGAAAAGAGGCCTCATTTTGTGCTGTTGTAATTTTCCTAACAAAGCATTCAGTTACTTTTTAGTTCCTGGAAATCAAATCAGTACATGAAATGCTGCATTTTGAGGGCCATCTGAATAAAGTAGATGGCAACTTCCTTTATTTTTT
>NW_022104341.1:39496734-39502455 GCF_000313985.2 Echinops telfairi
ATAAGGATGACCTGGTACCTGGGCGGAAGTCATCATAAAATGAACTAAAGCAGGGTCTCCCTCCCACAGGAGAATGATGTACGGTCATCATTCACCTATGGAGGAGACTTAGGGAGGCTTTAAAAGCCACTCCCAATGTGCTCCCTAAAAATTACTTTGTGGCTTTCACAATAGGTAAATTTCCCCCCCTCAAATTTGGGAAGACACCTCAAAATAAAGTTCTGGGGGTTTTTCCTCCAAAATATATCAACCATTAAAAACCCGAGGAAGGACGGCTCCGTTCTGACAAACATAATGCGGCTGGAAATCAGAATGGGCAGAAATACGTTATTTAATGTCAGAAACAGCTAGAGCTATTACATTTTCACAGCCACCGTTATTAGAGCCCTAGTGGCATGGTGGGTTACGTAGTCAGCTGCTAACCACAAGGTCACCTGTTTGAAACTACCAAGAGCTCTGAAAGCAGCAGCTTCCTGCTCCCAGGGAGGTTCGCAGCCTCCGAAACCCACAGGGGCAGTTCTGCCCTATCCTACAGGGTCACTACGAGTTGGAATGGACTCCATGTTTTTATTCTTTTGTTGTTGTTGTTGTTGTTGTTATAGATCTACTATACCCCTGGTGGCTGTCAGGTAAGTGTTGGACTGATAACCTAAGGTCTATATTTCAAATCCATCAGCCTCTCCAGGAGAGGAAGATGAGGCTAGCTGTTCCTGTAAAGCAGCGGTTCTCAACCTGTGGGTCGCGACTGACCCCTTTGGGATCCTCTTTCACAGGGGACGTCCGATTCATAACAGTAGCAAAATGATCGTTACGATGAAAATAATTTTATAGCTGGGAGGTCACCACAACATGAAGACCTTTATTAAAGGGCTGCGGCATTAGGAAGGTTGAGAACCACTGCTGTAAAGATATACAGCCTCAGAAACCCAGTATAGGTCTGTATGAGGAGAAATTAACTCAACAGCAACGGGTTTTGTTTTCTATGTACTAAGATGCCATGGTAGTACAGTGGGTTGAGCATCGGGCTCCTAAGTTCAAGGCCAGTACTTGGAACTCACTAGCCACTCTGAGAGAGAAAGATGAGGCAGTCTGCTTCTGTAAAGATTCACGTCATCAGAAACCCAGGGAGCAGATCTACTTTGTCCTATTGGGTATTTATGTCAAGGAAAATCCGATAGCAGTGTGTTTAGTTTGGGGTCTATGTACTAGATATTTTAATTTTTTAAAAATTATTACAGCAACCTCATGATACAAGCATTTTTCATAGCACCACTTTCCGCCGGTAAAAACTAAGGCTTATAACATTTAAATAAATTGAACCCTGGGCTAAAGGTACGAATGCATTTGTCTGATTGGAAATCCTGTGCTGTCACGCTGTTTCCGGGCTCCTCTCTGCTGGTAAGTATGGGATGGGACAGGAGGCTGGGGTGGCAGAAACGGAAAGAGACCATGAAAAAGGAAGGTGACTAGAGAAAGGGCACTCAGTCTGATTACGTCCTCCAAAGAGAGAAGCCTCATTGCCAATGGAAGCAGTCATGCTTGCTCTGCCCCTCCTTCCCACTAAGCATTGTCCAAATGCACAAAAGCATATATCTCAACATGCTGCACGAAACGCACAGTTCCTATAGATGTGCAGAGCAATTCAAATTGGTGCACATTACTTTTCTGTATCCTCAGTGAGCTTCAGTCCTATGCTGCCCCTTCTCTGAAGAGGGCAGGCCCACTGTTCTTAATATATCAAATGTCAGGGCAGGAGAGTACAGTGTGGTATAGGGTAAAAGGCAAGGCAGGGACTCAAAGGTCCATGTGGTAATTTAGGGTGTTACTTAACTCTCTTTGCCTCTGTTTCCCCATCGGGCTAATAATAGTGTATCCTCTACAGGATTGCAATGACTAGCAGATAGAAAATGCTCAATGAATGTTTGCTATTACAAGTAATAAATAATATACAGTCATTTAACAGGGTTTGATAGCATTTCTCAAACATGTTCTGTGAGGCAATTCCCTAGTCAAATACGTTTGGGAAATATTGAATACTTGACTTGCTCTTGGGAATGTACAAGAGCACCTTAGCATATAAAAGATTCCCTAAACCCCAGTATAGAAACTTGTTTTAATATATTTAACGTGTTCAATTCATGAAGCACACCTGAGGGATTAGTGTTCCAAAGAATTCCCCATGGGAATCACTGTACTAGAATAAATAACGAACAGCTGTGCATTTAACGGTGCCGGGTCTACTGCACCCGCCACAGAGCAGAAAGGCCAAGAAGAAAGAAGTCATGCTTCGGAATGGAAACCACATTTGGGATTCAGAGTCCAGTGGCCTTGAGAATGGCCCTGAACAAGTCATAGATGTCTTAATCCTTGGCTTCTACATACGCTTTATGAGTTAATCTTGTTGGCGTGAGAGACCAACTTTATTCAACCCTGAATTTCCAAAAAGGTAGTGAGGCGGTTCATTCTGGTTCAACCTCGTGCCTTTCCACACGACCACCCCACCCCACCCCCCAAAAGGCCTGGTGAGTCTTACAGCTATTCAAGAGACACTTACGGGTATATACATAAGAAGGTCATCCGAATCTTTTTGCAATGTAGATTCTGATTCGGTATATCTGAGGTAGAAACGCAAATGCTCAGCAGGAGATGGAACGGGAAAGGGCATTGGAAATCAACACGCCATCGGCGCTCAGTGTGTTTGTTCAAGGAAGGCACGAAGACTCCACTCGGAAGTGGCCAGCACAAAATGATGATCACGTGAAACCAAGTACCCACGCACCTCCATTCCGCGGACTTTCCCACTGGGCCACTGGGGAGCCTCCAAAAAGCAGATCGGGATGACGTCTGAGAAAGATAACGAGGGAGAAAGAAGCCTGGAGAGAATGCATCTCAAAGAGCTATGCAAATCTGACAACTATTCAGCCAGCCCGATGGAGAGCTCCGGAGGAAGGGCGGCCCTCAAATGGGCCGGGCTGGATGGCCGCAGTGCGCCTGCGCCTGGCCTCCAGCGCGCGGACAGACCCCTAAGGCACTGCCCTGGGAAACGATCAGAAACGGCCAAGCCCGCAGCAGCAAGTTCTCTGGCTTCTCTGGCTTCCACGATGCAATGCTTCTCTGGGCTAAAGCCAGTAAGGGCCGAGAAGGGTGTTGGTAAGCTTAAAAGGAACAGGGAGTTCAGTTGTTGAGTCCGTGGCGACTAGTTGAAAGGTTGGCAGCTCAACTCCAACCAGTAACTGCAGGGCAGAGAGCTGGCATCGGCTTCAGTAAACATTGCAGCCTAGACAGCCCTTGGAGACAGTTTGATTCTGTCTACTGAGGTTGCTACGAGTTGGAATTGACTTGAAGACAATCAGCAGCTTTCCCACAAGGGGAAGAAGTATAGGAATGCATAATGTCCTAGGGAGTAAACCACTCCTTAGGGAAGTGGGTACTGCATCGGCGGCTAAGCCCAAGGCCAGCAGTTGGAAACCCCCCAGCTGCTCCTGAGGAGAAAGAAGAGGCTTCCCCCTCCCGTGAATAGTTCCAGCCTCAGAAACCCATAGGGACAGTTCTACCCTGACTTGCACGGTTGCCATGAGTCAGAATTCACTCGATGGCAGCACATTTGGGTTTGTTTGGGAAATTAACCCCCCAAAATCAGAATGTAGAATAAGGGAAAGAAAATCTGCTAAGGGTTGATTGAATAACAATGTCTGCCAGAAACACAGGAGGAAACAACGTACGTGCAGGTATGCGTTTCCCTTCCCTAGCCTATGTCTCCCCTGTAACAACCCAAATCTCCCTCAAGTGAAAGTACCCGATTTTCCCTAATATTCTTGACCATGTCCATCCCATGCAGGTCTCTCCTTTCATCACCAGCTATGTCATTTATTATCTTCCCACAATTTATCAAATAATTTGTATTTTAGGTTCACCTCTAATGATTTTTCCTTATTATACTTCATCTCTCTAATAAACCCATACACAATTTGAAAGCAGGAACCATGTCCCATTTTGTCTCTATCCTTCCCTGTTTTGAATAGCCCCACACCCTTTAACTCAGTACTGAGCAAGAGTTGGTCAATATCTACATTTGATGATATAAATCACTGGCCTAGACTCATAGCTTCAGAGCAAATCAGAAAATTTGCTGAAGAATCCAAGTTTTTAAAAAAATTTTTATTTATATGTTTTTATTGGGGGGGCTCTTACAGCTCTTCTAATGATTCACACATCAATTGTATCAAGCATATTTGTACATATGTTGCCATCATTATTTCCTAAATATTTACTTTCTATTTGAGCCCTTGGTATCAGCTCCTCTTTTTTCCCTCCCCCCCCTCCTCCCCCCATCATGATCCACTGATAAAGTAAAAATTATTATTTTCATATCTTACACCGACCACTGTCTCCCTTCCCCTATAGTTTCTGTTGTTCACCCCTGGTGGGGGGGTGGGGGGTTATAAATTATGTGTTGATCATTGTGACCGGTTCCCCCTTCTTCCCCTCCTCTCCCCACCTCCCCCCTACCCTCTGTTGAGTTGATTCCAATTCATAACGGGCCCCCTGTGTGTGAGTGTGGAATTATACTTCAAAGGGTTTTCGATGGCTGAGTTTCTAGAAATGAATTACCAAGCCTTTCTTCCAAGGTTCCTCTGGGTAGACTTAGCCCGCCAACCTTGTGAGTTCATAGAGGTGTGCTTAGCTTTTTACACTCCTCAGAGATCCACGTCTTTAACACACGTGCTCCAAAAACAAGGAGTGAGCATCATTCTCTGTTGGCATGTGTCTGTCTATGGTTGTATGTCTCGGTTAAGAACCAAGTCCTTAGAAAGAACCTACTGCTTTGAGGACTAAGATGCACTTGACCCAAGACACGGTATATTTAATCACCCCCTATGCAATCGAATTATGGTATTGGTGAAGGATATTGTAATTACTATGGTCTGCCAGAAAAACAAAGAGATTTGTCCTAGAAGAAGTACAGGCCTAATGCTCCTTAGAAGTGAGAACGGTCAGAAGTACTTCACCATTGGCATGAACTTTTGGATATGTTAGCAGGAGAGACCAGTCCCTGGAAAAGAACTGTGATAGTTACATAATCTGGTGTCAATTTGAGGATTAAGAGTGTAGGGATGGAGTCTAGCCTATCAATCAGGATATAGCCAATGAGGCCACTGGCTGGCCATGGCTTTCTCCTGAGGATTCTGGGAACTCTTCTATTTCCTTCTGGGAAGCAGGAGACACTCTCTCTCACTACTCACTCCCTGGGAGACATTGCACAAGACACATGGAACTAAACTAGTTCCCTGAGCTGGAGAAGCCATGTGGAGAACCCTGCCAGTGCTGAGATGCTTACAGCGCCACTGGATCCACAGGACTTCCCACCCACTGGCCTGTGATCTTCCTGCATTCTGCATCATAGCATGTGTTTTGTGAGTCTGAAGAGGCTTTGATAGATTGGTATCGGACTTATGGACTTGATCTGGACAGGGCTGGTATGTTTTCTCAATATTCAATTTGTCTTGTATATAAAACTCGTTCTTATATGCATAGGAGTGTCCATGACTTTGTTTCTCTAGTGTACCCAGACTAACACAAGAACATCAGCCAAAGAGAGGATAGTCTCCAACTAGGTGTATTAAGACAGTGGCTGCAACAATGGACACAAGCGTAACTACACTTGTGAGGATGGTTCGGGACTGGGCAGTGTTTCATTCTGTTGCACATAAGCTCACTCTA
>NW_022104341.1:39502902-39545649 GCF_000313985.2 Echinops telfairi
GGCTTGTGGGGGGTGGGGGGAGTGAAAGGTTTGGAATAAATCAGACATTTCCTTGTATAAGAAGTGTGCCTCTGGCTCGATTTATGAGCGAAAACAGATATTTGTTTCTACATTCACTGACGTGAATCTGCTCATACACACGGTCTTACCTTTGTTGTTTCAGCTGCCGTGGCCAGTTTGCCAGTTCATGGTGATCACCACATTCAAAGTACATGTTAGCTTTGATAAAAGTCTCCTAAAACCTTTGTTCTGAACATTAGTCCTTATCACATTCCACAGGTTTAAATGGTTCACATCACCATCCTTATTTGGAAGCTCACTTAAAAGTGTCTCCGAAGGTACGTGGTTTGCTGGAGGCCACAGTGTTCCGGGCTGAGTCAGGAATAGAAGCCAGCTGTTTGGATGAGCCGCCCCATGCTCTAATCACCTCACCAGCACGCATCTCCACACACCCCGTTATTACAGAGACACTTGTCCCAGAGCCCTGTCCAATCCATCTGCTATAAAAAGGCCTGTGGAGATGCTCAAACCACACCTCTCGCGTCTCAACTTTGATTCTGACTTACTGCGACACTCGGTACCCAGGCAAAGGAAAGCCCTTGGGACATTCTCAGACAAATCATCTCCGTAGTAAATTGTCAGGATGTGTAATTATTTTTAAATTTTTAAATCACTGTAAATGTTACCCATTTGCAAAAATCATTGTTACAGACTCCCCCTCCTTTCATGCATATCCCTACTGGGATGGCTTTAGTAAGTCGCCCTAGGTACTAGCCACAGGGCTCCTTATTATGGCTACAAAACCACAGTCCCTGACCTTAAAGGGTTTACCAGTGATTGTGGGAGACAGTTAACAAGGAAATTATGTTATAACACGTTGTTGATTTCCATCATGGGTGAAAGCAAGCACGAAGTGCTAAAGAAGTTCACAGAAAGAGTATTGAATCTCAGCTTGGGGGACCACACAGACTGATTGAAGTGAAGTCCTGAGAAAGAGAGAGAAGCCTCCGGTTTAGGAAACTCAAAGGTAAAGAGGCACGACATGTTCTCCTGGCTAGATTCAATGTGGCACGATGGACACTGAGCCTGGGATCAGAGGATGGATGAGAGATGGGGCTGCTCGAGAAGACAAGAGCCAGCTCTGTATCACATAGTCAAGGAGCCCCCAGTGGCACAATGGTAAACCTCTCCACTCAGAAACAAACGGCCAGAGGTTCAAACCCACCAGATGCTCGTTGATAGAAACGAGCTGACCATCTGCTCCTTTAATGATTGCAGCCTGCGCAATCCTATGGGGCAGGGAGATTGACTCACGACGCAAACCAACAGCAACAATACAATACATTTCCGTCATCCCTTTGTCACCACGGAACCTAAGGCATCACCAGTGTGTGGTCTGTGAGAGGAGATGTCTCTGGATCTTGTCTGTTCTGCACATCTGCTGCTAAGTTGTAAACCTTGCGTGTCCTCCATAGTCAGCACCTTAAAGCATCGACGCTTCCGTTTTGGTCCTGCATCAAAATGCAGGAAGCTTCAAAGTTCAACCAAACACCCAGCCCTGCTGAGAGAAGACACCATGGCTCTCAAGACAAGGCACTAACCGCCTCCAGCATCCCTCTGAAAATAAGTATCTGATAAGTGGGCCTTAGTTTACATTCTGGAATGCCCATTGCTGTTCCAGTTCTGAAATAGCCAGAAATGCAAGACCCTATTTTCAATGTCATTTCAGGCAGGCCAGCAATCCACCACAGTCACAGGCAGACACATGGAGCAAAGCCCTGCCACTCGGCCTACAATCATCCCTGTTGCCTTGTGCCTTGTGCCTTGTAGAGACCCATCTAGAACAGCAGAGAAAGTATCCTTAATAAGGGACCACCAAGTCTGACTGCGTGTGACTCCATGACAGACACTTGAGTGGAGAAGAGCTCTGTGACCCACCGAATTAGAGGAAGGAGGCTTAGTGACAAGGGTGAGACCGTTGAAAAAAATGTTTGGCAGTTCAACCCCAGAGTCTGCGGGAGAAAGGCCTGGCAATCTGCCCCTGGATGACAGCCGCTAAAGCCCTCACGAGAGCACTCCTGGAGCGCACCGCATAGTGGTGTTCCCCCACAAAAAACGCTGGTAAATGGGACGAGGCTTCAAGGTGCCACAGGGAACGCGGGACAGAGAAAGGGAATGGACAGGACGGGATGGCTCTGGAGCCATATGTGCTGAGCCAAGCGCTTCCTTTGTACCTTTGATGTGGGTGATTCACCTCAGTCAGAGGGGCGCATGGGGAAACAAGGAGGGAGGGGGCCAATAAAGAACCCCGGCCTCCTTCCATTGCTTGGTTAGGCGGCTGTCTTTAGAGTGAAGGTGTTCCGTTTTAAATTCTTAATGCCCACTGGGCTCCCACTTAAAAAGGGTTGGGGACTGGTGATGAGTGGGATGGGGCAGGGGCAGAAAATGGAATCAAGCCCCCAGACCTCTAAGCATTTGGTTTCCATTTTTATCCTTGGAGGCTGTAGTCGGTTTGGCCTGCTTTGCCCCCTCTGCCTGGAAACTAAGGCGATTTCACTGGGGGCGCGTTGCTGGGTACAGCGCCGTGATTCATCTCAATCAGACGGGAACATTTCCCTCGAGGTCACCGGCCTTCACCTGCCCTAACAAGCTGCCGATAGACTTTTGCGCTGCCTTTCTCTCACAGTTCTTTGCCCGTGGTTTCAGGGAAGAGCTTGGATGTCGCATCAAGGTCTCTCTGAAGGCAACAGCCACATCGCATCAACAGCTGTCTGTCACCATCGAACACCCAGCATTTCCCATGCAACAGGCCATTGCCTGAAGCCACCAATGGTGCACATCTTGGAAAACGGCCAGCCTGCAGAACCAAATTTGCCATGTCAGCTCATTGGTACCTGTCCTGATACCTTTGTCAAGAAGACAATGGGACGCGAGAATGCCACCCAGAGAAGGCCACCTGTCCCCAGGTCCCCACTGTGCTGGCTTGGGGCTGAAGGCGTTTTCACATCCAACTACTCCTAAAAACACAGAAAACAGCAAAGCAGACGAGCCATTTAGAAGGTGTTATTTTCCCCATTTAAGACATGGAAACTGTGCTGCAACGCTGTAATATTTTGTTTTATACAGATGTTTATATAGGTTTGTTCAAGACCTCATTTATATAAGCTATGATTTAAATGCAAGTTCTACTCTGTATTTAAATGTGTTCTTTGAGAAATGCAATAAACTCTTGTATAATCATGGTAGCTTGACTTTTAATAGTTTGTCTTATGAATTCAAAGCATTTAATTGGCTTTCCCATCTCCCCACTTAACTCCCTAATTATCTAGGGAGATCAGAGGCAAGGGAGTGTCCGCCTTTACCCGAGGGTAACAGAAAGCATGAGGCAATCAGCCAGTTTAGGAAGCGGTACTCTGGAACCCATCTGGAGTGAACGTAGCCGAGCTGGCTCACTTTGGTTTCCATCCCAAAAGGGTTTAGTTAGGGAAGCCCAGTATTAGCTCAGCTAACAAAGAGTCTATGCTGAAACAGCACATTTCATTGTCAGAAACGTCCTGACCAGAGCTGAGAAGACTATAGGAGGCCTTAGGGATATATTCTAGAATGTCAATGAAGAAGCCATTATGGTCTGATTATAACATCAACACTAGCTAAAAGAACATTATAAGTCCTAGAAAATAGAAGTAGGATTCAGAATTCTGAGACAAACGTGTGAGGGGGCCTCAAAAAGTTCATGGCAAAGTTCCATTATCTTTCCATTTCATTTTTTCCACAAACTTTTTAAAGCCTTCTCATATAACATTTGAGCTTGAGGAAGTCTGACATCAGACAGTCTTCCGAGTCTTGGGACAAAATATGTAGCGCAAGTGAAAATACATGGCCCCGTTCCCCGTTTCAAATCCCAGATCTGGGACTAAGTCTCCCAGAAACAGAGCTAGAGCAACGTTTTCTCATTTCTTTTAATAAGTAATACATTCCTCACTAGGTTGTTGTGAAGATTTAAAATCATGTAAGTAAAAGACATAGCAGAGTACATGGCAAATACTATGTGTTCCAAAGGCCAAAAGAAAAGAAACACAGTTGTCATTGGATGAATTATGAGTTAGAGCAAACTCATATGTCCCGAGTAGAACTTCCCCCAGTGGGCTTTGTTGGCTGTACTCTGCACGGAGACAGGATGGCAGCCCTTTCCTCCACAGTGCTCCTGGGTAGATCAGAACTTGCAAGCTCTTGGCTAGCAGTAGAGTGCAAATCACTTAGGCCACCAAGGGACCTGTGTTCAATGGAAAGGCACTATTATCACTCAGTAAGTTACATTGACTGTAAGCATGGACTTGTGGGAAATGAATTTCAATTGTATTGATGCCCCAAAGCAATTTGCCCCCTGTTAAAAATATTTCAATGTTAATGAACAAGAGCAGAGAAAATACTCTTCTTTGTATAACATGAAGATATGTAAAAGGTAAATGTGAGAAAGATCAAAACTACATGAAATGGAAGAAATCAATCTATCACCAGTCTTTTCCATGTTAACATAAACAACAAAAGTAAGGAGGGTAAAAGCTGGCAGAAGGAGGGAAAGGGAAAACAGCCTGGAGGGAAAAAAGTACCAGAAAGAGACGTGCGAAGGTATTTCAAGTGCCTGTAAGGGATGGACCTTGCATCCTTTTTCAATCATTCTCTAAGGTAAATTTGTAGTAGTAGTAGTAGTTGTAAGTAGGTACCACCGAGTTAGTTTCAACTCATAGTGACCCTATGAGCAACAGACCGACACACTGCCAAATTTGGAGGTGGAAAAATGGGAAGCACCAAATGTTTCCAACTTTATAAAGATTATATATAAAGTATCTTATATATACTGAAAATGTTCTTGATTGAAAAAGCCAAAAAATGCTGATGAAACTTATAAGACTGTTTTTCAGGTGTACTCCTAAGTAGACAAAAATTTAGGAATTCCTAGATCTAAAAACAAAGAACTCAAGAAAGGACTGGTTTTCAAATGTAGCCTTTTTTCTTGACAGTGTCTGTCCAGCCTTGCAAACACTGGACTCGCACTTTGACAAATGCAGTGTAAGCAGAAGATAAAATGGAGAGTATCCAAAATGAACATCTTCCAGTCCAAGATCCATTTGAGCTGGTGTTATACAGGTTTCTGCCTTGAGCATAATAATAAACTTGCAAAAGCTGTGTATTTTTTTTTTTGGACCACTGTCTCAGCGGTCAACAAAGAAACCTTCCTGTTTTCATCTCAGTCCTGTGTGGAGGACACCAAAATTTTCAACTTATAAGTAGGAATTCACTCGGGGCCTCATTATGGCCTATGCTGTCGTGGCAGTTTGGTGCTGCCTTGGGCGAGATTCGCTAGAGTAGCTTATATATGTACATAGGTCTATCCCCACTGCCGTTGAATTGATTGGGACTCACGACAACCCCTTAGGACAGAATCCACCTGCCCCTCTGTGTTTCCAAGGTGATAAATCCTTACAAGAGCAGAGAGCTTCATCTTTCTCTCATGGAACAACTCACTGTTGGGTTTGAACTGCTGACTTGGCAGCTTTGACTTTGCCAAAAGTGCAACCCACTGTGCCATCAGGGGTCCTATGTACATAGAGAAAAGTCTGTATCAGGAAAATGACTCACAACCGTAGAAGCAGGTAAGTTCCACGTCCATGAGTCCGACAGCAGACTGAAGGCTTCTCCTTATACACGTAACTGCAGAGGCTGATGAGCCCAAGATCTGCAGGAAGATGATAAGCTTGTTTCCAGGGGCAAATGTATCCAAGGTCACTAAGTGCTATGGAAGGTCCCTGACGACTCCCTTGGTTCATATCCAAAGAGCTGGCAGGGTGGAAAATCTAAAAGAAACCAAGATTTCCACAGCATCTGTTTACATCAGATACAGGCCACATACCCAAAGGAAACTTCCTTTCAATTGATTGATTGTTCATAGTACATCTCATTGTAATTGTTGATAGATGCCATGGAGTTAGACTTCCAATTGTCGTAGATTCATACGTAGTACATTCTGAGTTCTGATTACCAGTAGATTTTTAAAGCTGTTTCTTCTAACTTGGAGCACTCCATCAGCAAATGAAGATCCTGACGGCTTCACTCCCACAGGCTTTACCCGACTCCTGTCACTGTGGTGGACTGCAGGTGAGAAAGCAGCTCCTCCTCAGTCATTTCCAGGGTCTTCTGACCCAGGGGCCCATCCTTAGGCTCTACCACCAACAATGCTCTGCTTCCATTCATTAGGCCTTCAAAGGTATGCATTAGGTTTCATTGGCTACTTCTTCAGAAGTGGGCAACTGATCCCGTCTTCATATTCTGTTCTTAGTCTGCAAGCACTGCTAAATCCTGTTCACTTTGGGTGACTGCTGGCATTTGAAACGCCAACATCACATCAACACACAAGCCACCAGAGTATGACAAACTGACAGGCTAGCGGTGGTAGATCTCATTATGGACGTCATTACATTATGTGAGATCTCATCAGGAGGATTAGGTCCATCAGTTGACACAAAACCTTAACAGGTGCCATTGAGTCCGTTCTGACTCACAGTTGCCCCATATATATAGCACATCAAACCACTACCCTCTCTGGTATCATCCTTACAATCATTGCTATACTTCAGCCAATTTTGGATCCACCCTGTGTGGTAGTTACATGATCAGTTGTCAATTTGAGTATTACGAGTGAAGGGGTGGAGTTTAGCCTGTCAATCAGGTTCCAGCTTGATGACCTCATTTGGAAGCACTAAGGAGATAAATAGCTCACTGGAGGTGGGACACAGCTCACTCCCTGAGAGACATTCCTGTGGAAAAGACAGATGAAGCTACACTAGAGCCTTGGAGCTGAAGGAACCACATGGAGACCCCTGCCAGCACTGAGATACTGCCACTACCACACTGAATCCACAAGACTTTCCACCCACTGGCCTGTGATCCTCCTGCATTTGGTGTCATTGCATATGTTTCATGAGTCTGAAGAGGACTTTATAACTTGGTGTCAGAATATGGGCTAATATCAGACTTATAGACTTGATCTGGACTGGGCTGGATGTTTTCTTAATATCCAATTGCTCTTGTATATAAAGCTCTTTCTTATACACATATGAGTGTCTATGAAGTTGTTTCTCTAGTCTACCGAGACCAACACACCCTGTCATTGATCTTATTCAAGGTCTTCATCTACCAAGATGTGCTTATCCAAGGAAGTTGGTTTCTCATGATAACATGTCCACAACATTTGAGGTAAAGCCTCCACACCCTTATTCTAAAAAGCTCTCCGATTGCGCTTCTCCCAAGACATATTCATTCACTTTTCTGCTACTTCATGATATATGCAATATTCACTGCAAACATCATAAGCAAAAGACATAAACTCTTCTTTAGTCTTCCTTATTTATTGTCCCGCTTCCACATGCTTACAGGGAGATGGAAAAGACCATGGAGACATCTTGGCTTTCGAGCACTTTGAAGAGGACCTTAGGCAGACGTGCTCAATGTAATATGCCATTTGATTTCTTTACTGCTGTTTCCATGGGTGTTCAATGAAGATCTAAGTAAAACAAAATCATTGACAATGTCAATATTTTCCCCATGTATTGTGATGTTGCTTTCATTTTCTTTCTGTTGAAATGTAATAATACAGAAGGTTGTAGTCTTTGATTTTCATCAGTAAGTGCTTCAAGTTCTCTTCATTTTCAGCAAGAAAGGTTGTGGTATGTGTGTGTATATTGAAGGTTGTCAATGAGTCTTTCCCAATCTTTGGTGAACATTTATATGAAATGCAAACAACTTCATATTTTGACCTATTCAGCGAGGTCCATCCAAATGCCTCCTCCCCATACTCCCTTATCACTAATTTCTGACAGTCAATGCTCATGGAAGTGACAATCAAGAAATCTCATGGAACATTGCACTGGACAAGTCTGCTGCACAAGACCTCCTTGAAGTGCTGAAAGCAAAACTGTCCCTGTGAAAAGGAAGGTGCCCTGATCTAAGCCACAATATTTTCCACCATCTCATGTGCTTGTTTGTGAAAGGCGAACAGGGATGTAACGGAATCATGATATTGAAGACTATTAAAAGGATCATGGACTTTCAAGAACAAACAAATTTGTCTTAGAAGAAGTACAACTGGATACTCCTTAGAAGCAAGGACAATAAGACTTCGTCTCACATACTTTGGATATGTGATCAGGAGAGACTAGTTCCTAGAATAGGATCTCATATTTTGCAAAAAAAAAAAAAAAGAAGTCCAGAGAAAAAGAGAAAGAGCACTGTGATAGTTAGGTTTATTGTGCCACCTAGGCTTCCTTAGGAATGTGTGGGTGGAGTTTACTCAAGTCGCAGCTTGATTGGAGGGCAACCAAGATAAATGGCTCTCCTAGACCAGATGTCTCCTTCAACTTTCTCCCTGATGATCATACCAGAGCACTGCTGCCTCAGCTAAACCTTTGCCTCAAACATGTGCTGTGCTACCTATGAGCCAAGCCATTCTGTGGATTGTGTCACCTTGCCATGCATCGCTAGAGCTTGAGGCTCCATCGGGACCTGTTTCCCTATGCTCCCACACTACTGGCCTCTGCTATCTGACCGTGCTATCTACCTGCCAGCCAACTCTGTTCGTCTTTTCTGAGTGCAGATTCTGCTGTCTGCTTCCTTGACCTTGGACCAGCAGCCAGCGTGAGTTGGAGGACCTTCAGTATATTAACTGTTCCAGGAAAGTGAGTTAAACTGAATCCTCTGTACTTCTGGGTGGACTATTTGGCTATTATATTCCTTCTTGCTATATAAACCTATCTATATATCATCTATATGGATGTATACTGGCTACAACAGTGGGCTCAAGTATAACAACCATTGTGAGGATGGCACAAGATGGGTCAGGGTTTCATTGTATTAGACATAGGGTCTCTGTGAGTTGGGGACAACTCAACAGCATGTACTAACAACAACGGCAACAATTTGACAGTCAATTCCCTGACAGTCTAGTCAACCCATTGGCCATTGACTATAAATCAGTGTACAACTGCACATCAGGCCATTTCTCCTTAGAAGCAAAAGAAACAAGCAGATTCACTGCTCCATGTTTCAACCATTGAGAGGATGGTCCTGAACTACTGTCCTTGCAGGTAGTCCCAGAAAGAAGCTGTTTCATCCACTTGCAAGTGGTGCCTGTGAATCAAGTAGAACTAGCTGGAAAATCCGTGCCCCTTTCTCTTCCTCAGCTCCTGCATATAAGGAATTGTCCCACGAGATTATAGGTGCAGACTGGTGAGGAGAAAGTAGTGTGACTGGAATAGAGACCATGGATATTTGGGCCACTTCCTCCAGTAACTTAAATTTGGGCTAGTATTTACTGTAGCTCATTTGTGCCTTCCACTTCCATTTGATGATTGAGTGTTGCTATGCACATCCATGTATTATTCTATGGATTATACAGCTCAGGCCACATGGGAACATGGGTGGCTTGAGTTTAAGCATGTCTTTTCTGCTATGGCCCAGTAAAAAGCCAAAAGCTGTTCTCAAAAGGAGAATAGTTACCTGCAAAGGAAGTTGAGGCTTTCCTTCAAACTCCAAGGGTCTGCACTGATTCACCAACAAGGGTCTGCCAAGGATTCCAAACCCTCTCTGCGGCACTTTCAGTACCATTGGAAAAGCCCAAGCAGGTGGCCCACCTGGCAGAGTCGCTTGCATGGCAGCCTGAGCCCATTGCAGAGCCGTTTTTGTTCTGGACCCCACTTAAAACTAGCAGATTCGTTCGAGACTTGGTAAATAGGCTAGCATTGCAGGATATAGTGTCATAATCCAAAGAGGCCTACCAGGAAATATGACTCCTTGTTAGTTGTAGGAGGTGCCAGATTCAACAACTTATCTTTTACTCTAGAAAAAAATCAAGACATCCCATACCACTGGAACTCTAAGAATTTCACTGAGGTCTAAGGTGCCTGAATTTTAATGGCATTGATTTCAAAATTCTGGTTGGACTGCTAACTGCAAGATTATTAGTTTGACACCACCAGACACTCTCTGAGAGAAAGGTGCGACTTTCTACTCCCATAAAGATTTAGAGAGTCAGAAATCCACAGGCACCGTTCTACTCTGAACTGTATGAGTCCACATGGACTTCATGTCAGCAAATTTGATTTTTTTGAGCATAAAAAGATCTTACCATGAAGGAACAAGTAATTGATATGCCTTCCTTACTAACTCTGATCAACATAATCTCATCAATGTAATAAGTCAGTGTAACTTCTTGTAGAAGGCAAAGGCGATAATGCTCCCTGCCGAGTAGATTTATAACATACACTTGAAAAGAAGATATACCTTTGAGATAGGATAGGGCACATGTATTGCTGGCTTTCCTAGCTTAAGGCAAACTGTTTTCTGGTGATCTTTCAAAATAAATATAGAGAAGAGAGAATTAGCCAAATCAATAGCTGTATAACAGGTATCAGAGTATGCATGAAATGTGCTCAAGCAATGAAACCACATCTGAACATCAGTTATGATTAGAACCACCACCGGGTAAAGTTTTCAACAATCCACTGTTCTTCTCCAAGTTCCGTGGGCTTTTTGCACAGGCCAAATAAGCGAGGTGGAGACGGGGAAGGAGTGACCAACTCTGCGCCCTTTAATACCTTCGGGGGCAGCACTGATTTCTGCAATCCCTCAAAGAATGAGCTTGGTTGGTGCTTACAATTTTCTTAAGGTAAGGGAAAATCTAATGGCTCCCATTTGGTTTTTATCACCAGAAAAGCCCTTATTCCATATGCAAGGGACCCAATGTGTTGAGTATGTAGATCCTCATTACGCATTCTGGAAACATAGGTTTGCAAAGACTGCCTGACCAGATTTGAGCTGACTACATTAATAACTTGGCTTCCATATGTATCTATTCTCACCGGTGGGTCCCCGTGGTGTTTTGGTCACCTACCATGACAGCTATTTCAGACCCAGTGTTCAGTAATCCGGGAAAAGTCTGATTATTTCCTTTTCTAAACTTCACAGTCCCTTCCCTTGAGGAAGGCTGAGGGAAAGATTAGTGTGGTGGTGGTGTCCCTCGAGGGCATCCAGTCTTCCTTTTAAACATTTTTCTATTCAAAGATCATTTTACTGGGGACTCTTACAGTCTTTCTTCTTAAAGGGTTTGTGGGGTTGGAAACTGGCTCAAGTCTTGGACTAGAATGCTACAATAATGACCGTGTTTCTCACGTGCGTCCAGACAAAACGGGATAAGAAGAAAGCCCTGGGGAGGTCCTTCCCAAAAGGAGCTTGTGAAAACCATATGGATCACAACAGTGTGATAGACCACTGACCGTGGATGCGGCTGGCACAGAACCAGACAGTGTTGGTCCTATTAGGCATGTGGTGGCTATACGTCAGGGCCAACTTCAAAGCAGCTACAAATAAAAATTTAAAATTTCCCATTTAAGTGCACCATTCATTGACATCGATTACATTCACCTTGTGGTACAGCCATTACACTATCTACTTGGAAAAGTTCTCTGCTGCTCCACACAAATCTGAGTATCACTTAAACTCCTCACAATGCCCCCATCTTCCTAGATCTCTATGCATTTATTTATTTATTCTCTATAGTTTACATAAAGGAGATTATATAATACGTGCTTTTAAAGTCTGGTTTACTTTACTTAGCGTAATGTCTCCAAGGATCACCCATGCCATCGCACATATGGAGCTCCTTTTCTCTTGATGGCCCCAAAGCATTCCATTGCATCATGGCTTCGTGTTGTTTAATCATTTATTTGTTGATGGACAGTTGAAAAACCACTTATTCCTAAGCTGTATCTCAGGTTCTGTTTTCTGGAGTTCCAGGTTAAGACGCCTAAACAAGGATAACAAATAATTTATTAAAATTCAAAGTGCCAAGGAACTAGCTAGCTCTAAAATAATTCAAACAAAGCAACATATAAGTAGGAAATAATTTGAGAAGAGTTAAAGCATTCTAAATTCCTTGTGTTCCCTGAGAGTTGAAGAAAATGTTGAATAATTTTAAACAGTTAAGTATACATATTAAAATACTTATAAACCACTAAAGGGTTAATCATAGAGTCTATAACTTCCAAAACAAATACTGGGCAGGCCAGAGGAAAGAAAATGTATCCAATACAAAATAAGTTTGTTTAAAAAAGGAGAGGTTGTTGTTAGGCGCCTTCAAGTTGGTTCTGTCTCATAGCACCCGGCAGCAGACACAATCCCGCCAGTCCTGCGTCATTCTCACCATCGGTGTGCTGCGTTCCATCACTCTGTGACAGTCACTGTGTCAACCCACCTCTTTCTCACTGCCCTCGACTTTATTAATTTCCCTTTCCAGGCAGTGAACTCTCCCAATAACATGTCCCAATAACAAGTCTTGGCAGCCTTGCTTCTAGGAAGCATTCTAGCTGCACTGACCCCAACACACATGTGCGTATTCTTCTAACAATCCACAATTCATCCCATATCCATCAGCAGCACCATAATTCAAGCGCATCAATTTGTCCTTTGCCTTCCTAACTCAATGGCCAAAGTTCGTATGCATCTGAGGTCATTGAAAATACCATGCCTTAGTCCGCAAATTAATGTCCTTGCTCTTTAACATTCAAAAGAGGCCTTGTGCAGTATATTTACCCAATGCAATGTGTTGTTTGATTTCCCAACGCTGCTTCTATGAGCATTGACTGTGGATCCAAGCCAGATAAAACCCTTAACAACTCCCATCTTCTTTCCTTTTATCACAATGTTACTTGTTGGTCAAGTTGTAAGGGTTGAGTCGTTTCACTTTACATTGAGTCGTTATCCATACTGAAGGCTGCAACCCTTGAGCCTCATCAGCTTCAAGACCTCCTCATTTTCAACAAATAAGATTATGCCCGCAACCTACTTGCCGTTGATAAGCCTTCTTCTGATCCTATTGTCACATTTTTCTTCATCTTGTTTAATCTTGGCTTAGTTGCTCAGCATATTGTATGGTGAGAAGAAACCACCCTGGCACACACCTTTCTTAATTTTAACCACGTAGCATTCCCTTGTTATGGTCACACAACTGTCTTGATCCATGCACAGGTACCAAATAAGCACATTGAAGTGTTCTGAAATTCACATTCCTCTAGAGCCTATTCATCGTTTGTTATAATTTACATAGTCATATGCCTTGGAATAGTTAATAAAATACAAGTAAACATTTTCTCTTCTCTGCTTTCAGCCAAAATTCATCTGACGTCACCAGTGATATATCTTGTCCTGTGTCCTCTTCTGAATTCAACCTGAATTTCTAGCAGCTTCTTGTCACTGTACTGCTGCCACCATTGTCAGATGAGCTGCAGCAAAGTTTTACTTGCACGTGATAGCAATGATACTGTTCTATAATGTTTGCGTTCTATTTGGTCACCGTTCTTTGGAATAAGTAAAAATATGGATCTATTCATCAGTTGACCAAGTATTGGTCTTCCAAATTTCTTGGCACAGACCAGTACGTGCTTTCAGTGCTTGTTGAGACTCTTCAGCTGGCATTTGGTCGATTCCTACAGCCTTCTTTTGGCTAATGTGTCTGGTGTAGCTTAACCTATTTCCTCCAGTACCTGTGATTCTTGATCATCTGCTACCTCTTGAAATGTTTGAATGCCAACTAGTTCTTTTTGGTACAGTGATTCTGTAGATTCTTTTCATCTTCTTCGATGCTTCCTGTGTCATTCAATATTTTGTCCATAGAATCTTTCAAAATTGCAACTCAGTGCTTGAGTTGTTTCTTCATTTTCCTCCATTTGAGATGTGTTAACATATTCTTGCTGTGGGTTCCCAAGACTGTAACTCTGTATTTAGTAGAAAGCTGCATCCTTCTCCTGCAGAGCAACTGATGGATTCAGATTATTGACCTTGCAGTTAGCAGTTCGACCCCACAGCCCTCTAGGTCAGGAGGGTTCCTTCTTAACAGCTAGCCATCCGCTTTTTACTTCTTTTTGCTTCTGCCTATCTGACAATTGATGTGTATTAATAGTGTAGGTCAATAAATGCTGCCAAAATTCTTCAAGTAAAAAATTATGGTACAGGATTAAAATTCCAGATGTGAGTTATTCATAAAACCCATCATTCCCATCGAGTCCTTTCCGACTCATAGCAGTCCTAGATAGAATTCCGGGGAGTGTGGATCTTCCTAAGAACCTCGTTTTTCTCTTGAAGAGGAGCTGGGGAGTTGGAACAATCAACCTTTCTTATTAACAGCCCGATACCTCGCCCACAGAGCCAGCAGAGCTCCTTTAAGCCAGAGGAAAGCAATTTAAACAGTTAATATGAAATACTGTCTGGGATAAGTGAAGTAACATGCCCAAGGACATGAATATCTACTTTACTTTTTCCTAACCCAACATCTAATAGCCATCAGTATGTCCGTTAGTTACTACAGATTGGATGACTGTGGTATTCATCTCTATCATCTATAATCTAGCACAACAGCAAAGCTGTTTCTGCTAAATTGATGAAATCACAATCATACTACTGTACAATCCATCAATAATGGCAACAAGGTTTCATATAACACATGAAGATTGATTTGTTCTGGTAATTCTAACGTAATAAATGAGTTTTATTTCACCCTATGGGATAAAAATTAAGCTTTAGATCGACACATTGACATATGTGGTCAGTCACTTATAAGGTACAGACATGACCAAAAAAATTGCTTTCATGTGAATGTTTATTCTATTTATATTTATTCACCTAATCTGTGATTGACAGTAAGTGGGCCTGGTGGCTAGAATTCCTGCTGGCTTGATTACGGATTAGTTACATAACCTGACGGATTCAAACCAGTTGTTGAAGTGAGCCTCCAGGACAAGGAAGAACTGCTCTTCAGGATTTCTGTCTGTTTTCGCTGAGGCCGACTTTCTCATGTTTATCCCCAGGAGCAGCGCGCGGGTTAGAACCATTGATCTTATAATAGTAGTCCAACCCTTAACCCATGGCACCACCAGGGCTCCTCAGTTATTGCACAGAAAATCTCAAATCTAATTTCTTTTGCATTAATTACATTTTAATATTTCATCTTCTTGTAGATGATAATACTTTTAGAAAATTCCTTGACTACAAAGTGAAATCTCAGTTAGGCTTAATTTATTAACTGAATGACCTTGGGCACATCATTCAGCTCGGGGAGGTCATTCACTGTTCTGAGGCTCAGCTTTCTTATCGAAAGATTTGAAAATAATCCCTACCTCTTGTGACAATTACCTGAGCTGATGTGCTGGGTATAGTGATGTTCAATAAATGAAAATTTTCTTTGGAACCAAACAGTTACTACCAAGCCCAAATTTAATATGTACTGTATCCTGTTTATAAGTATTCAGCATTATGCACTACATGAATCAAGTTTCAGGAAAAAAAGAGATTCTTCAAGATGCAGCTAGACTTATTTATTAGAAACAGGCTTGCTGAAGGATGAGAATGTTATGTATTGACATTAATTCATACTTTGTATCTAGTACATAGATGTTGGACTAACGACTATGTTTTGAGTAATCTACAGACATTCACTTGTAACAATGATACTATTATATTCTGTATAGTTAACACACATGATTTAGAATATTATACCCACCCACACATATGTGATCTAATGAGAACTTACAAAGGACTGTTTTGACCATTATCTCCCAGCTAACTCTGGACCTAAGCAGATGGAGAAACCTATTGCTGGATATGCTGCATAAAGCTAAAGACTTTAAAATTAATAGAGACCTAGTTGCCACAGGATATGACTACACCTAATGGGCTATTAAAAAATGATTAATATATGTCCCAGTGGGCCAGCAAAGAGAAGAGCCATGATTGTGCATAAAAATGAAGAATTAATTTGACCTATCATGGCAACAAATTGCCGGTCCGAGTCGCAGAGCAATGGCTGTAGGAAAGGCTAAGAGCTTTAACTGACTTTATGAGCTTCTCAAAAACAATATTTTTTAAAGAAAAAAAGCAGAGTTTACTAGAATGAACTTTGTGTTTAGTCTTGCTGCAGTGGCTCAGTCTTTCAATGTTAAGTGCTATTTTGCCTTGATTCTCCACGTCAGAATGCTGTAAGACAATTCCACGAGAGGGGCACTAAACTGTGCCTTTGGGAAAAATACTAAACTCCTAAGGATGTTGGGATGAAAGATGTCTGGTAATTGCAAGAATTTATTATTAATTATTAGTATGCAGACTCTCATTTTCCAATATTTCCCATTTTAGTCAAACAATATGAAACCTCATTTCTGCCTTGCAGAACACAAACTAAAGAGGCTGGAAATATTACAAAGCTTTGTGTTTTCACTGTTCTGTATTCAGAGCTACAGAGAATAGATTATTTCTTTCTTCTCAGCAGCGATAAGATGAGCCATTAAATCTCCCAGATAGTTTGGATGTTTTAGTTGTTGAATGAAATATTTTACAATTTGGATTCCTTTTCGATTACTTTTTAAAGCACCCCTTTTCTCTGGCTCTATCATGTGTCTGACTGATTATTTCCTGGTGCTATTCCATTCCCAAACCGTCAGTCAAATGACAAACATTTGCAGGACCCATGCATGATGGGATAAATTGTAGGGTGACAGGAAAAATTGATGGTGTCATTTGTAAAACTTAAAACACACTCATCAATTACTTATCTTCTCCGAAACAAATGACTCAAGATGGGTACATGCATTCGTCTGTTGCAGACCGTTTTAGGAAATGGGAAGGCCAATCAGAGCGGTTCAAGCATTAAAGATAAGTTACTAAAGAACAAGTACTTTGTTCAGCTGACAAAAGACTTTTACAAAATCACGTGGAAGAATTCCAACAGGGAGCAAGAATGTGGTGAGCAAGAAAGCTGCTGGGGGTTGTGGTGCTTGTGGGTTGTGCCGGTTAGTTGCCCTTGCGTCAATTCTGAAATATAGCAACACTAGGCTTACCAGAAAAGGGGAAAAAGCCATCCTCACAACTATTGATGTTTTTGAATCCATGTTGCATCTCCTGGAGGGTCTTCCCCTCTCTCACTCCCCCTCTGCTTTGCCAGCATGGTGCTCTTCTCTAGGGACTAGCCTTTCCGGTTAACATGTTCACAGTAGGTGAGGGAAAGTCTCTCTGCCTTGATTCTAAGGAGCAGTCTGGCTGTGGCACCAGGGTGGACCTGCTAGTTCTTTTGAAGCTCCATGGTAAATGCAACACCAACCAACCCCATAATTCAGACGCATCACTTCTTCTTAGTCTTCCTAATTCTTTGTCCTCACGGAGGCAATTGAAGATACCCCAGCTTGAGGCTACCGCACTTTAACCCTCACTTCAAAGAGGCCTTTTGTAGCTGAATTGCTCAGTGAAATACATTGTTTAAGGAAGGCATTGTCTAATGAAGGCCAAATAGCCAGTTACAAGATGCTTCTATTTCACTCTTTCAGGGCTTCAAAAATAAATAATAATAATAATAATAACCAAAGGAACCAAAGTCTCCGTCAGCAAGTCAACTCTGGCTGATAGAGGAGGTCTGTCCCTGCGGGTTTCTGAGGCTGTACGTCTGTAGGGCTGCACACAGCCTCACCTTTCTCCCATGGAGCAGGTGGGTTCCAACGACTGGTTTATTCCAGTTTGGCATCTTGCTAAAAACTGGCAATTCTACTTCAGACATACTGACTCAGAATGGACATTTCAACAAAATGTCCTGGTATATCCATGCAGGTATTCTGGGGAGAGTCTAATTTAGTGCACCCGAGGGAGAAATGCAACTCCTCAGCAGGGGGTCTCACTGGAAAAGGTCAGCACACAAACACATGGAAACCAGAAATGCACTTTTGGTTGTTGTAAGGTGACACGGAGCCGGTTCTGACCACGGCAAGCTGAGGCACAGCAGTACGAAGCACTGCACCGGTCTGCGTCACCTTTGCCAGTGTCATGATGCTGAGGATGTTGTTGTAGCCGCAGTGTCAGCCCATCTCATCGAGGGCCGTGCTCTCTGTCATCGCCCCTCCACTTTACCTCGCAGGACGTCCTTCTTGAGGGAGTGGCCTCTCCTGACGGTATGTCCCAAGTATGGAAGACCAAGTCTTACAGCATTGCCTGTAAGGAACACCCTGGCTCTATTTCATGCAAACAATGCCAGTGGCCAAGCTGTCAGCAGCCCAGCAATATACAAGCATCCACAGTGTGACAAACTGACAGACAACTGGTGGGAATGCACTTTACTTAGTCCTTAGTATGTGGCGGAGGATTGGTGTATTTATCTTAGTCCCATTCTGCAAGACCCGTAGAGGCAGGTCGTGTTATTAGCTTCATTTCACAAATGCTTCCAGTGAAACGAAGAAACATTCATTTGCTCAGTGTCACATGACTACTAACTTGTAAGCTAGGTTTTCACATACAAGGCTGATGAGTCCAAACTCAAGTTCTCTCCACTGATTCTATTCATTCAGACAGCATTGTTTCTATGGACATCTACCTCGTTGCTGGTCTGTTCTGAGAATGCAAACCCTTTTAAGATACAGTCAGTGTTAAGTCAATTCCTGGAATGGAAATCTATCGGAAGCAAAAGTATTTGTGCTACCAATGAGTGAGAGGAGAGAGGGGCGGTCAGAACAAGGCTTAGGAAGAGGTGACGTTACAACTGAATCGCCAGAGGTGAGTGGGTGCAGCCAGGCAACGCCAGAGCCTGTGCCCTGTGAGGCAGAGTGTGTAGCGTGGGCAAAGGTAAAAAGTCTGAGGTTTTCCATTTAGGAGAAGCTTCTAGACGATGAGGTTCAAGAACAGGTGTGGGAGTTGGGAACGAGGCATTAGGATGGATTAGGTTTACAGCCAGAGTCATTTCTTTAAATCAGGACATGAGAAAGCTCTCAAATTTCTTCCCACCATGAAGAAGCAGAATACTCATAAAACAGTGAAATCTGCACGAGCAAAAGCAAATAAAACTAATCCTCCAGTAATATTCATCTGAGAATGAAGTTAGAAAGCATTGTCTTTATAGGAAGCATGGAACACATTAACCTTCTCACAGGGAAATTGGCTCTGCTTACTCTGTGTGTTCACTGTCTGCAGCCCCCATGTCAGCACCAGCGTACCCTGAGATTTTAGAAAGAGCTTGGCTGGCTTTGGGGAAGCCAGTTGAAATTTATGAACTCATTACCAGAGCCATAAAGATGGCCTGTAGCGGAGCAGTCCTGTTTCTAGGCTCTAAACCCTCTCGCTCAAAAAAGGAGGGTAAACAGCAATTGTATTTGAACGTAACACTGGCTGCTCTGTGCTCTCCTAGATGTTTCTCGCACGGGCTGCCCAGAGTAGCCCGTGGAACTTCCTCGGGCTCCTCTTGCTTAGCTAATGTATTGGCAGGTGATGGAAAGAAAGAATGAGGGTGACGTAGTCTAGTTAGGAGGCTCTGAATATAACCCTAGACTGGATGAAACCCATACCAGATTGCCTCAAGCTGGCATCGGGCTCCATGGGACCCTGACCAGAAGCAGCAGCAGCACTCTGTCAGGACCTCAGGACTGCCAGCCTCAGGTGGGACTCCCGGGCCCTGAGCAAGGGAGCCAGGCCTTAGATGGATGTCACGTTAGTAAACTGCAGCCGCCGCATGTCCAGGTAAACCACAGGGGAGTGTGCTTCATTCCCGGGCTGGGTGGCAGGGAGAGGTGCGTGTGGAGAGTCTTGTTCATTTTCCATGTACTTTTAAAATCTTCTGCTGTCTGTGCAGATGAAGTCAAAGACAGTGAGCAAACGACCAACATAATGAATCTCCCACAAAATATATTTATAATCATGTGGTAGCCAAAAATGGGAATCAGGCCACCAATTGCATTAAACTCACGCTCCCTTGGTCAGAATTGTTACATTTCTCTGGAAGCAGCAATAGTCTGTCAGTAGCTCGCCAGGAATAGTGTTCCATTCCCAGCCTCGTTGACCCTGGGTTTCTGCCTTAATTGAAGTATTTTCTTTGTCTTGGTATTCGTTACTCTGTTTCTCTCTCTGTCTCTCTAATTTCACCACAATGCTTTGCTGTTGTTGTTGTTGTTGTTGTTGTTGTTGTTGTTGAAGCCTTCCCATGATGGCTTCACTGAGATTGAGCTGCCAGTTATTGTATCCCAAGTAGGGCACACACTTTCAGAATTAAGTGATTTCGAACAGAAAATGAACATCAAACCCGAACCTTTCTCGTTGTTTGTGGATCAAACTGTGTACCCAGAAAATCTATGTTCAAAGTGTGAAATAGAGGATACTGGGATGCAATTCTAGCAACATATGCCATGTTTAGTAAGAGATCACTTCTGGCAGTGATTGGCTGCCTTTGTCCACCAGGAAAGCTCGGGAAGCCTGATCATGTACTCATGATGTTTAGCCTGATGGCTTTGACAGCAGAATTAAAACGAACTTCCTTTGTGACTAAGAAATGGATAAGATAAGTCATCGTCACTGTAACTGCATGCCTGAATCCTCAGTGGTTCTTTTAAAGATAAAAGAAAGATAGAGCCAGTGGGGGGGGAGGGTGGGAAGGGGTAGAGAGAGAGAGAGAGATAGAGATTGAGATTCGGTGCCTGGTCATTGTACTCATAAACATGATTTTGTTTAGAAATAGCATTCGCGTGTTTGTTAGCTATTGAGGTCTCACCAGTGTTGGGTGTAGCCCAACCCTGATCATTCTGCGTTCTCAGACGAGCAGCCTTGCAGACATCACGTGAGGATCTTCTCCTGGTCGGGGAAGAAATCTATGTGGCTGAGGCCCTTATTTGGGCATAGAGTTTCCAGAACTGTGAGAAATAAACTTCTGTCCTCTAAAGCCACCTCTTGATGGCGTTTGCATTACAGCCGCTAGGTAACAAAAACCATTGCTCTCTGAGGGAATCTACTACAATGAATTTTCATATAAAATGAAAAAGGTGTTCATCAGCAATCAATCACAGATCCGTTCAACTAAGATTTCTTTCTTCATGGCAAAGATTCTTTTGCTTTCGTTGGCGGGCGGGGAGTGGGGAAGTGGACATTAGCCAACTGCCTAGTGCAGATACTGTTTCCACACATGGGAAAGAACTTCCCTTGGCTCCACATATGCCCTGTTTAAAAAGAAGGAAAGAAAAAAATATAAACTTGCCCCGTAAACTTTATGAATGAACCCATTATACATCTAATCCTGTACTTTGTTCAAAACAGATTGTAATGAACTATTTTATTCCTTTGAAATAATTGTATTCCCGAAGATGCCGTTTTCAGCACAGCCCCGGCACACAGTTTGGTGTGGGCCGCATGCATGCGACTGCACTGACGTCATATATTCAGTCACAGGTGAATCTAAAGAGTGTGATATTTTCTGCACTGGTTTGAAAGAGCACTTTATTATCACAGAGTTATCTCATCCGTAAATATTTATAGGCAGCTTTATTACTAGTTTAGGGCTTGAGTATTGCATCTTACCATATATATATATAGTCAATTTTCTATTTCCACTTTTAATAGAGAGAGTGTTTATAGCATGGTTGCAGGAGGATTTTTTTCTTTTTTCAATAATTTACAAAATTACGTGCAGTAAAATCTTCACCTGTTCTTTGCTTTCTTAGCACCACAAAATTGGAATTACATAAAAAAAAATCTTTCCTCCAGGAGATTTATGTCTCACAGAGAGAGAAAATCTCCACTTAAATTTTTATGAAACATCAAAATTATGGCCTGCTTTAGCAAAACAATACAAACGAGTCTTTTGTTGGGCCAGGAGTATTTCCAATATCTGAGAACATCATTCTTTATCTTCCATTTAATCTTTATTTCCCTGTGACAGCTCCTTGGGTTTCACCAATTCTCCTGTTTGTAAGCACAAGGTGCTAATTTGCCTTTCATTACAGAATGTTCTGAGTGCCAAGCGCAGAGGCTAACCCCGGCCAGAGGACAAGGGTCCAGATGCCGGCACTTTTCAGTGTCCTTTGAAGTTGTAACACGAAAGGACTGCTGTCTAGGTGATTTTTCTCTGTCCCCTAGGCCTGACCACGATAAGGTCAGTCCATGATAAGGACAATGGTCCTGGACTGGTAGCCCCAATTTCACTGCACATGGAAGCCGATAGGCCCACATTTTGTCCTTCACTGTGATTTGGGCCTCAATCTCCTTTATTGAATTATGTGTTTTAATAAAGGGTTTATATAACACCTATGGAGCAGTTATCAATTAATTACCCATGGAAATTTAGGGGATGTTACACAGTGGTAGTTATCATACCCAGGGCATTAGACATATGTTGCATAAAAGATGCAGTCACCTTGAAATTATATTAGCGAAGCTGCCTTTTTCCTATACAATATTACACATTCTAATGCGGAAAAAATGAGTTAAAACCTGTTAGGAGATGGGAATGGTGTGTTCCAAATGGTTTGAAGCTGGCTCGTAGACATTTCCAGTAAGCTCAGCAGAATTTTAGGAAATCATGCCCACTATATCAGAGATGTCTTTCTCTTTTTTTTGGACAATCCTGCCTTACATGGATTGGCGTTGTTTTTCGGAGAGAAAACAGGCAGTTCATCTGGAATCCTGGCCCCATCTGACTCAAACCACAGACTGCTCCAGTGCCACCTGCAGACACTGCCTGCCTCAGGCGTGGGGAGGTGATGGGTGACCCTCCAGGTAGGTGCAATCCTAATGCTAAAAACGTCCCTGCTGTGCACCAGCACCTGCATCCAGGTGCCATAAAAAAGCAGAGCAGAGTGACTAATTGCGCACTACAGAGGGTGGCAACAGGGATTCCTGGTTTTGACTGGCGGAGGAGAAGGGAAAGGGAATCATTCAGATCTCGGAGTGAGGAGGCACAGATTAGGAATGGCGGTGGTGCATGGACAAGGGGGGCAACAAGGAGAGCAGCTGACTTTTAAGATGATCAGAAACATACCATCATTTTAAAAAAATCATTCTAGTGCTATCCAGAGAACTTCTGACACCATGTTCAAACCATTTCTCCAAAGTTGGGACCTGTGTTTAACATATGTGTTTGGGAGCAGGCACTGCTGCGTGTTTTTGTTGTTTTAAAGTGTTCAGAGATAAGGATTACTTTGCAGGGTAACAAAAGAAAATCTGGTTTTCAGGCTATCATCTGAAATAGTAGGGAATCACAGTATTACTTAGGACACTGCCTAATATTGTTGTGTTGGTTTTTTAATAATAAAAAAACTCTTCCCTGCACTGTTTGGGCCAGGTCCGAACTAGGCAGACCCCATTTGGACTAAGCTGAAGCAGGTCTAGGCCCTGCACATGCTTCCCTGAACATCCCAAAGGCCAGCAGCAGCTGGCGCCAGAGAAGATAACCAGTGAAACCAGATGTTCTGGGTTCAAAGAAAGCTGCAAGAAGTGGACAAGCAATTCTCAGCGTTTCCAGACCCCATATGCTAATTGCCATACATTCCTCACCACCCCTTTAAAAGCCTGCACCCCCAACTGCTGAGCACAACTTCTCTGACCTGTTGGCCTAGGTCACGAAACCTCGTCCGGAGCTCCCCCACCCCCTAATAAAGCTATTTCTGTTTCTGCTCTCCCTTGTCCTGACAGTTATGTCTTTCTGTCTCCCTGTACCTCAGTTCTGCCTTTACATTTGGTGTGCGAAAACCCGGGAGAGGTAGGGACATGGGCTCCGTGCTGTCCCGGCCCTGCTTTGGCTGGGACGCAGCCCACCCCTCTTCTCTTCTCGAACATCCAGAGCCTGTCTGAACGGGTGACTTCTGGTCAGTATCTCTCTGTGTATGTTCATTCTGTCTTGTTTGTTGCTCTGGACACCGAGGACCAGCAAACTCATATGGGAACATAGGGTCCGTGGGAGGCTAACTAGCTGAAAGCCCTGAAAAGCAAGTACGCTGGGAAGCTGAGTGTGGCGCCACTGCAGGGGTTTATTCTGCAACCCTCGTACCAAGAGGAGCTGGAAAGAACTGCCTTTCCCTGAAAGGGGGGCAACGATAAGGTCAGTTTCTCGTATCCATCTTTTCTCTGTGTCTATCTTCTCTCATGTGGCCTCCAGTCTTTTGTCTCTGTGTTTACCTCCTGGGATTCCTGCTGATAACAGGACTCCTAGCCCTAGGCGAGCAGTCACTGCACCTTCTGCCTGGACTGGAATGCAGAAGGTATGTCTGAGCCTTTTCTACCTGTTTGTGTGTTTTGCATCTGTGGCTCTGCAGGGCTTCCTCTAAAATTGTCTGCTTCCCCTTCCTCTCACCCTGAAGAAAGGCTTAACTAAACTCCATTTTACCGGCCATAAAGCCAGCCCCCCCCCCCCACCGCCCCCTCCTCGGCGTCCTCTGTGTCTCTCTCTGATCTGAGTTCCCTGTCTGCTGGACTAAAGCCACAGGCCTGCGCCAGGGAACCTTCCTGTTCCGGAGAGTCCAGGACTCTCCCACTGGGCCCCGAGCTCTGACCGGGATGCCTCTCAGTGTTACTGGGCCACCTCCTGACTGACAGGTGCAAATGGGGAAGGGGGACGCCCTTCTCCTCTGTCCGTACCCCCTGCAGTTTGAGACACAATGAGAAGTTTTCTGTCCCAACCTCCTAAGGACAGTCCTTTGGGGTGCCTACTGCCAACCTTACTGAATGGGGTTTGGCTCTTGATCTCTGGCCCCAAATGCCTGGTCTTTTTCTGTAACCAAGTTTGGCCTCAGTATCAATTGGACAATGAGTCTCACTAGCCAGAAAATAGCACTTTCGATTTTAATGTTCCCTGCAACCTCAACAATTTTTGTCAACAAACTCACAAATAATCAAAAGTCTATATGTTCAGTTCTTTTCCTTTCTTTGCTCCCGTCCCTCTCTACTACCTGTCACCCTGCTCAAGATCTCTTAGCCAAACACTCTTAATCAGGCCCAGACAGTACTCCCCTTCCATCTTTCTCTGGACCCCCAGACTCCTTAACTGCGCCCCCAGTAAGGCTTCCTCCATATTCTGGGTACACCTCACCATCACCTCCTCCGCTACCCCCTCACCTCCCAGAGGCTGAGGCACTGTGCCTCCGACACCTGCCCCGTCCCCGAGCCAGATCCCTCAGACTGCCTGGAGTCTCTCTCTCTCTCCCCTTCCTGGCTCCCTCCCTGCTCAGCCTCCACTTAGACAATACCCAGCAGCCTCTGACAGACCTCCCCCAGATAGGGAAGCAGAGCACCAATCCCCGGTTGCCACCCTGAGCCTGGCAGGAGGGAGGGGTCAGCAAGCTCCAGAAAGTAACAACTTTAATCGCTGCACTTTTAATGTCAATATCCTCTAAAATCTCAACAATTTCTGCCCGTAAACTCATAAATAGTCTGAGATTCTGTATGTCCAGGCTGCCTTTCCTCTGAGCTCCCGTCCTTATCTCTGTATTTCCTGTTCCCCTTCCCAAGTCCTCTTGGCTAAAGAAAATTACTCCTCTCCTCCTGCTTCTGGACACCCCCCCCCCTCTGGTGTTTGCTGCCTTTTTGGACCTGCCTGAACACCCGTCTCCCCTCCTACTCACCCCTCTCCCTATTCTGGCCTCCTGCAGCCCCCCACAGCTTCTTCTCCTGATCTACCCGCCTCGCTGGAGGAACCGAGTCTGCCCTTGCCCACCGGTTAGCAAGAACATGCAATCGCAACCCACCTCCCCCCTTGTCCTTTGTCCACTCCGGAAAGGGGCCTGGACTCAGAGAGTGGTCTGATTCATGTTCCCTTCCCTCTCACTGATTTATGTCAGTTTAAAACGTGTTTAAGCTCCTTTATAATGATCCCACCACCTATATTAAGGAGTTTCGATATTTAACTCAAGCTTATGATTTGATATTTTTGTCATCCTTTCCTCCACCCTAACTGAAACTAAGAGGGAACGCATTTCTCTCACTCTTCAGCAGCACTCCAACCAGGTTCATTTGACCTACTCTAACCTAGGCGGTTCCCACACAAAAACCTGGTTAAAGTTATCAAATTAACAATCAAGCAGTTAGGGACAGACGTACCTGCCGAAATAAATGCTTCAGTGTGCGCTGACTTAGCTTCAGGCCATTTCCCATATAGGAGTCAATTTTGATAATCTTAAGATCACTCAAAAGCCTGACAAGAGTCCAGCCACCTTTTTAAGCTGCTTAACTGCTGCTTTACATTAAAAGCCTAAAAAAGTGGTAGAAAGGCCCTCAAGGCCTGGTCCGAGATTTAGCGAATATGGCATTTAAGGTTTTAACAGACATGAGGAGCAGGCAGTCAGCCCGTGATGCCTGGTTCCGGCAGAAGGTAAATTTTCAACTCAACCCTTAGTAGCAGCCCTGCAGCTGGCGATTCCCCCGAGGACCCAGAAGGGCAGCGTGGGGCAAGCGTGTATGGGAACAACGACGGCCACCTGGTGCCTGCTTCCAGTGCAGAGAAGGGCACTGGTCACAGAAGTGCCCCAGGCCTAAAGCTCCAACCAAACCCTGCCCGGCGTGCAGTCAAAGCGGACACTGGAAGTCCGACTGTCCTTGGAAAAGCGACAGGCCCTTTGCGTCTCCACGTGGTGGGGCTGTCTTTCCAATTCCTGACCCGCCGTTGGCCCTGCTGGAATTGGCCGACGTCTGAGGAAACCCTGACTAGACTCCCATCACCCTCGCCAAGCCTGGGGTATTGCTGAAGGTATTGGGTGAGTAAATTTCCTTCTTACACAGAAGCTATCTTTTCTGACCTGCCCTCATTTTTAGGGTTAAGCAATCCTTCCTCAATCTCAGTCATGGATATTGATGGCAAGCCTACCTGCCCCAAGTGTACTAGCCTTTTACTCATTCCTCCTTATAATCCCTTTGTGCCCGGTCCCTCTGTTGGGAAGAGACATTTTCAATAAGTTAGGAGCCTCCTTACACCTTACTTTTGGTCTCACAGCACCTCTGCTCCTTCCCCTTCTCTCACCTGACCTGGAAGAACTGGCCCTACAGAACTCATTGCTTCCAAATGTTAACCCATCATACAATGCCTCCTTTCTAACAACCTCATTACTCCTACCCACTCTCCCTGCAACACTCCAATCTTACCAGTAAGAAATCAAATGGTACTTATCGCTTGGCCCAGAACCTGCGCCTCATTAATGAAGCTCTTACCCTCATACACCCGGTAGCTCTCAACCCCTATTCTCTCTTGTCCCACATTCTCCCTTCCACTATACCTTTTTCACCAACCCCCCTTAACCCAGCTTGTCAACATTCCTTTGCCTTTACCTGCAGCCCCTCCTAAAAGAGATCTAAAGCAGACACAGCCCAACTCCCTTAACTTCTCTCTCCCTCCAAGACACACCTATCTCATTCCGCTGCTATCTGTTTAAGCCTGTGCCCCACCCCCGCCATTCAGATTTAACTCTAAATCAAAGCTGCCTTTAACAAACTCCGACTCGCCCTCCTTCACCCCCACCCCTTCGTCTACCCAACCCTGCCAAACCTTTTTTACTCTACACAGGCAAAAAACAAGGTACAGTATAGCAGTCGGAATCCTGGCTCAGCCCCTGGGGCCCGCTCTATCCCCTATAGCTTATCTGTCTAAGCATCTAAATATGACAATCAGAGGTTGGCAACCCTGCCTCCGGGCCCTGGTGGCAGCCACCGCCCTCACCGAAAGAGCCCTAAAGTTAACCCGGGGAAAGCCTATCCCCACAGGCTGCAGGACCTCCTCTCACACTGAGTCCTGTCTTTGCTGTCTCCAAGCCATTTGCAGAAAATCTATGGCATGTTTATCGAAAACCCTAAGATAACTCTGGGCCAGGATACCTCTTTAAACCCAGCAACCCTCTTGCCCCAGCTCCTAGACTCCCTGGAACTTAGTGGTCACTCCTGCCCCCAGGCAGTTGAGGAACTAACACTGCCTCCATCCAGACTTTCTGATCAACCTTATCCTAACCCAGATCTAACTTTGTTTATTGATGGAAATGCCCAGGTGGCAAAGGCAGGTTGCATATGCTGTCCTCTCACTTGACCAAGTCTGGAAAGCTGTATGCCTCCCAATAAAAACTACTTCTCAAAAAGCGAAACTTGTTACTCTCACTCGAGCTCTCCATCTAGCTAAAGGAAAAAAACTGCTAATATATATTCTGATTCAAATTATGCATTCCTTATAGCTCACTGTCATGCCACTATCTGGAAGGAGCTGGGGTTTTCTGACTACCAAAGGGGCTCCCATAGTAAATGGTAAATTAATAGTTAATCTGTTACAGGCTCTTCCGCTCCCAGCAAAAGTAGCCATCATCCATTGCAACAAAAATATCAAACTGATAACTCTCTTGTCTCCCTCCAAAGGCAGTTAACATCCTTAGCACGAGTCATCCTACAAAATCGCCAAGCTCTTGACTTATTAATGAATCGGGCATAGTTAAACCAAATGTTAAGGCACTCCGCACCATGGCCAATAAAAGCAGGAAATGTCAGTGGAGCACCACCAGCTTCTCATGGTTTCAAAATCCTGCAATGACCTGGGTTATGCCCCTCATCGGGCCTCTGATAATAAATAACCTGTGTGCCTTTGCTTTTAGCTCTTGTGTGTTTAGATTCTTGCAGGAACGGATGAAAGATATTTCCAACCTGACCTTCAACCAGCTTCTTCACCCTTACAGTCTGCTGCCGACTGGCCCGGCCCCCAAACCTTCCAACTCTTAATGCCCCCCTTCTTAGCCCTATCTCAGCAGGAACTAGTTAAGACAGAAAACATCGCCCCATTACCAATATTACGAAGTTTGGAATGTTTGGGCTGGGTCCGAACTAGGCAGCCCCCATTTGGACTAAGCTGAAGCTGGTCCGGGCTGCATGTGCTTCCCCGCATATCCCAAAGGTCAGTAGCAGCCGGCGCCAGATAAGATAACCAGTGAAACCAGATGTTCTGGGTTCAAAGAAAGGCACAAGGAGTGGACAAGCAATTCTTGGAGTTCCCAGGCCCCATATGCTGATTGCCATAATTGCCATACATTCCTCACCACCCCTTTAAAAACCCTCGCCCCCAGCTGCTGAGCATGACTTCCCTGACCTGTTGGCCTTGGTCACGGAACCTCGTCCGGGAGCTCCCCCACCCCCTAATAAAGCTATTTCTGTTTCTGCTCTCCCTTGTCCTGTCAGTTATGTCCATCTTCCTCCCTGTTCCTCAGTTCCGCCTTCACACAAACCATAAAGCCAAATCCTCCACCATTGAATCGATTCCAACCCATCGCTACTCAATAGGACAGACCAGGACCAGCAGTATCCAATAGTACTGCTTCTTAGGATGTCCATGGCCCTAAATCTTCATGGGAGCAGGCAGTTTCATCTTCCTCCTGTGGAGCAGCTGGTAGGTTTGAACCTGACCTTCCAGTTAGCAGCCCAGTACTTCACCCACTGTGCCGCCAGGGTTCCTTATTATCCCCACAGTTACAGTTTAATTAAACAAATACCATTTTAATTTAGGTATTCATTAAGTGCGTTTAAACTACATCCAAATAAAACATGTAACCCAATACAGTGATTCTATGAAAACAGGACAAACTCATTCATTCAGAATTCATTTTCTTAATGCGTCCAAGGAGAACACTGGGCCCTGGGGAAACAAACAAAACTTGCAGACATAGGCCCAAAGGTGAACGGAAGAGGCAGCAGCAGTACTCAGAGTTGAAGTCCAGTTGAAAAGTGACCTGTCCGGGAACGGTGAAGAGTGATGTGGACATTGAGAAGCCCGAGTCTCAGTTTACAAGAGAAGGCTGGAGAAGGCCAGGTGTTCCCGCAGAGCCTGGGTGGGCTGGCAGCAATGCGTAAGGCAGAAGCAAGAGAACATAATACACCAGGGTGGAGAAGTCCAAATCACAGAGGAGAATCCCTTCTCCTTCCTGAAAAGGCATCTGCAGTGCCAACCATGGTAGTCTCTGGTTTTATATGCCCATGTCCTACAGGAAGCTGAAGAACGTCTTCAGACTTTTTCCTGGGAGTCAGAGTTTTCTCTGAAAAATCTACTGACCATAATTTGAGAATGAAGATTAAATGTACCGGGGAACCAGAATGCCATATGTTTCATACACACACACACACACACAGAGAGATCTATGTAATCTGACTTATTGGAATCTTGGTCATTCACTGCTTTCAAAAATTTAAATTCAGTTACATATGTAATGATTAATTTCAAATGACCAGTCATTGACCCATTAAGTACAAAACTGTATCATATTTGAAAACATAGTAAATATGGAATGGAGGGTGTCTTAATGGATTATGCTCTGCATTTCGGTTCCATGGAAAGATTAGATGCCAAATGGAAATAATCCCTATGATCCAATAGTGCAGTCACATTCATTCTGTCCTTGGGGTCTTATAAAACAATAGCAACAGCCTGAGAGATAAGAAGACTGGTAATTTATTGTCACTTTGAAATTAAGAGGGATTGTTGTTTACCTAACCAAAACTCTAAAACCAAACTCATTGCAATTGAGTTGATACAGACTCATAGTGACCCTATAGGACAGGGTAGAACTGCCCTGTGAGTTTCCAAGACTAGAACTGTCAACTGCAGTAGAAAGCCCTATCTTTCTCCCAAGTAGCAACTGGAAGATTTTAGCTGCTGATCTTGCAGATTGAAGGCCAACTCGCCACCACTACACTACTAGGGTTCTTTATTTAGCTAAAGCCAACTGCATTCTCAATAGAAAAACTGGCCCAAGTTTTGACCTTTCTAAACTTATTGGACTTCAGCAGAAGGTGTTCTGTGGAAGAGTATTGAATAAACATCAACGGGTAGAAGAATGATTGTATCGGGCTTGTTTGTTTTTAAGTACAGCCAGAATGCTCCTTAAAAGCAAGTGTGATTGGTTGGTAGATAGCTGATAGAAATTAAAGGAACCTTCAGTGAGATGGGTTTCCACAAAACTGCAGCCATGAACTCAAATATACCAATGACCATTAAGATGGCATAGGACAGGCCACATGACATCTGCTCTTTATAGGTTATCATGAGTCAAGGCCAACAGAGCAGCAAATAACAGAATCATTTAAACCTCTATTCTGAGATCTACCATCTAAAAATTATACCAAGTGTTCTTCCAAAGGCAAATATTAGAACACTTTTTTGAATCAAGTGTTATTTTTTTATTTGCATGCTAAGGGAAAATGAAGATTATTCACTAATTTATTCCACTTCTCTTCCATATACACTCTTTCATTTTTCGTGTCACATGGATAGCATGGGATGTTGTGACATTAACAATAGGACATGACGCATGGCAATGCTCTGAGACAGCCTTGGAGAGAGTAGCTGGAAAACAAAGATTCAGAAGATAGAAGAAAATTGCTGCTTATGATAAAATGGAAAAAATAATCAATATATTAAATTAGAGAAAGTCAGGAAAGAAGCAGTTCATGAATTTAAATATATTGGGCCACAAAAATAACCCACATATTTATGACAGCTTTAGTTATTCAATTCATGTTTTACTTCAAGCTTGTTGAATAATTCCCAAAATTGTACTTTTGGGTTCACGTTTTATGGTTAATATTCAATGAGGATTCTAAAACTTCATTTTGCACAAACTTTTCATTCCAGTTGAAAGTAAAAATGTTACCAAGATGTAAATGATCCTTTTACTTTACTCAGAACCTCAAATATGTGTTTACCTGGGAAGTAAAATAAAAATCTCCTAAGACCTGGCCCTTTCTTAGTTCTTTTCAAACGGGCCAGCTCTTGCATAGTACTAAGTAATATGTTTATTCTTTTTGTCTCATTCTTTTCATTCTTACTGCTTTTCATTTTTTATAGCACACTGTTCTTATGCTATTCAAAAAGACAATAATCTGGAGAGTCAGTTACTAGAGTTGGAAGGTTTGTTGTGAGGTGCCGTCCGGTCACTTCTGACCCACAGGAAGGACCCTGCGTGCCACAGAAGGAAACGCTGCCGAGTTGTGAGCCGTGCTCACGATTGTTTCTATGCCTGAGCCCACTGTTGCGGCCATTGTGTCCATCCATCTCGCTCAAGGGTCTTCCTCTTTTCTGCTGCCCCTCTACTTTACCAGCCACGATGGCCTTCTCCAGGGGCTGGTCTCTCCTGATAATACACTCAACGTATGTGAAATGAAGTCTCCCCATTCCTGCTTCTAAGAAGAATTCTGGCTGTATTTCTTCCAAAACCTTCTTGTTCTTGGGGCGGTTCATAGTACTTTCAGTATTCCTCCCCAGCACCCTCATTCATGTGCATCAATTCTTCTTCGGGCTTCCTTTTTCATGCATGTGAGCCAAAGAAAAATACCCGACGACTTGGGTCATGCGCATCTTAGTCCTCAAAGTAACATGTTTGTTTTTCAACACCTGAGAAAGGTCTTATGCAGCAGATTTACCTAATGCAAATGCGTGGTTTGATCTCTTGACTGCTGTTTCAATGCGCATTGATTGTAGATCCAAGAAAGACAAAATCCTTGACAACTTCTATCTTTTTTCCATTTATCATGATGTTACCTATTGGTCCAGTTGTGAGGATTTGGTCTTGCTTGAGATTGAGTTGTAATCTATACTGAAGGCTGCAATCCTTGGTCTTCATCAGCAAGTGCTTCATTCTCACTTTCAGCAAGCGAGGTTGTGTCATCTGCATATTGCAGGTTGTTAATAAACCTTCCTTCCCCTCCTAATGCCACATCCTTCTTCATATATTCCAGCTTCTCTGATGATTTTCTCAGCATGCAGACTGAATAAATATGGTGAGCAGATACAACCCTGGTGCACACCTTTCCTAATTTTAAACCAGGCAGATTCCCTTGTTCTGTTCGTACAACTGTCTCTTGATCCATGTACAAAGCTATTTTATCATGTGTGCGAGGCAAGGGGTGATATATATGTATATAAGGGATATATCTATATCCCTTATATTTGTGTGTTTATATAGTCGCCTTCCAAATCTTTCCCACATACAGTCAAAATTCAAACTCACTGCCCTCGAGTGGAGTCCGACTCGTAGTGACCTTATAGAACAAGGTAGAAGTGTCCCTGTGAGTTTCCAAGACTGTAACTCTTTAGTGGAGTGGAAATCTTCCTCTTTCTCCCACCCACATACACTAGTTGCCTTTAAGCGGCTGTTTGGTCTGGGATAAGGTCCGCCACACTCAAAACTGAAGACCTTTTGCAAATTTGCAATCACAGTGGCAGTGGGAGTGCTCAGACAAAGCTCTGGGAAGAGTGGCCCTGAGTCTCTGTGCCACGGCCTTGGTGAGGAAGCCCCTGGTCAGCGATGCTGATATCCTGGTACATCAGCTTACTGCTAGCTGCTTCTTCTGGGGCAAAGTTTGCCTGGAGAGTTTTAGAAATGATGTGTGTCTCATATCATATGATCCCTCATCAGCAACTGTGGACATGAGGCCTTTCAGCCCTCGCTTTTCTCCCATCTGCCTAGACATCTTCGTCCTGTTAGGTTGGATTGAGGATTATTGTTTTGTTTCATTTTTTTCTGTAAGTCTGGCCTTCACTCAGAAACTAGGAGTTCTGCAGTGTTCTGGGATATTTTCCCAGGGTGATAGTTCTTTAAAAACACTATCATCTCTTCTTCAAACAAGGAAACTGCACTGGGGAAAAATTGTTCAAGCTTAAGCATTTGTTCAAACTTAAGGATTTTTCATGGGCTGAAAACAGGCAAAATAAGAGAGTTCAGCATTGTTTACTTGCATAGTTTATCTCTAGGAGGTTTCACTGGGTTTTATTTTGTATCTCAGCACACAACTGAGAGAGACGTTCATCTGTAGGGACTGATATGTAGGGCGAAGAGCAAGGGAAGGCCAATCCCTATGTGCGCATGACATAAATATCATGATTTCTTCTCCTCCTCCTTCTTCTCCTTCCTCTTCCTCCTCTTCCTCTTCTCACTGTCAATCCTGGTCTAGGTCAACAGAGCAGGGAACTGCCCTTTGGAAGAATGTGTCCTGCTTCTATAAACAGAATTTGTTCACCCGAGGTAATTCCAATGTTTGCATTGACCTTAGCATTATCCCAGATTCTATGAACACAGTATCTTTCTTGTTTCTGTTTCAACAGAATATCAGGAGATATTTTAAACAAAAATTTCAACTATAACTGCTGTAGCAAATTATCACTATATCAATCCTTCACAAGTTCAAAAACATATACATTTTTTTTTAAGTCAGAAGAATATCAAACTCCCAAATGGCTTACAGAGCCATTTATCTCTCTGCCCTTCAATTAATCCCACATATGTTGATTGGCCAGGTTGGCAAAATAAACCTTAATTATCTCATATCAACGCAATCGCCTTATGCCCCAGGGTGATGAATCACAATGTTGTTTGTTATAAAATTTTAAAACGTTGTTTATTATAAAGTAAACCAGAGTTCCACATAGCCCACAGACAAGTGAATGGGTTCTGGGTCCCCACTTAATTCTGGCTCCAATCTAAGAACATATCTTTCTAATGACAAGTCCTGCTCGATACTTGCCTTCAGGAGGAGTTCACTGAAGACATGGGCACTATAGCAAAGTGAAGAAAGCAGATGGTGCCGGGCTGTCAATCAGAATAGCATCTAGGATCTTAAAGGTTTGTAATCAAACAAGCAGCTGTCTGGGTGAGGCATCAACTAAGTCCACATGGAAGAAGCACACCAGCCTGTGTGATCCAAAGATGACACAAAACAAAATCCAAATATGTTGGAAGGAATTTAGCAGAGCTCCAATTGTGAACATCAGATTTGAAAAAGGATATGGAGGACAGTGGGAGCCCAAAATCTACCTGCAGAATTCCCACACAGATTATGCCTCTGACAGACACCTTCTAACTACAGTTGAGAAACACAAATGGCCCTACTATCAGACAGAGATTTTTGTAAACTTGATTGTGGTACATGTGGCTACCACCCCCCATCCCTCCCCCACCTCAAAAAAAATCAGAACTGTGCTGGGAGGAGTGGAGCTTTCGTAGTACGAATTTTTCCTGCTAGGCGAGCATTGAGCAACTCACTCTGTTAGTGCACCCAGTGGTGTCACCTGGGAAGGTTCTCTCTGGTCACAGTGAATTTTTTTGTAAAAGCAGTTTTGGTCGAACCTCTGTTTCTGTGATGGCCGATTTAAAAGAACAGCATGTGGCTGTGAAAGTTTGTTTCCTGCTCAGGAAAAATGCTGCAGAAACTATTGTGATGCTGAATGAAGCTTACAAGGACAGAGCTATGGGAAAAACTCAAGTGTAAGAGTGGTTTTCTCCTTTCAAAAGAGATAAAATGTTGATCGAGCCCTAACCTCTTTCTGAATATCCATCAACACTTCCCAAATGGATGAAAATGTGGACTCATAGCGCATTTGGAGTTCATTTCACAATCAAACTTTCTATTTACAGGCTCTGAAAACCTGTGGGGCAAAAAGGCCTGATTTGTGCCAGACAGGGAACTGTGTTTTTCACCACAACAATGCATCTGCTCAGGCAGCCATCTCAGTGCACCAGTTTTTGGCAAAAAAACATCCTGCCTCTTTTGCCCCATGTACCTTACTCACCTGCCTTCACTCTTTGAGAATTCTTTTTGTTTCTGCGAATGAAGAGGGACATGAAAGGACCGTGATTTGGTGATGTAGAAGAGGTGAAGAAAAAAAAAGGAGGGAGATGCTGTCAGCCATCCAAACAGATGAAAAATGCTTCCAAAAATGGATTGCATATTTGACAACTGTACTAAGTGCAATGGAGTGTATTTGTAGGTGATGAGGTTGTTTTGTAAAAAATTTAAATACAAAGCTTTGAAAATAATTCTGTTGTTTTTTGTTTTCTTTTGTTTTTATGCCACCCCCTCATGTAATAGGATATCTGATCAGCAGATCTCTCTCTTGGCCCATTCTGGATTTGTTCTAGATTTAAATATTTCTTGTTTGTTTCTCAACAGAAGTTTTCTCTCTAGCTTATTTTAATCTTGCTGGTGGTTTTTTATTTCCTTTTTTTTGTCTTTGGTATGTTTCCCAGTAAATAAAGCACAGAAGGGGGTATATGCAGAGAGACAATAATTACTGTAGGGGCTGTGAGGGATGGGGTGAGAGGTTGAGGGGAGTTTGGGAGCAAATGGTGAATATTTAACGAGGAAAGATGCACTAGGACTAATTGTGGTGATGGTGATGTATACTACTCGTCAGAAACATGACTGAGGGTAATGAATATACAAATGTGCTTTACACAATTGATGTATGTATGGATTGTGATAAGAGTTGTATGAGCCCCTAATAAAATGATTAAAAAAAAGAAGTATGACTGAATTATGAAATTGAAAGAAACTTTGATTCCTACACACAACGGAATATTGTATATCATTATGAAACAACAAAGCACCAAAAAATATCTAAATGAATAAATAAAGTTGTTTCAGTTTTTGTTTTATTTTGTTTTAATGGAGAAATATACTGGATTAAGCCCCTGGTGAATCCTCTCTGATCATGGACAGGGATGTGAATAACCTTCCTATACTGCAGAATGCATCGCAAAGTATGCAGTTAGGTTAGAATTAACACCTATTATTTGATCTCCTTTCAGATCCATTTAAATTTGTTCTGGTTTTTCATATTTTCTGCTTTCTTTTTGAATGATGTGTTAGCGGCTTTCTTTTGTTATTGTTATTAGTTTGGGGTTTGGGCTTCAATGTTTATATGTATATAAAGTCCAGAATATAGAGACAGTATCTGGATAGGTGGTTCCTTGCGGATTTGGCAGGGAACGTTGGGGGGAAGTGGGGAGCTAATCAGGATGAGTACAAGAATGAAGAAAATGTCCTAAACCTGACAGTGGAGGTGGCTGCACAACCCTTCTTCATGTGATTGAACTATTGAATTTTATCTTATGTGAATATATGTCAATAAAACTGTTGGTGAAAAAAAATTTACAGTCTGCAGATTTCACAAGGGCAGTTCGACCGTGTCCCATCGGGTCGCTGTGACTCATCATCCACTTGAGGGCAGTGAGTTCGGACATCATTGCATTTCCTTCACTCTCGCGGCATCGGCTGTCATTTGCCCTCTCCACCTCTGATTCTTCTGATTCCCTCTTGTAAGGGACCTTGTGACTACAACGGGCCCACCTGGGTGCCGTCACTGCACCCCTACTCCATCCATCTCAAGAGCCCATCTTCCATCCATCTGTCTGCAAAGTCCTCTTTGTCCAGTAAAGAAGCCAGGGTTTTGAACCAGTTAGTTCCAGTTTTCACAGCTTGATGAGAATTTGCATTTCCACCCCCAGGTACACTGAACCAGAACTTACATTTTAACAAGAACCCTGGGATAGTCCTTCTAGATTCACAGGTATTATTTTATATAAAATGAAAATCTTGTTTAAATATAGACTCATCACATATCAAAATGAAATACAAGTTCTCAGCAGGTGATCAAACTGGAAGCAACCATTTTGAGGCCCTCAGGGTAAGCTAGTCACCAAATAAACCAAACCCTCTACCATACAGTCAATGCCAACAAACAACCACCAAATATCGGAGTTCTAAGACTATAAATCTTTATGGAAGGAGGTAGCCTCATTTCCCTCCTGAGGAGTGGCTGGGGGATTTGAACTGGCAAATTGGTTGTTGCAGTCCAATTCTTATCCCATAGCGCCACCAGGATTCCTTAGGGAATTAACATATTCATCTCACTACCATTAAATCACTGCTGACTCGTTTCGACTCCCTGTGGGTTTCCAAGACTTCAGTTATTTACGGGAGTAAAAAGCCCAATCTTTCTCACAAACATATCAATGGGTTCTGGGAATTAGATTACAAACATATTCCAGAGCCTGTTATGTTGATGACCATTTATGGCTTTGGCAGATGGACAGTGACTCAAAGGCAGTAGCTTCCACTAGCTTTTTGTTCAAAACCAAATCTGTACTTTTGAAGTCGTTTCAAAAGGAACAAGTATATTTTGCTAAATGTAATTGGTTTCTGTCTACACAGACCTTTCTTGTTAAAATTTAATTATTACTACCCTTAGGGTTGTCTTTCTTTAAATTTTTCCCTTTTATTTCCTCTTACATACCTATTATTATTAACCCAGATCCCTTCTACCAGAAGTTGATAGCTGAGAGTGGAGAATCGCTTTCTAAATTCTATTGCTGAGTTCATTATATTCTCCCTTAGAATGGCTTCTGTCCCTAACACCCTCATTTTTCTCAATAGCAATGTAGCAGTACAGCAATAGTGGGGGAGTGAATAAGCAAGGGAACTCACTGAATCTGAAAAAGCCTATTGGAAGAATGGTTAAGCACTCACCTGCTAGCCTAAAGGTCAATAGTTAGTTTGAAAACACCAGTTGCTCCGTGGGCGGGGGTGGGTGGGTGTCAGTCTGTGCCTGTGAAAAGTACAGTCTTAGGAACCACGTGGGGCCAGCCCACCCTGTCCTACAGGATCCCTGTAGGTTGGACTTGACGCAGCAGCAGCGGATAACACGGCAGTTAGGAGTTTGCAGCTCCATTTAACTGGTTGGATATTCCTCAGAAAGTCATCAGATCTCTGTGTGTTCCAATCTCTTCATTTAGATGATGGCAAGCGTGTTGTGTTCATGTTAATCAATATCTTATTCTGAAGATGAGACATCCAGCACAGCACGTGGCACAAAATGCAATTTTACTCTTCCCCTAACCCTTCCCTGCCCTCGCATACCTATCAGTAGGAGCTGCCTGCTCTCGAGACTCCGTTTACAGAAGACCATGACACTTCATGTTCCACCCAAGTCATACATTTTCCATGCACATATTACAATTTTTGGTAAGTTAATCTGCTCTCAAGGTCAACATTGACTTACTTTTATAACCCACTCCGTTGTGACAGGTCATCCCAAGTGATGACAAGCTCCTGTTCTAATAACTGCCTGTGCTGTCGGGTCTGACTTAACTTGAATATTTCTTTTGTCTTTTCCTTTGGTTTTCAGTATTATTACCATTTATTATCAGCATCTTTATAAATCTGACCTTTTTTTATTGGTGCCAGTTGTGCTTGCAAGGAGGCCAGGGTCATACGACTGTCTGGCATATGGAGTGCTCAATTGTCATACAGCATTAGAGTTGAGTCTTGCGTAACTTTCTGTCCCATAGAACTCCTAACACTGACCTTGACTTCCTTGTAGGCCAACGTGTTATAAAGCAGTGTTTTTGATCAGTAAATCATAACTTTGAACATCTGCAAGTGAACATCTGAGAATCTTAACATAGCAAATCATGCACTGTAACATTATTGTGCACATTTCCAATGACACCAGTTAAAGAAGAAAACTCAGACAGTCGTAAATTGGGGTCAACATAACTCCAGTACATTGCAAAGCAGAAGCTACACTGATTTTTCCCTTTTATTCTCATTTTCCCTGGCAGGGGTGAGAAGAGTGAATCCTTGTGTAATCCTGACAAGGCAGGATTTCTGCGGAAATATTTCTGACTTGTCCCTACTCTCCAGACAACTGACATTCCTGTGGTTCTCAGAGATGTCCACCAGAAGAAAGAGGCAGGACGAGGCGTCACGTACGTGTATTGCTTGCACAAAATGAGACATACACTTCCTGTCCTGCCCCTTCTACATCTGGCAGATTGCAGAGTACATGCTAATCATTCCACAAATACCTGACGAATGGAGTGAACTGAGAAAGAGCTCTCCATCAGTCGCATTTGTAACACTTGTGTTGCTCCGCCTCCACTCTCCACCACCCCCTTCTCTGGCAACCGGAACCATGATTTCCAGACAAGTCCTCTTCCTAACTAGTTAGGGGATCTTCCTGACCACTACAAAGTGCCTATTCCCACTTCTCTCTTTCTTTTTAAAATATTTTAACTCAATTTTATCGGGGGCTCTTACGGCTCTCACCACAATCCATACATATATCCATTTTGTCAAACACATCTTTCCAAATGTTGTCATCATCTTTTAAAAAACATTCTTTGTACTTGAGCTCCTGGCATCAACTCCTCCCCCCCTCCTCCACACACCCCTAACAATTTATGAATTCTTTTTCATGTTTTACAGCGACTGCTGTTCCATTTTGCCCACCCTTCTGCTGGCCGCCCCCCTGGGATGGGGGCCACACGTCCCACTTGTTCTTATTTCCTCCAATATTTCCCCTCACCTGGGATGCTTGCCTGGCCCTGTCTTCATTGCCTCTTAAATGTTCATAGAAGAAGTCGTAGCGGCAGGACAAGGTGTCACATACTTGTCCTGTGTGCACAAAATCTGACCTACACTTCTTGCTGTTTATGTTATCAAATGTCCAACTCTTGGGGACCCTATGTGGTACAGAGCTGAGCTGCTGGGCAGAGTTTTTACAGAAGAAGATCACATGCCGTTATTGATGGAGTCACGGGCCGGGTGAGACCAGCCATCTTTCGGGTGGCAGCTGTCCGACAAACACATGTACTCTCTGGGAGACACAAGAACTTTAATAAATATACCTGTGATTACGATTATACATAAGAGAAGGTTGAAAGTTTTGATCGAACTAACCCAGCTGTTCAGTTAAACTTTTGTTCTTTAACTCTAGGGATAATTCATATGCTGAGTTAGCTGTACAAAATCCCAATGCATTTCAGATTTGCAGTTCGCAGCCATCTGAGAAGGCAACAAAACGATTGTTGGGCTACTGGTGGCACCCTCAGCCCATGGTTTATTTTTTATTTTTTTATTGTCTATTTGTTTATTTATTTATTTTTCTTTATGTTTAATGCCTATTGTGAAGTTTTATTTTGTTTTTTTTTTAAATCGTTTTATTAGGGGCTCATACGACTCTTATCACAATCCATACATACATCAATTGTGTAAAGCACATTTGTGCATTCATTGCCCTCGTCACTCTCAAAACATTTGCTCTCCACTTAAGCCCCCCAGCCCACGGTTTATACATCTTTCATCTCAAGTTTGGGGACTCCTCCTGGCTTCCTTCAGAAAGCCAACACTCCAACGTCTGTGCTGGGAACGACTGATTGTTCCAGTAGCGGCAAACTGTGCTGAGGCGAGTCGGCCAGGAGCGCATTGTTCGCCCAGCTCCCAACGGCAATGAGGAAGCACATTAACACCTTTCCCACGCTTTCCAGCACTCCAGTAGCTGAGAGCGGAATTAGGGCGCAGTCAGTCCCACAGAACCTCGGAAACGTGCACGACGGGTGAGGCACATCATGCGGGCACCTCGGGATGTCCCTGACCTGCGCAGACTTGGCGGAAACTACAAAAAGAGACGAGGAAAATAGCTGATTCGAAACCTGTCAAAGGTTCCCTTTTTAAATTTTAGATATTTTCTTGAATGATTTTTTTTGTTCTGAGGGGCTTATAGTATTACTAATTTTTTTAGTACTGTGATGATTCTTATTAGCATACAGTCACTTAAATTTAGCGGTCGTCCCAGTATTTCTCAAAATGTGAAAGTAATACACCTGCAACTTTACAATAGCATGATTGGACAAATCCACATTTCGGTTTTCATGCTCCAGCTTCAAAAAGTGCAAATCGCTGCCATATTTGCTAATGCCCTGCAACCCAGCTGATGATTCTCACTGTCTGAGCCAATTCGACCATGCTCTGAGGCCCCCAGACTATGTGAACCGAGACAGAATAAGCTCCCAGTGTAGGTTGTATGGGACCTCCAGCTACTAACTCAGAGGTTGAAGGTCAAGTCCACCTCAGGACCATTGGAAGAAATAAAGCCTGGTAATCTACTGGGGACAAACAAGCCGTCCCGTGCTTATGCACATGGGTTTCCATGAGTCCCAATGGATTCAGTGGCAATTGGTTGGTAAATGGTTCAACTGAGAAGTAAAATTCTCTAATTAGCAATATTCTGAGAATTATTAGCTAAAATTGGTAAAGCAGGAGACATTTGTGAAGTAAAATCTGTCCTGTATACAAAATAGTATATAAATTTATATCTAAAAAGTGAGATTGAGAACACTTTTTTTTTTCAGGAGACAGAAGAAAAAGGTAGAGAAGATGGGAAGAAGCAGATCATGTGGAAGAGGGAGCGAGAGAGACATGGAGATGCATTTAGCTGGTTTTCCAAAGGAAATTCTAGGCAATGAAATTGTCTTTTTTATTTCTCTTTTTACCTATCTGTTCTGGTTCCTGTATAAGTGCATATAACTTAGAGGCAAAACATGGTATTTTAAGACAAACTTTAATTATATACTCTCATGGTGCCAGAATTTTCTCATCATTTGTTCGTAGCGAAAAAAAAATTTTCATGAAATTTTTCCAGATACTCAGAATTTTCATGTATTTGCTCAAAAAAAGATCGTTGACTTCTTTATTGTCTTTTTCATGAAAAGGGTGACTAGAGAATAAATTTGAAATTTATTCATTGATCTTCTACAATATTTTATTTTCCTAATCTTTCCAGGCACACCAACTTGCTTTATCAGGTGTGCATTGCCAATCCCACTTTTATTCAAGTTTTAAAAACACATGAAGGGTTCTGTAAGTCCATGGCTACCTGCGGTCCAGTTGTTGCGTAAAAGATGCAATTCTAGAACAAGGGGCGGAGCTTCTCTCTCCTTCGTTGTTTGTTTGACTCCGGTTCCTCCACTGGATGACTAGAGGGGAAACAATGATGGTGAACGAAGAATGAAAGGGGCCTGTTGATAATGTGAAAGTAGGTTTCTATTTTCTGATCTTCCAACTCTAACAGCCAAGCCTGGTTCCCTTTGGAGGGAAACCTGATATCGCGGTTGTCTAGGTTTCCTGACTAGGAAAAAGGAAAATGAGAACTTCCTGTCTTCCTAGTAAGTGATCCAATAGAAAGATGATGGATAATATATGTGCAAAAGCCATATGCATATTTATCCAGAGACACCACTGGCAGATTGTTTATGGTCTTCAATTATTATCAGCTTGTGCCAGGTCCTATGGCAG
>NW_022104341.1:39546942-39560350 GCF_000313985.2 Echinops telfairi
ATGATGTCCTTCTCCATAAATTGGTCTTTCCTGATGAAGTGTTCAACGTCTGCCATCCTTTCTTGTAAAGAGCAACCTAGATGTACATCAAGTGCCAGGTGGTCGTACCATGGTGGCTTTCACGTTGTGACGGTACCAGAAGCTCTGCTGCAAGGGTTTCAAACGCAGCAGGGTCATCTGTAGTGGATAGGTCCAACTGAGGCAAACTGGAGAGCAAGGCCTTGCGAGAGGCTTCCACAAATTAGCCAAGGAACGCCTTCTGGATGCTAACGGACCATTGCCCGGTACGATGCTGGCAGCTGAGCCTCGGGAGGCGCTCAGAGTACAGCTGGCGAAGAGCTGATGTCTGCACTCCACGTTCTTAGATTCGTGAAATTATACAACATGTGTCCTTTTGTGATCCCACTCAGCATGTTGTTGCATGTATCAGGTCTTCATTCCTCTCTGTTTGAGTGAGATTTTAAGTGTTTCCACCAGTCATAGAAAGTGGTTGCATTTTCTTTTTAGCATTATACAAGAGTTTAACCCATTCAGTGTATGCCCTACCCCCGATCGGCTCACTTGTCATGCTTTCTAGCTGCAGCGGTGGAAGAATGGCCCGTGCGACTCCCCACATCGTGGAGCGGGGTCTCTGCTGCTTGCTGGACAGACACCCCCAGGCTCACACACTCCCAGTATGAAAACCTCGCCTTGTACCCAGGGGCTTCCCTGTTCCTCCTGAGGCATGCAACACTACCTCTTCTATTCATATACATATGCACGTATGTCAATTAGTTCATGTCTAAGAAGACACACCCTAACCAATGTGAGATGGGAATCAGAGCATATGGTCTCCTATCTCCCCCGGACTGTTGGGAGTCATGGGAGTGCCATCAGCTTCTTGAAGACAGCCTGGGGCACCAAGCAGTCAGTTTGTTCAAACACGTGGCCAACTTGAAAATTTCTTTCCTGTTATCCTTGTGTGGCAGTTACACAGTCAACTTGAAGGTGTAAGAGTGAAGAGGTGGAGACTAGCCTGTCAATCAGGCCACAGCCTGATGGTGCCTCCTTGTGGGCATGGCCTTCTCCTAAGGAGGGTACTGGAAACCTCCCCTCCCTCTCTGCTTCATCTCCCTGCCGTTGAGTCATCGGAGAGCTGCCAGAGACACCGCCATTGGAGCCACACAACTCTGCACCCACTGGCCTGTGACCTCCCTGCATTCTGCATCACTGCCTGTGGCTGTGTGAGTCTGAAGAGGGATTTCTGCACTAGCATCCGACATATGGACTTGTTCTGGACTGGGCTGGTATGTTTGCTTGACATACAATTAATTATCTCTTGGTATAAAGCTCCCCGTTACACGTATCTGAGTGTCACTGAATGTGTAACACACCTTGGTTTCTCTTTTTGCCCTGCTTCGTCTGCTTCCCTGTGATGGCACTTTCAGGAGGTAGTAGCACTTGTGTCCTAGAAAGCCCTGCAGAGGAGAGCAGGTGCTACCTGACAGGAAATGAAGAGCACAAGGTAGGGTGCTTAGTAGGGTGCCACACTAGAAATAGCATGTGAAGTGATCATTCCTTCAGCATGTTACTCATATGATATAAATAGTAATATATTTGGTCTACACAAATTAGTGTTGACAGAGAATGTTAGCAAACAAAATCATAAAAAAAAATTGCCTTTGTGTTACTATGCGCTATGCTTATGTTTTTGTGTAACAAACCATCCCAAGGCCTAAGTCATTTAAAAGATACAAGTTGGGGTTTTTTCTTTCCTTCCTTCAGCAGTTCCCCAGAGCAGCCCCGATCCACGTGGTGCATGAGCAATTCAGGCGGTTTGATCGCGTGCCTCAGTCATCTCATCCAGCCCTTCCACAATGAAGGAGAGAGAGAGAGAGAGAGATCGAACTGGAAGAAATCACACAGCATTCTTTCCTGCCTCTTCTCGGAGGGGCCACGTGTTAGGCGCATGGCTTCACCCAACTACAGTAGAGCTGGTAGGAGAACTCGTCAGAGGTCTTAGGAAGGGCTGCATCACAGCTTATCGAAATATCTATCCACCATCATCTGTTTCTAACATACACTACTTGGTGACTATGGGCCGTAAATACTTTATGTGAAAAGATGTTTCCCTGAGTTGCCATAAAATCAAAACCCGAAATGTTCATCAGAGCCCTCTGACGTTCCTTAATCTAGTAACTGCCTACAGAGGTCAGAGTTCGTTTCCATGGCAGCCGTGTGGCTTGGAAACACGGCTTCCACCTATGGCCTAGTTGGTCCCGGAACTAGATGATGGGGGTGAGTATCCCTTCCAGATCCCCATTTCTTTTTCTTTTGAGCCTCAGTTGTCCTCAGAGGCATTGCAACCCTCGGGCTAGCGGGTCCCCGTTTTGTCCCGCTTGTCCTCTGCCGCCATCTCGCAGTTGGGGAAGCAGGCGCCATCCGGCCAGGAGTTGAACTTGGAGGAAAGGGCTTATTCCTACTTGTGAAAGGAGGCTGCGGGGTGGCGCCTGGAAGTGATGGCGCCTGGAAGAAAGAGGTAGTGCGGGACTCCGAACACAGAGAGAGAACGGCACACTGCATTTTGTCACTCCCCCACGTTTTATGACCGTCACCTGGTGAGAGAAAAGTGATGGAGCAGCGAGTGGTGGCTGGCCAGCAGCCCGAGCAAGGACACAGGGTTGCGGGGACATGGGACAAACACTGTCTTCCTTCCTGTTCCTTGTCCCACGTCATCATTTCTGACCTCATGCGGTTGTGAAATGCCGCCCAGTCCGGGTGGAGAGGAACCACCCCGGAATCCTTTGGACATCAGATGGTTATGAATGATAGGAGTTTTATTGACTCCTTTGAGAAAGAGGTGGCGGGGCCTTTCCCGTCTGCCCTTGTCTGGGAGCTTCACTGACACGTGTCCGGAAGCCCCACTGCCAGACAGGGGTGACTGTGCACAGGACAATCCCACCACGGAAGCGGCATTGCCCGCCTAAGCCTAAGAAATCCCCTTTATGCCGTATGGTACAACACTGGTACCACGAGACACAGATATCTAGGCATAAAACGACCATTCTACACAAATCCTTAGTCTGTTTTCTGGGTGTGGTATTGGGAAAGGGCGCCCACAGACAGTCCCATTGGGCTCGGCCTGCGCTTCTCTAAGGGCGTTACGTCGACTCGGTTCCCATTGTCTGCGTGCCTACATTTTGGACCACACAATCTTAATGTGGTCAACATGAAGTTATGCAACCCGGGTGCTACTGGACCCAAAGCAAGCCTGCTCTAAACAGGTGTCACCTTCTACTTAGATCAATATCACACACACTTAGTTGTGATGGGCTCGGGGGAGGAAGGAGAAATGAAAGCGGCCTTAGAAAGTTGGAAGGGCAGGTATTTGGCAAACCCAAGTCAGGGAAACACGAGACTTGGGCGGGGCCAGCACAAAGGTAGGCCATTAGAGGCAAACTGAATTGTCTCCACAACGGAGGAGCTCAGGAGCTGCATGAGGGTGTAATGCTGACTGGCGTGGTGAGGAGATTGGCGTGGAAGGAGAGGGAAGGATGGGTGGAGAGACCAGGATGCCAGGAAGAACTGGCGCGGCTGGAAGAAAGGTCTGGTGTTTGGGTCACACGATCTACCAGTCTGGTGCTATTTCTTTATATGTGCATTTTGAAGTATTGGCTCTCGGACTACTTATTTTCCTCAGCTGCTGGAAGTTTGGGCCTTGAAGTCCTGCGTCTAGTGTTTTTGTCTGACATTTTGAGGACTCAGAAGAGTTATCAAGATGACCTAAATGTATTAGAAATTACTATAGTAATAATGGAGAGATGGCAAGTTTACTGTCCTGATTCATTCTTTCAACAGACAAAAATAAAAGAGTGCAGCTCTGGTCGTTGATCATTGGTCAAAATTGCTTTGGATCGTTTTGTTATTTAATCTTACTTCAGATACTTTGTAAGCCTTTGTTTTCATGTATGAAAAGGCCTGCGGGCTTTGGGGGCGGTTTGGAAGGGGGGCAGGGGTTTAGATAGAATATTTAAAACCTAAATAAACAAGTCAATAAATGGTGAACGTTAATGACCTGGAAAATCAATCCATTTCATCAGAAATGATGGTGAAGGGTCTGAGACTATTTATGAAGTAGAATCCTAGATTTTAATTAAATTAATAAAGAGAAAATATCCTCAACTTGTCTACCCTCCTTTGGGCCATGCAACTAACTAGCAATGCTCCTGAACGGAGCCCGCCTTCCCATGCCTCCCACTGCTCCCCTCCCTGATACCTGGACCATTTCCCTATCTCAGGACTGCAGGCCGTAGCATCATCCCTGGAACAAGAGCGACCCATCACGCCACAAGCACCACTGTGGTTAGCCTTTCCTCTTCTCATAAACCCACAACTCCCCACCTCGAGTGAAATAAACTTTCCACCACACAGTTTGACAGCTCCCACAAACTGCCTTCGCCTGTTTTTCTAACCCAATTGTCTGCTGCTTCCTAGCCACACCTCCACACTTCAAGCAAAGCCAGCCACATTCTCAAGCGTGCCGTGACAGCCTACTCTGGCCCTTTCTGGAAACCCCTTTCTCTCTTTCTCCACTGATCAAAATCCTCCTAATCTCGATTGGATGCTATCTTCTCCTCATCATCTCCTTCCCTCCTCATCACCCCATGTTACTTGTTGTGCTTTTCTGATCATTATTTGTACACAATGTAATCCACCTCCACCAAGTATCATTGAGATGCTATCTTTCCCAGTGCTGTAAATAATCCTACACTTTGCGAGAGAGCTCCAGCTACTGAGTCATGACACGTATACATCAATATCTGATCATGAAAAGATTGTGCCACCAGTGCGAACACTGTCCTTCCTAAAACTCTGATTGTCTTCACATTTATTATCATCTTCGGTCATTCTGTGATTGGCTGCTAAACTAGGAATTAATGGTTTGAATTTACCTAGTGGAGTCACAGAAGAAAGGCCTGGTGTTCTGCTTCCACAAGCATTACACCCAAGAAAACCTAATGGAGATGTTCCAATCAAAATACATAGGGTTGCTATGAAGTAGGATCCGCCCCACCGCACTCTACTTCATTTTGTTTGTTTAATTCTGGACAAGTCTGTCTAGTGATTTTATTGGTCCCAAGAAGATTTCTCTTTATTTGAAATAAGTTGCTCAATTTAAATAGACAACACTTTGTTTTTGTTTTTTAATCTAATGAAAAACCCTATAGATGAATACTTATGGGACTCAAAATTTGAATACATCAATGAGTAAAGCAAAAATGAATGAATTATGGTTTTACTTTTATCTAAAGGAGTAAGTGAAAATCAAGTCGACTTGGAGAGCAGTAATTAAGAGCAAGGAATTTGAGGTTAGATAAATATGGGATTAAACCCATCTTAATTTTTTAATCTAGTTAATACCATTGATCATTGGTTCATTAGTTATAAAAATAGCACAATATGTGAAAAATCCAGGGCATTTATTTGAAATCTAAAATGTCAGGCCCTAACCTTGAATCTTGTAGGTTTGACTTAGGAAATCCTTGGCGCCCCAGGGGCATAGTGGGTACCCGCTGGGCTGCTTGAAGCTACCAGCTGCTCCACAGGAGAAAGATGAGGCTCTCTACTCCCTACGATGTCCAGGCTCGGACCCCACAGAGGCAGTACTACCTTGTCCTATAGGGTCACCATGATTTGGAATTGACTCCGTAACAGTAAACTTTGATTTAGGGTGTGTGTGTGGTGGGGGGTGGGGGGGTAGAGGCGGCGAGGGTGATATCCAAGAACTACGTATCTAAGGCAGTGGTTCTCAACCTATGGGTTGAATGACCCTTTCACAGGAGTCACCCAGTTCATAACGGTAGCAAAATTACAGTTATGAAGTAGCAATGCAAATAATTTTATGATTGGGGGGGACATCACAACACGAGGAACTATATTAAAGGGTCACAGCATTAGGAAGGTTGAGAACCTCTGATCTAAGGGATTAAGATGCAGGTAGAATTACTTAAAGACAAGCCAACATTTGGCTGATTCCTCTCCCCACCCACTCACTCACCTGTAGCCCTATATAAATTCTAGAGTATACACACTGGAAATCAACTGCCTGGGCCTCACTAGCCATGCAGCCTGTACAAATCTCTTAACAATTCGGTGTCTTGGTTTCTTTATCCTAGAAAGGAAGAATTATAGTACTTTCTTTAAAACACTATTGTAAGATAAATGAAAGTCTGATCCACTATAAACCCCAATTGTATTATTAGCAATGTTATTGGTAGCAGTATTTTAGGCCCATTTTCAACCATATTTTCTGCTAATGTACCAAGCCTATTTTTACTAGGATGGCTTCTACGTCCAGGCTCTGTTAGCTTATTTAATCCACTTTGTGATAGTTAAGGTTTATTGTGCCAATCTAGCTGATAAACACATGTGGGGTTAATTGAAGGGCAGAGTCATAAATGGCTCGGTGAGCCTCACCTTTCTAGTTCTCTGGTCTCTTGCTTTCTGATGGTCAGACCAGGGTGCAGCTGCCTTAGCCAATTCCCTGCTTCAGCTGGCAAGGCTCACTTCCTGCAAGCCATCCCCAAGAAGCCGCATGGACCTACCCCGATGCAACCCTGGGCGCTGCAGCAGCCGTGTGAGACCTCTGCCAATGCTGAGATGCTTACAAGTTCACTGACTCGCCTTTCCTCCTGCAGTCAGTGTCATTGCGTGTGTTTTGTGAGATGAAGGAGGGCTTTGTAGATTGGTGTCAGACATATGGGCTTGGATTGGACTGGGTTGGAATGCTTTCTTATTGTACACTTACCCTTTATATAAAATTCTCTCTTATAAAATATGAGTGTCTATGAATTTTGTTTCTCTCATCTACCCAGACTAATACACACTTCACAGAAACTCGGAGAGAATACCGACTTTTCACAGACCCCAAACAGAGTTCTTTTGGTGGAGCAAATAACTTGCTCTGTTCACTTGATCTTGTAACAAATCAAGCACCATGTGTAAGTGGACCCAGTAACATTAGAGTAATATTTCAGCCAAGGGCATAGAAGCTAACTTTATCGGGCAGTGAGATCTATTTAAAACATGCTTCCTTAAAACTGCATTGCATAAAGTCTGGATTTGGAATCACAGCTCTAAAGGGGTCCTTGAAGAGGCTTTGAGTAGAGCTTCTAGCCTAAAACAGACCTACCTGAAATGGAAGAAAATCTCTGCTGCTTTTAGACATCATCAGAAAAGATTTCAAAACCACTTTTCAGAACCCACTGCAAATTTGGTGTCTCAGAACATCCTGAATACTTTCACTAGAGGCAAAATTATTCTGCAAGCCCTACATCCTGTTTTACTTCCTGCTGCAGAAATAATACCAATTAGTACCCTTTGAAATAATAATTCTATTGTGTAAGTACCTCCTTTTCTTAGATTAAACAATGTATTAAACTGAAAAATTTATTAAGAATTGTCACTCAGCTTTTCAACTTAGACATTTTGTCGTGATGTCAGAAATACGTAGTCTACCCCACCACACAAAACACTAAGGGCGTGCAACACAACAGCAAGGGGAGCAGAGCAAGGAAGTCCCGAGGCAATACCAAAAATAGATTTTGGGGTCAGGACTTGGCACCCCCATCAGATTCAACTGGAAAACACCCCTAAAAGTCAACAAACAAACCTTGAACTATTTACAGGCTTTTCTTTTCTTTTGTCATTGGTTTTTTGTTGTTATTGTTTTGTTTTCTTTTGTTGCTTTGTTTCGCTCTGTCTTGTTTTTTGTGCATATTATTATCTCTGCAGGTCTATCGAGATAAGATAGGTTGGATAAACAATCTGGAGGAGAAAATAAGATGCCTCTCTTATGTTCTGGGGGGACATACGAGGGGGGAGGCAGGGAAAAGGAAGTGGATGTTAACAAACCCAGGGACAAGGGAACAACAAGTGATCCAAAATCGATAGCAAGGAGAGTGTAGGAGGCCTGGTAGGGCTTCATCAAGGGCAACTTTCCTCTAGTTCTTTAATGCTTCCTCCTTCCCCCAACTATCATGATCCCAATTCTACCTTACAAATCCGGCTAGACCAGCTAGACCCGAGGTTGTACAGATAGGAACTGGAAATACAGAAAATCCAGGACAGATAAATCCCTCAGGACCAATAATGAGAGTAGCAATACTAGGAGGGGAAGGGGAATGTGGGTAGAAAGGGGTAACTGATCACAAGGATCTACATATAACCTCCTCCCTGGGGGATGGACAACAGAAAGCTCAGTGAAGGGAGATGTTGGACAGTGTAAGATATACAAAATAACAATAATTTATAAATTTTCAAGGGTTTGTGAGTGAGGGGGGCAGGGAGCGACGGGAGAAATGAGGAACTGATACCAAAGGCTCAAGTAGAAAGCAAACGTTTTGAGAATGATGATGGCAACAAACGTACAAATGTGCTTGACCCAATGGATCTATGTATGGATTGTGATAAGAGTTGTACGAGCCCTAATAAAATGATTTTAAAAGAAAAAGAAATACCTCATCTACTTTGGTAATAATTTGAATTTCTCTGATATTTGTAAATTTAAATTTATTAACATTGGGTATTAATATTAATACTGAGTATTGATTATTTCATAATTTCTTCATGGTTTCTATTTTACTCTACTTTTGTGATATTTCTTCATTTCTTCATGAGGAATAATTTGAAACTGAATTTTATAATTTTTATGTTTAATTCCTTTAATGCTCATAAAAACTTGCTGTTACTGTGTTACTAAAAACCTGCCTCAACAAGCATATATGTAAAATAGATTGGGACTAGATAACTGTTTATCATGTAGATTCGTATTTATAATAAACAAGAAGTAGTCATAACCTTCTATCTGAAGAGAAGGCTGACTCCTCCCTCCTTTCCCTGCAGCTACCCGTTCCCAGTGTGGCGCCGTCTGGGTGCCCTCACTCACTCAGAAGAGTGTGTGACTGTTGTGGCCCCAGCCATTGGCCTTGTTTGCGTGCAGTCTCGGGAGATTCTCCGCTGTTGAAGTGAACAGACTTCCTGCCATTAACTCACACCCCTAGAGGATGGAGGAGAACTGTGCGCGTGAATTTCTGAGACGGTCACTCTTTCCACTTCCCCTAAGGAGTGCACGATGAGTCCAGACCGCTGGCCTCCAGGTCAGCAACCAGACGTGTCACCCACTACGCCACCAGAATCCTTTTCACATCCTTGGGAAACTCTAAGAACGTAGCAATGTTAATTTATGAATAATACATTTGACATTTTGTACCTTCTTTAGTATGTAAGTTACTAGTAAACTGAAATATATGGGTTTTGGAGCCAGCTTAGATTTGTTTATCTCTATAGGATCCATCTTTCTCCTCTTTTTTGGCTTTAGTTTGTCAGCCCCTGAAGACTTCTTAAAAGATTTCATTTATAAATCAAATATAGATTTATTTTTTTATCTTTAAAATGTGTTCACTGAGAGGAGTAGTCAGTAAATCTAGTCCTCTATTGCTAGATAGAAGTTCAAAAATATATACATATATTTATTGCATAGGCAGGGTGTATAAAATACTCTTCTAAAACTGGAATAAATTATTTGCCCCAATGAAAATTATACAAGTATTCTATTGGAACCTAGAAAAAAAATTAGTGCAAAGATCCTCGGTATTTTCACTCACATTGAGGCAAAATGCAAGGCACAGGTGATGCTTGCTTCAAGAGTCTGTCAAATTCGAGCTCGTCCTGTCCGGAAGTCAGGGAACTCTTCTGGGAAAGGCTGGTGGGTGGGACAGGTGGACAGCAGCGGCTGAAAGAGCAAAGTCTGGAGGGAAGCAGCAAGGCCCTGCGCTGAAGTGCAGAATTGATGGGAAGCTCTAGTGGAAAGGGCCTATGAATCCTTTGGTTAGGTTGAATGGGGTCCGAATAGGAAGAGCTTTGAAGGTTAAGAATAACACAATTTACTTTGCAGGCTGTGGGAAGCAAAAGAGATGAAATACGTCTGGTGTTAATATACTGACTGTATGGGAGGCCGCCGGCAGGACATTCTGGAGGGAGATGTCATGTGAGGGAGCCTGCACGAGAGCAGTGGGAACAGAAACAGAGAAGAGAAGGTGGCATTAAGATCTGTAAATTAAAATAATATGGATAGGGACTTGGTATTAGGACCTGCAAACAATAGGTACATAATAAATGTCAGCATTCTCTATTTTCGTCCATGCAAAAGGAATTAAGTTGTGAGCTGGTGAGCGATTAGACATAGATCTTATAGAGTGGGACGGACAGTGGAACCTCTATTCCGCGTGAGCTCAGTTTATTATGAGTACGTCCCAGTTGGAAACTCTGGCTATTCACTGTAATACTCGTGAGTTGAATCTACACAGAGGTGCCAGGGGGAGATGTCTTAGCATCTACTTCTGAAAAAGCAGCCACGGAAAAGTCTACAGAATTCAATTCTTCTCACGCACACGGATTCCCAGGTGTTGGCCTCAACCCGGCAACAAATGGACCTAAGAATGGCTTTCTACCTAGAATCATGTTGGATAACTTATCCCTTAGTCCAAAAAGAGCTCAGTCCATTCCTCAGCAGCGATTACTAATTTCTATACAAAGGATCCTGATTTAAAATATTTTGAAATAAAGCAAAAACATAGAGCTTCAATGATATAATCCTTGGCAAGATCCCAAAGTCAAAGTAAAATTCATGATCACAAGCACCATGACCATAGAAAAGCATCAAGCGTTAAACTTAGGAGAGCCTTTTCTTGGCTCAGCCTTTGGTTGAAAGCAAAGTTGAAGCTGCCTTTCTAGTCTACAAACTAAATTCTAGGAGCAAACAGCCTTCTCTAAATTTTAGTGGGGGATAAAAATCTCAAGGATATTTTGCTCCATTTCAAGCACTTACTTCCACAGCATGAAAGTAAATCTTCCCCTCGCAAAATTCTGTTACACCTGGGTGCATCCACTTGTTTCTGTTAAATATTCATCTTTGTACCATTAATGTTACTGTATGTTAATAGTAATCGAGAAGAATTAGGAGCAAAAGAGGTTGAACTTGCTGAAAGGGATTACATTCTTAAAACTTCCCAATGTCATCCAATTCCTCTCAGCTCTTTATTTTCCTTAGCACATATTCTCACCGATCTACTCTCATTGGCACTGTTTGGGTATTAGTCAATGTTAGTCAGGATGGTGGTAATTAAATCTCACTTCAAGTTCAGAGACGGAGTGATTAAATTTGAACTTGAATCTTCCTGAAATGGGCAGCAGCTATCTTGTATTTCACAGAGGGAAAATTTGACTCATGTATTAGGGGAATATAATTATCGTTTCAAAATATGAGATCTTTCCAGAAATAATACAATATGATACTGGCTCAAAAGAAGGTAATCAGACATTCAAGCAGGTTTTTCTTACAGAGATTTTACATTTTCAGGAAGTAATTTTACTTCTCCGACACACAGCTCACACAGAGAGAGTTGCTAAGGTAGCCTCTGTTTACCTCCACCAGTATGAAAAGAAGAGGGGAGAAAATGGGACGTCTTATGTGACAGAAAGAAAGATGAGGAGGCATTGTGGGCCGCCAAGCTGCAACAATAGCACGACAGCAATGAGAGCTACTGCTCATTTTCTCAAGAAGCTGTGAGCGACAGAAAAGATTGACATCGAGGTCTCCCCAGTGGCACTGAGCCCTCTCCAGCACAGAGACTTATTCCCCTGAAAAGTGCGTGCGTGTAGGGGTGGGGGTGACGGGGAGTGCAGGCGAAAGAGGATCATCAGCCTGAATTGGCATAAGGATATCAGGCATTGTCAACTGCAGCTCTGCCTCTCAGTAATCTAAGTCAGATTCACCTCCGAAATGGACTGGCTATTCAATTTCCTATTGCACTGTAACTTTAAGCCAGTACTTTCCCTTATCATACATTCAGCATTGATTAAGGAAGCTGAATGCAAAAGTCAAAGTTGCGTTACAAGGCAGGACTGTGCATCGGTGCTGAAGTGACAATCATCCCCATTCTCATTTTGAACTGGGAGCAAGCACTAATTAAAATTATAAGCTACAGAGAACATGCATTGAAGAAAAGAAGCCGTCCCTAACCAGTAATTCCAAGGATAAATCATACTTGATTTGCTAACATATAGAAGTGTCCGGGAACTATGATCTACAAATGTCTTGAATATGGTTCTAATCAATCTGCAGAACAACAATCAAGGAGGCATATAATTAGAACAGGCTCCTAACGCTGAGCCGCACATAACATTGTCTCACCTTGAAACACCGCACAGCATCCTGTCCTGAAAGTAATAGCTAATCTCAAGGAGAGGCAAGGGCTTATTTGTTTGTTTGTTTGCTTTCGTTTGTAACTTGAAATGCACCCTAACTGGCTTCTAAATATCCCAGAAATGCCCTTTCAGGTTTCCAGGGCATCCTGGTAAAGTTCCCTTGTCCCTCCTGCTCCTTCGGTTCACTTTGTCTGTCTCTGTTTGGGCTTTGCGCGTGTCTGATTCACAGGTGTGGAAAGGGTTCTGCCCTGTGATGTCTTTCATAAGAACAAACGCCAGTTGGCAACTTGCCGTCTGTAATGAAAAGTATCAGACAGGAAGTTCTACCCAAACATCAGACAGGAAGCTCTACCCAAACACTCGTCCACCACGTTCTTCCACAGGCTACTAGTCATCAGTACTTTCTGCTTTTATCACTGCCCTCAGGGTAGGTAGGATGGTCCCTGGACGAGGAGAAAAACATTTGCTCCTCCCCTGTCAAGATTATCGGCCTTTCTGTGGAGCATCTCATTGACGCCACATAAGAATTCAATGCCGTAAATTAAGATCCAGCCAAGTAGACATACAAATAATATTTTGCATTGTGTTTAGGGGGTAGTAGTGTTCTAGTGGTAGACATCTCACCTGCCACCCAGGACACCAGGGTTTGAGGAACAGCTGGTGTAGTCACTACCTGCCTGTCAGTGGAAGCTTGCTTGTGTCGGGGAGGCTGAATAGGCTGCAGTGGACCAAACTAGACAAGCAGAAAGTCCTGATGATCTATTTCTGAAAATCAGTTACCATTAAACATGTGGCTCACAACAGTCTGCCCGTTATGCACAGGCTCCCCAGGAATCAGACAGAGAATTTCTGACGGCCAGCAACAGCTCGTGCTGAAGGTGTTGTCACAGCCCACGTTGTCTGGAGCTCCCCAATGCACTTAGCTATTCTCCTCCACACGGCCTTCTTTTGCTTCTCTCTGTGCTTGCCAGGCTCCTTCCTGACTGGGAGGGGGCAGGGGTGGGGGTGGGGTAGGGGGTGGGGTGGGAGTGGGATTGGTTTCCAATTGCTGTTTTTTATGTGTAGGGCGCTCTTCCAGATCATAGAACCAATACCCCTATCTCACTGGTTAGCTATTCCGTCCCAGTGTCCCTTCCTCTTGGAGACTTTTCTAACGGCTGTC
>NW_022104341.1:39561827-39563343 GCF_000313985.2 Echinops telfairi
GTTTGTTGAGTTGTTTTTCTTGCATTCATATACACTACCCAACACTCAGTTTTCCTCTGTTGAAATGGGATTAATATGTGCAGACATCCCTGGGGAGTTCTGAGTACAGAATCCTGGTTTCTTCTTGTTTTCTAATTAATTTTCAGTTGTTTTGCACACACAATTAGTAAATTTCTAGTACCTCATGCTTATTGACTCTTTTTCTTACACACATTAAATCTTATTTTTCATTAAACAATGTAGTTATAAGCATCAATACAAACTTAAACAGGATTGGCAGAAACAAAACCAAACTGACTCCTGGCAAGGATTTAACTCTGTTGGTGGGAGAAGCAAGCAGGCAAACCGGAGACTAGGCTGCTGGCTCAGCTTATTATGCCAAACAGTTCTCTGGCCAACTGTTAAGACAGGGCCAGAGTGTGAATTTTTAACAGCCTGATACATGAAGAGATGGGGAACTGAGGCTATTATGGAAGGCTGGTGAGTGTAGATTGGTCAGCGAGCTTTGACTGTATTGATGCTGCTCTTTAGTTAATGGTGGCACAGTGTTCACACAGTGGGCAGCTAACCGCAAGGCCAGCAGTTTGAAACCACCAGCTACCATACAAAGTTAGTCTCTTCTTGGGGGAAGCATGCCGTCTCCCAATCTAGACTAAACGGGAGCATGTACATAGGTACAGGCAAGAGATAAAACTCACAACACATGGAACCCAGGAACAGGAACGGGAACAGAGATATGAAAAGCATAGGGGGAAAGGGGGGAGAGGTGGGAAGGGGGGGACACTGATCACAATGAATGGCACATAACCACACACCCCCAGTCAGGGGAAAGAACAACAAAACCAGAGGGGAAGGGAGATGGCAGTCAGAGTGAGATTTGAAAATAATTAACAATCTACAATCTATCAGGGGGCCACGAGGGTGGGATGGAAGGAGGAGGGAGGGAAAAAAGGAGCTGATCCCAAGGGCTCAATGTAAAGTAAATGTCTAGAAAATAATGAAGGAATACATGTATGAATATGTCGGATGCAATCGATGTACGGTTTGTAACAGAGTTGTAAAAGCCCCCAATAAAATGACTAAACAAACAAAAAGACTTAAGAGTGAAGGGGTGGAGTTCAGCCTGACAATCAAGTCACAGCCTGATGACCTCATTTGGAGGCACTAAAGAGATAAATAGCTTACTAGAGGTGGGTCACACAGACACTCCGTGGGAGACATTCCTGCTGACAAGACACACGGAGCTATGCTAGTGCCCTAGAGCTGGAGGAGCCTTGTGGAGACCCCTGCCAGCGCTGAAGATGCTTACACTGCCACTGGATCCACAAGACTTTCCACCCACTGGCCTGTGATCTTCCTGCATTCGGGGTCATTGCATGTGTTTTGTAAGTCTGAGGAGGAATTTATAGACTGGTATCAGACATATGGGCTAATATCGGACTTATGGATTTGATTTGGACCAGGCTGGGATGATTTCTCAATATTCAATTGCTCTCGTATATAAAGCTCTTTCTTT
>NW_022104341.1:39564574-39637656 GCF_000313985.2 Echinops telfairi
TGTGCCACTATCATGTTCAGCCTTCATTTGGGTTTTAGGAATTCCTCTCGGTTACATTGCCCTTGATCCAGCCCTGCCAGACCTCTTACACCCTCCTTGCCACTGATTTTGGATCACTTGTTGTTCCTTTGTCCCTGGGTTTCTTAACACCCACTTCCTTTCCCCTACCTCCCCATCTCCTATATCCCCCTGGAACTATCATCCCATGTTCTCTCTTCCAGCTTGTTTATCCCACCTAGACATGCTATGTACCATCACAAGCAATGAAGCAACAATAGAAAGTAAAACAATAGCTACAGCAACAACAACACGCAAAAAATGTAGAAATAGTTCATGGTCTATTTGCTGTCCTTCATGAGTGCTTTCCAGTCAAGTTTGATGGGGTGCCATGCCCTGGCCCCACATCTACCCCTGGGGATTTCATTGCTCTGCTCCCTCCACTGCTCTGCTGCATGCCCCCAGAGGCTGGCTTCTTCCTTGTGAGCTCAGGGTGGGCACAATTCCTGTTGCGTGTCTCTAGTGTTGTCCCCAATGGTGCTATGGGTCAATGAGGAATGCAGCGTCCCTTGGGACAAAGCTCTTTCTTATAAAAAAAAAATGTCTCAGAAACCCAAAGGAGCAGTTCTCCCTGTCCAGTTCTACTAGAAATTCACTTTCAACATCAACTTGATGACTGCAAGTTTAGTTTAGTTTACTTAGGAGAAAAGAGACCCGGTGGCATAGTGGATTACAAGTTGGGCTGCTAACTACAAGGTCAGCAGTTCAAACCCACCAGCATCTCTTTGGGAGAAAGATGGGACTTTCTGCTCTTGTAAAGATTTGTAGTCTAGAAATCCACAGGGGCAGTTTCCACCCTGTCCTGTAGGGTCACTGAGTCTGAACTGACCTGATGGCAGGGAGTTTAGTTAACCAAAAGGAGCGCTGGTGGCATGGTTGGGTAGCATTGGGCTGTTAACCACAATGTTGGCAGTTGAAACTCACCAGTCACTGTGTGGCAGAAAGACAGAGCTCTCTGCTCCCATAAAGAGTTACAACCTTGGAAACCCCATTTGGGGTTGTTATGCATCAAAATCTACTCGACGTAATTGGTTTTAGTTATAAGATATAGCCAACATTTCCAATGTGGTTTAATTAAAGCTCAGAGCAGTTGAAATGTGTCAAATACCATAGAGCACTTCAGTGGATTTGCTGGAACTAGACACCAAGACTCTGCCAAAGGTCACACTAGGAAGTTTATGAAGAAAACAGAACCCACCCTCATCTCTAGTCCTCGAGATGGGATTGTTAAGATAACTTTGAGGATATAGCTCAGGTCATCCCCTAGGTTTTAGTTCTCCATGATGTAGATTACTAGTGAGTCACACGGGGCATGGCACTTACTGATGTTACTGAGTATTACACATACGATGGAGCCCTGGTGGAACTGCCAAGTAAGCACCGGACCAATAACTGCAAGGTCGGTGGTTCAAACCTTTGAGCTGCTCTGCAGGGAAAAAAGGTGAGGCTGTCGGCTCCCCTAAAGGTTTACAGGGTCACGATGAACCAGAATCAACTTGATGGCACTGGGTTTGGGGTTTTTATTTGGTTTTGTTTTTAATTACTCATACTGATTAAGAAAGAGATTTATTGATATAACTTATAGCAAAACACAATAAATATAAAATGATGAAAATTTATAGTTAACCTTTCAAGAAAACAGAAAAGGGTTAAAGAAAAGTCAGACTAACGCCACAGGAGCAGAGACATGAAATCACGTCTTGGGATGACTTCTGTTCTCTGGCTCACTTTGCTCTCCAGGCGATTCCTAAGAGTTGACCTCGCTTCTACACTTGATCTGAGCCAACATTCTCTGTTTATGCAGTGGTTACACATTGGGCAGCTAACTGCAAGGTCAGTAATTTGAAACCACTGGTCATTCCACAGGAGGAAGATGAGGCTTTCTACCCCCACTACAGTTAGCAGTCTGAGAAACCCACAGAGGCAACTCTCCTTTGTCCTACAAGGGCCACTATGAGTTGGAATCAACTAAGTGGCCGGGAGTTTGGTTTAGATCCAACTTCTAGCCAGGAGGCACCCACCGCCTTCGTTAGCAGGAATGACTGGGAGGCCCGCGATGCTTGCTGGAGACATTTTCAATGCGACAATCTTTGCAAGCATACTTTCTACTGACTCTTAAAAAATAAATAAATAAAGAGAGCACAGAGTTAAAAAGAAACAGTGTTCTTTTATAATTTTGAAAAGAATTTGAAGGACAAGAAGAAAAGGAGAAGGAACTTAAAAAGTAAAGTTTAAATATAAGCAGGCTTATAGCCCAATAAAGATAAAAGGTTAATACTAAAATTGAATATAAAGTGTATGAGATTCTTTTAAAACCACATGAGGCTAGAAGACAATAAAGAAAATATATACACTAATCAGAAGACTAAAATCCATAAAAGGAGATGGCATATAAAAGTAGACATGATTAAGAGTTTTCAAAAAAGGTTTTCAAAATCTAATGAATAACAATAAATATTAGAAGGAAATGAACAGAAAGGAAAACTAGAAACCTTTAAGAGGAAAGGCAGAGAGGGAGTAGGTGAGGCACCAGGCGAGGCTGGCAGGGGTGGATACAGACCTCGGAGGTAGCAAGGGAGCCCACAGTCAGGCTGTGTCCACTTGGGGAAGGAGCAGAGTCATTCACATGCTTTAAGCACTTCCTTTACTATAGCAGCTCCGGACCAGCTATGTAAACAGCAGTTCCTTAGAAGTTGGTGCACCAGTGCACAGGGCTTCTTGGTGCTGCCCCTGGGAGGAGCTAAGCAAACCTGTCCTCAGGGCTAGAACCGAACAGCGCTAAAATGCCGGGTCCAAAGAGTAAAGCTCCATTTGAAAGAGGAACCTGCAACATTTCAGTTTCTCAATTTGAAGTACTTAAGTTTTCTAAGCCAGTTTTCACGTGTAATGCGACTTAAGTGTAATGATACTTAATGCAATAAATGACACGCAGGCCTGCCGTGGTGCACTCCTTTTCCAAGTCTTCCTTCAAAGGATCCGGAACCCTCATGCTTACTGGAGTAACTCAAAAATGATGGCTACAAAATTACAGAAATCTTAATCAAAATGTGACACTATTGTCTCTGGACATCTAGGTCTATACACCCCTGATGGGGATGGTTCCCTGAGGTGTTCTGGGCTTTGATAGGACATTACTTAAATGACAGCACTCACATCTTTTAGGGACTCAGTTTCTTTTACATGTTCTTTGAGTTTGGAGGATAAAAAGTCGTCCGAAGGGGCAAGGTCAGGGCTGTAGGGTAGGTAGCGTAAGGATCCCCACTACAATTCTCATAAAACACCCGTGTTGGCCTCAAAGAACATGCAGGTACATTGTCAGGATGGGAAAAAAATTATTCTATGCAACTTTACTGGCCTTTAAAAAAAAAAAATCAATGTCGTTTTCAATTTTCTTACAACTTCTAATAAGCCCCTGTGATCACCCTGTGTCCATAGAGGAAAGCTACCAAGGTTATCCTGGGAATCCCCCAAGCAGGTACCATAAGCTTTGGAGCCTTTTTGCCTGGAAAGGAGTTAACGGTAGCAGCAGCTCCGCTCCGCCGCCACTGTGGTAATCGGATCTTTCTGTTTGTTTTTTGAAGGCACCCTATTAAGACTGACAAGTGCACCCCTGACAGACCTTTGCTGCAGCCATCCCGGATCACAAAGGCACGTTTAAACACATTTTGTTTGGAATAAACAAATGCCTGCATGACCTGTGACCTCCAAAGGAAATATTTTTTTCTGGAGGGAAAAATATGACTTTAGTTCAAGCTCTTTCTTTTGCAGAATAAGAGGTCTCTGACTGGCAAAGACAGAAATAGAGTATGAATTTTAAAGCGCCCTGAACATGGAAACACAAAGGTGAAAGACAGCTTAAATGCAGTAACTTTAAAAGCACGCTAAAACATTTTGATTCCTCACAAGTGTTTTGCTGTTAGTGCTGCTTGGGGAAAGGAAACAAACCCCAACCCTTCCATACTCTTCCTCCTGTTTCCTTGCCTTGTGCTTGCGGACAGCACATTGCGGATGGCACCAGGGTTTACCCAGTGAGCCGAGGAGAGATCAGGGCCTAGAATCCAAATCCTGTGACTTTTTTACTCCAGTGCAACGCCCCTGTTTGTGGACAAGTCACTAAGCAACCAACCATGAACGTTAATTCAACGCCCATCCAACTCATGAACCCTCTGCCTGGATTTTGGATTTTTCAATTCAGCGATCACAAATCTGCACTGTGTGTGTGTGTGTGTGTATGTGTGTTCCTTGTTATACTGATAAGATAATCGCAACACCAACTCTTGGGAAGGTAGTAGTTGTTTTTTTTCCCAAATTCCCGATTTTTAAAATTTTGTGGCAAAATCGTGGGGAAACCAAGAGCTTTCAGTGGACATCAACTGGGAATGGGCTATCAGTTGGGGAACCTGGAGGGTGGATACTCAAAGCCTACGGCCCCCTGAAATGCCCTGGGTGCCTCCTGGAACAGCTCCCAGGCCCTCCTCGGGCTCCACAGAGGCCAGTTTGAGAACACTGACTTCCGGCCACACAGGAAAGCTGAGGCCTCCAACGGGCTCGGACAGTGGCTTCGACCTCAGTGGCCTCGGGCTCCTCCTCCAGCAGGCTGTAGGACGCGTGGCTCTGGCAGGGCCGCTGCAGCAGGTGTGACAACAGCTTGGCCATGCAGTTGTGGAGCGCCAGGGCCGGCCTGGCCAACGCTACCTCATACTTGTAACGTGTGCCCTTGGTATCCAGGCTGCCCATGAAAGCAGGCATGTCCTTCCAGCTCATCTCCTCCTTCTCGTCGCCGCCATTGTGGATGTACACCACGTCGAAGAAGTAGGGGCACTGGAATATTTTCTTCATGGGCTGTCAGGGGCAGATCACAAACGGGGGCGGGATCGTCGGCACGTTCTCAGTGACAGGCAGCTCTGTCTTCTGCTGGATGAAGCGGAAGAGGCCTTCGAGGTTGAAGGTGGAGCAGGAGGCGGTCTCCAGGTTGTAGAGGCAGCTGCACAATTCTCGGGGGTCAGAGGTCAGGCCCGACAGCCAGGCCGTGTCATCGTTCACCACCACCACCAGGGCGAACTCGTGGCTCTTGCAGATCTGGTTTGGTCCGAACAAACACCTCGATCATCTTCTGGAAGATGTGGAGGGCGTGGGTTTTGCAGCCGATGGAGGACTCCAGCTTCGGCAGGGGCATTTCCTCGGACAGGCAGAGGCAGATGATCACTTTCTCTGGACGGTTGACCCTCGGTGTCCGCACCTGGACCTCAGGGACTGGCCGAGGCACCTGGTGGGTTGGGGGTCCCATCATCAACGCTGGCAGCCTCACCCTCGCCCTCACTGTGACTGCCCACGTTGGCCTGGGCCCCCAGGGCCCTGTCCTCTGCACCCTCCGGTTGGAGTGGGTTGGAGTGGGTGCGGGCCAAGGCTCGGCTGACTGCTCTTCCTCTTCCTCCTCCTCAGTAGGGCTGCTGGGCTCCAGAACTCCCAGCAAGGGCGGGGGACGTCAGTATCCTCCCTTTATAGCCAGGCAGAGGATCTGCTGAGATTTGGTACTTTAGAGGTAAGCATATTTATCCTTTACCATGAATATCTTCATCTGAAAGACTGACTTACCTGTTTCGATTTTTTTTTATTTTTAACATCTCTGCTGTTGATGTTGGGTGCCACAAAGCCCATTCCAACTCCTAGCAATCCCATTTGCCCCTCAGGGTGTCCTGGGCTGTCATCTTTACAGGAGCTGATTGACAGACCAAGGGGATGGGAGAGGGACACTCTCCACCCCCACCCTGCAACTCCCAACAGAGTCCCTGAGATATAAGGAAACTCCAAGAAAACCAGAGGTGACACGCGAGGTAAATGGTGGGATCTAACAGACAGCACTGTAAACATCTGCCACTCACCTCAGCAAATGACTTTTCTTCTTTGCAAAATGGGAAATGAGTGCTCTTCTCAGACGGATGCTGAGAGGATTATATGCAAATAAAGCACACGAAATTTGGTACATGGCCTGGCATCTATCTAATGCATCTGTTAAATTGTCACAACAGTTTTATTCCTGTTGCACTCTGTAAAATTAGTAAATGGGACAAAACATATAATAGGGAATACCTTTTACAACATTAGACAACCATTCTGTCTTTACGAGTGTTAGTTTAGTTGACGCTAGTGCTAAGTTTTAGTTCAAAAGCCATATATTAAGATGGTTATTTCAGCAGAAAAACAAGTGCATCGTTCACATAATCAATATCTTTGATACCCTATCATTATTGTTCCTGGTGGTTATATATGTAGCTGTCAGGCTTTCTATGAGACTCTAGTGAGATAAAAAATTTTTGCTGGATAAAATAAAGTCATATTGCTGATTGCCGAAATGCTTTTTAAAAGCTTAGTTTTGACATGATTTAGGAATGCTTATGAAAAACACATTTAAAAAACCACTCATAAACGTATCATTCATCACCATCACTTATGCTCAGAAATCGTTGGTTTGCTGAAGATCATGCTTTTAAGAAACTTCTTGGGAGATTCTGGTCTTACGGCTTCAAAAAAGCGTGCAAGGGGACACTGTGCAAAGGATCCATGAAACATTTTTCCCCTCCCCATAGCAGGCAAACATTTTGGAGAGGTCAACTGTCGTTGAGTAAGTTTTATTGCTTGTTTCAGATACTGATCCATACTTTACATGCCAGTGTGTTTCTGTTGTATGCAGCCAGTTCCGTATCCGAATCCAAAGCGACTTTGGAACTGTCCCGGAGGCTTCCAAAGGGTGTACACCTTCAGAAGCAGTCTGCCACCGCTATTTCTCCCTGTTTGGTGGTTGAGCCCTTAACCCACGGTGCCAGCAAGGTTCCTAACAGCATCTCACAATCCATTCGTTCAGAAAAATTTTGCCTTATTAAGAGATGAGTAGTGGGCTAGAGCTAATATTTGAAAAACGCTTATAGTACACTTAATTAGACTAATTAGATGGTGCACTTACAGCTTATTATGAATGCCCTCTGACAGAGAGATGTTACTCTGGCCTTGAAAGCTCAGTGGCCACAGTGCCTTAAAATAAACTTGCATAACTTCCAGAAGTTTGTCAGTTCCACTGCACTTTGAAACAACGCATTGCTGATACACACAGAGGACATGTTGGTGAAAAATGTGATCGCCTTCATAAACATTTAATATGTTCTGCTTGGTGAATTTAGCTAAGACAATGTATTTCTATGATCACCGGGCGGGAAAAAAATAAAATCAAAGAGGCAACAGCAAAATTTCCTTCCAAGCCATTGAAATCAGAATTAAGACTGCCATGAACTAATCTCTAAACCCACTACTCTTCACTCATCCTCTAGCACTAATGCTTCCAGTGAGCCGTTACATGGTATTTAAGGACTACTCAAAATCAACTTGATGCTCACTAGCAGGAAGCATGTGATACAACATTTTTACATAAAAAGCATGCAAATTTCATTACACTGTGAAGCCATTTCCATCTATATTCAATATGCCACTAACTTTTTCTCCTGATGTTTCAGATTGAATGCAGCACTTTCACTGAAAGAGAAATATATACAACACAGGCTGGTGGGAGTTCTTGGTACTCTGACTCAGGCAGTACTCTTCAAAAACCTAACAACTGTCGGGCCAAGACAGTCTGGAGCGGTGTGCAGACAGCCAGCCTGCACATGTTCCTTCAAAGTAAATATAACTGTTATCAAGCTGGCATTTTCTTACAAAACTCTCTACCCAGTGAGTGGGCCCTTAAAGGCTCGTTTTAAGGCTGAGATTCAAATCGGCTGCTTGGATGGAACAGGGCATGCTCCCTCACGTGTTTAAACAAATAGCGAAAGCACCCTGAGGGCCCTCCTCTCACACGTGCACGTGAACTCTGCTTTTGAAAAACTTGCCAATCACTTTGTCCACGAGTCTTCCTTTTTAGGAGGAGACAATGCTGTTTTTTGTCAAGTAACTTTAACTGAATATTAAATATAATTACGTACACGTAAATAGGTGGAAATAGCATTGGCACTATAATATATAGATTGTATGGTTTCTCTTCTACATACATGATTCAAAATGACAATTAGATTAACACAGAGATGTGTAAAAAATTAACACACAAGATGTATAAACCACAATGTTTTTAGTAAAATAGGACAAACGCAAGCCTGTATTCTAAAATGAAAACCTCTGGCCTATTATGTGATCAAGCTGCATTTGAAATAAATGGAAACAAACATCCCTAAATATTAACAGGCAAATAGAGCAACTGTCCCAAGAAGCACGGCAATAATGTAGCACTGCAAAAGCTCACAGATGCGACAGTCTCAGTGAAATGAATCCAGGCTGTAACTATATATCCCGGAGAAGTCTGGTCCACTGAAGGAAATCAGGCTAATGAACAGAGTTAAAGCAGCCATATTAAAAGATAGGCAGTAGACTGGTAGTTGTAAATGTAAGAAATTACTCTGTCCTAGGGAGATCCGGTCGAGAGTTCCATAGAGTAGATTCTGACTCAAATGAGCCCCGGAGTTCAGTGGTTAAGCCTGCCTGCTACAGAAAGCTCAGCAGGGAGAACCCATCAGGGAGAAAGATGTGGCAGTCTGCTTCGGCAAACATCAGACTTGGAAAACCTATGGAGTATTTTCCCTCTGTTCTACAGGGTATCTTCACTGTTCTATAGGGTCACGAGCTGGAATCCACTCAACAATAATGGGCCCAGGGGGCATTCTGGATGGAATTTAAGGCAACGTTTATAGATAGATTTCCCCCAAAGAAGTCTATTTTAAAACAATTATTTTGATGGCAAAAATTAATGACAGCATCTAACTGGCTTTCTTCCAAGGAAAGACGCGTATCTTAAAGCAACACTAATCATTTAGGAACACTGCATCAGTTTCATTTAAGAACTGTCTCAAGGGAAAGAAATAGCCCAAACACTGCCTTTTAAATAAATTCATCATGGAACCAGCCTGGCTCTAGAAAGTTTACATATTGGGAAGTATCCATGGACACAATATTGCAGCATCAGATTTTGAAAAATAAATGTGTAACAAAATAGAGTATTAAAATTACATATACATTAATATAAAACTCCCTTCTCCTAATTAATGTCATAAATACCTGAAGAATTTTAGCAAAAGAAATTCACAAAATCTGCTTGAACATTACTAAAATTTATTATGATCAATCTCTATTTGATAGGGGTTTTTTTTATAGTCCTTTTCTCAACCTTAACATAAGGTGACCAGAAGTGCTGCTTTTGGTGGGACAGTCCCAATTTTTGGAAAGAATGCACGATAAGCTAGGGTATAAGGTTTTTGGCTGCCATGTGGCTATTTCACCAGGATGTGAGTTTTATCAATGGTGTTCCACTTTACCAATGTTAAAATCTGGTCACCTTACCTTAATAGTACATTTAAATATTTGTTTATTGTCTGCATAACTATATTCACATATAGATATGGGTTCACATTTAGATTTTAATGCAACCCTTACCTTCTTATTACTATTTTAAATCTCAATAGATATGACTAAGGGTGTCCACACAAAATGATTTCTAACTTGGTGGAAGCCCTTGAAAGAATCACTAAGCTTTATGGGAATTTGGTATAAATTCTTATAATGTAGTCAGGAAAAATCTATTCGTTGAGATTCAATTATGAGATTTTTGAACTGAGTGTAAGAAGTCCCCATGATAACAAATATTGCCATTTGCAGCTGCCTATAGGGATACTTATAATCCTCCAACTGGGTAAGTCTGTTTTAGGAATTCTCCTCCAGACTGCTGAAAAATCAATTTTTTATGATGTTCAAATTTGATCGCAGAATGTCTAGCCCTTTCCCTTATTTAGTTCTTTATTTCTGATTTGCACATTTTCCGTTCTGGTGCAATGCAACTACAAACAAAAGTCATCTCTGTACGGTTCCTACCGAAACAGCCAAAGTTTATGTATGCCCGTGGGACAGTGTCGAATAATCGGTAATTAGGATACAAAAGAATTTTATGACTTTCCGCATGCCGAGCACGCAGGCAACTTAACTGCACCCTGTCACAAACCCTTCAGTGAGATTATGAAGGCATCTACGTCAAGTGGGTTGCAGGGGTGGGGAGAGACCAGTGTGCTTAAGCCAATTATGTTCCATACACAAAAGTGCACGTTAGCTACTTGAAAAAAATTCACATTTATTTACTGTCAAACCGTGTTAAACTTTACACTGGATATTAGTGATGGGCTCATTATTAACAGGTTTACACAAAGGGATGAAAAGAAAAGCAGAATTTTGCTGAAACAATTTACATTTCATTAGAACTTTATCATAAAATAAATTAATTACTAAATATAGGCAGAAGGAATATGGAAGAGTAATATTTATGTTTTATTTTATTTTTTAAAAAAAGAATAGGCACCTTTTGTTCACTAGAAAGTTTGTGAGAAGTGCCCAGTGCCTTCTTTGTCCTCTGTTTAAGAATAAACGGAGGGCTGACTAGCAATCTCTTCTAGATTTCACCCCATTTGTGCAAGGCATGGCATAACTGGCTTCGAAGAGTTTTCTTCCCCCTAAAACACGTTCTTTTGGCAATACGAAATTTAACTGTAATAATAAAGACTAACTTGTCAAAGCAGAACACTGTATACAGTGGAAAATAAGTGAAAATGAGTAGAACTTACCATGACAAAGTGTAAGGAAGAAAACATTCATAACATGTGCAACCAAGAGCTTTTCACAATATTTTCTTCAAACTCTTTAAAATTATTTTAATGACAATTATATTTCAGTTGGACACAAATGTATTTATTTTACCCTAGCAATAGAACAAAATATAATTTCTTTCGCCATTTTTCATGAGAACAGTTCATTGTACAGTTGAGGAAACGTATGAAATAAGGCCTGTGGCTTGATTGCTAGTGGTTAAACATGTTTTCAATCTCTGCCTCCATGTAAAAGATTTGCAGTGAACTGCAAACTGATGCAGAATCTCTCTCCTGCTTTTCCAAGTCTTGTCAGGAACAGTAAGGTACAGTAAATTTGTCCCACAGGATTTTAAAGCCTACGTCTTGTATATAATACAATGCAGGCCTACAAAAATGGTGCAGCCATATTTACAAATTTAGTTCACAAACTGCTGCAGTAAAATGGCTGGCAAGTTTTGTTTTGCTTGTTCACAATTTCTCTACACAGCAGCAGAATCTTAAAATACCTGGTTGGCATCTCTTTTCTTTGTAACAAATAATTCATTTTAGTATACTCTGTGTATATATAAAGTTTTTGTATGTTTTATAAAAACTCACAGAACTGCAAGGTTCAGTCCATCTTTTTGTACACTGGAGAACCACAAGCCAACAGCACTGTCTCTTCAGCAGAGCTGGAGGGAGTTGCATGGGGCTGTCGGAGTCTTTGTTTATTAATACTTGCATTGTGGCCCTTGGGACTGCTTCGCTGCACTATTAAAGACTTGTGACCAGCTGCATTTGTCCTTCCCTAACATCTCCTTCCGGAATACACCCTTCTTTGTTAATGGGGATTATATACCCATCACTATTGCCCCTGCTGATCTGGTAGCACATCTGAAGCTGATGACCAGCTCCCAGATTTGGCATGCTTTTATAGTAAATGTCCTCATTCTCACTCCTCCTGGAGGGAGAGAGGTCCTCTTCCACCTCGGGGCTGCTCTCCTGATAGGGAGAGTCTCTAAGATTGGGCATGCTTGTATAGAGAGAGTCTCTGTTGGGGGACTGTAGGTGGTCCTCAGCCTCAGCCGTCAGCTGGGAGACATAGCTGTCCGTTCCCTCGGGCTTCGCTTTCTTCTGGGGTTGGTACAGAAGGGAGTGAGTCCGTTGAGGAATGAGCGGGGCCTCGAGTTCTTTCTGGTGGAGCTCCAGCCCCGGGTTGTCTCCGTGCATTAAAGATGAAGCATCGGCCACGATGGCATCATCTTCACTGCTGCTCCCTCCAATCATAGCCTTGACTGGCAGCGTGAGCTCCAGGTTGTGAGTCTTGCTGCCGCCCCGTAGGTTGTTGTGCACTAACTCTGAGATGATCATTTTCTCAAAAGCAGTATCATTCAGACTTAGTCCACAGTCCACGACTTGCACACTGTCATTATAGTCCCCCTTCCGCAGTGAGTAGCTGTTGTTAAAATTACCATTTAGCGGTAGAGTATCCATGGCACTTGTATCCCTGGCATTGTTCAGTGAATGTCCTGGAACAGAAAAGGGTGGGTTTCTGTTACTGCTGCTGCTCCTTTCTAGAGAACCCTTATATGCTTTTGTACAACACGTTTTAATGTCGTTCAGGACAAAGTTGTGTTTGAAAGCTAACACTTGAAAAGTGCCAGGCTTTCCAGCATGCCCAACTGTAAACAGTTGCAACCCCTTAGATTTAACAGGAAAAAATGTTAAAGAGTCATACTGTTTTCCAGGGAGGGAAGATGGCATAGAGAATATTACTTTATCAATTTCAGGGAGACAGTGGGTATCAATTCAGTTTTGGTCAAATCTCTGACACACAAAGACGACTTCACTCCATGCCCTTGCATAGTTAATGCAAAGCAATCCACTGGTGACATTTACATTTTAAAGTACGAGACTATGATTTAGAAAAATGAAATTAACAGAATTTGTCCTAAACAACACTAAATTAAAAAAGGAACACATCGCATACAAAAACTGAAGGCAAATGTACAACATAAACCCACATAACTGGCAAGCAACTTTTAAAAACAACATTCTAACATTTCCTTTTTCTGGAGATGAGGTAAAAAAAAGAATGGAAACAAATGGACAGATACAAAGAATTCGTGTTAAACAAAGACAGCCACCTCTCACACTAACTGGACCAGGGGCCCACAAGCACCATCCGACAACATGAAAGACAGCAGGTGGAATGACTCACTTTGGACAACTCACATCATGTCTGTCTGCTCAGGCTATCTGGCCTAAGAGTAGCTGATATATAAAAGAAAGTAAAATGATTTATTGTAACACGATGAAGAATTTCTAGCTTCTCAGCAACTTAGTCAGAGCAAGGGTTCAACAAATTAGATTACAAGCAATAGCAGCCTTATATTTTATTTTCTGTCATTGAATAGTTTTTAATGTTTTGATTCTTTGGTACTAATCATCTCTCTAATAACAATGGCCTCAGGCTTCTACTGGTCGGAGTTTGCCTGCAGCCCTGCAGTCTGCACCAGTCACAGTGACAGCACCGAATGAACCCGCAAGGCCACTGGACAGGGTTGGCCCACGGGCACCATGTGCATGGAGGTCAGATGCAGAAATGTTAGAAATTTTTCAAGTATGGCTCACAGAAATTAAACCAAGAGTAAATATTAACTATGGAATGGGAGAAGAGAGTCAGCCTTGGCTAGTTTATTTTTGTTTCCAAAGGAATGAAAGATTGAATACGTCTGCTGAATATGAAAAGAGGTTTAGGAGGAAAAAGTATGGTAACATGCTCTGTTTGTCAGGGTGTATATCTACAGACACATAAACATGTAAACTGAGACATCACAGTGCTGCTCAGGCAAATGGAGAAAAAAAAGTTTTAGAGAAAATTAAATGGGCTGCACCATGAAAAGTTAGGTTATTCAGTCTTAAAAACCTAGAGAAAAAAATTACTTGTCTACAGATAGGTCTGGAAAAAAAAAGAATGACATGATGTTAATGAAACTGACCACTGTGAGGCTGCTGCATTGTATGCAAGGCTTGGAGGAGTTTAGGAAAAAATTCAATTCTTATGGAAAAAGAGCGTATTTCTCTTTTTTGCTCTCACTCCACTCTTAAAGCTGCAGATTACCTTAGAAAACAGTTTTTTTCAGAAAAAAAAACCCCAAAATCTCTGCATTGTCTGGCGCAAACATCTTGAACGATAAATGCCTGATGATTGTTGGATAAATCATCATTAGAAGAACAGGAGAAAATGGGAGAATTACATTGGTTAGTGATTCTTATTATCTTAAAAAATTCTGGCCCAACTTCTACAATGGAGTAAGTGACTGTTCCATTTGTAACGTGTCCCATGTGTAACACGATCAGGCCGGATCTGTGCTTTGGCGGACCTGTTACACCGTCCCGGCTTTACAAATTTGCATGTGCATCCCACACCGCCACTGTGGGCGTTTCCAGTTGTAGGCAGCACAGATCACTTGCTCGCATTTGTTTCTTCGGCAGAGATTCAATCTCACGAAAAACTCCCTGTCTCTAGCACTGCTTAATGAAACTAAAAAATCCACAGACACTGGATAATCCAGCAGTTTTCTATGATATACTGCAGATTTAAGCACATTTTTGACTGGTTTTGAAGAGGCAATTTTTTTTATCTGCCCAACTTCAGGTAATTCACTTGAAGACTTTGCACAGCCTGTAGCAAGCTTACTGTGGGAATGCAGAAATGATAAGTCAATTATTAAGCATTTTGTTTGACAATATTTCAGGCTTTAAAGAGCAAATTATTTCAGCATTGCATATACATAAGTATGGACAGCCTTTGCTACAGGCCTTTGTTACTGACAAAAGGCAGTACCTTTACTAGACGTATGTACTTTTGAATTTGGTAACATTTTAGTTGCAAATTGTGAACCACTTGCCCGCTGAGTGTACTTCATGACTGCTAGTTATGTTTTAATTGTGCCCGTTAAAAATCATGCTGAAAAAATTTACATTTGATAGGCAAAGTTAAGTTTTACTCCCATACTTGTCTCTCTGTAGGTTGCTAGAGGAAAGCATAAGGAAAGTAAGAAAACAAAGAGAATGAAAAGAGAAGCTGCAGTCACGTTAAAAAGAGAATTTTAAGGAAAAAAAAGGAAACAAAGTTCTGTGTTTATTTTGTGGCAAATATTAATCACAATTAAAGATTACATGCTATCAATAATTATGCAAAAACTTTGACCCAAATCTAGAGGGTTTTGTTATCATTAAATATATATATACACACGGTCTTAAAAAATAGGTATTAGAAAACACAGTAATATAGGATGGGTTAGTGACAACCCGCCCATACCCCCAATAATAATAATACAAACTACAGGTATAAACTGACTAATATTATTAACTTTATTCTCCAAGTATTCTTCAGAAAAAAGAAAAACTACCATAAAGCTGCACTATACTATAGTTTGGTTTTGTTGATAATGCTGGATGTAGTTGTCTATACCTAGGCATCCAAATTATTAGCTAATTCATTCCATAAGCAAATTTTGTCAGCAAGCTTTAGAGTCAACTGAACAGTACATTACATAGATAGGATACCTCTAAATGATATAACTCTTGAAGATGGGCTCTCAGACCATGTGATGTCAGTCCTGTAATAATATATTAAGATTTATGCCACCTGTGTTAAAAACATGGATAATTATTGGTAATTACTATCATGACTGAGGTTTTACTATAATATAGTGCAGTTTTAGAAAAGCCTGGCATGGGCAGTACCACATCTTTATTTTTTTCCCCCCTTTTAATAAGAAATTCAGGATATAATAACATAGCTATGGTAACAGAATTTTTATTTTAGAAACAGGGAAAATATCAAAGCTCTGTTGAGCAGCAAAGCTAGGTAGTGTTATTTGTAAGTATAAGCACACCTGGTGAGTTAAATACAGGAGCGGAAGGGGCATTACATACAACTGTCTCAGCGAGCAATGTGTTATAGGGGTTGTTAGTGCCGTGGGGTCGAAGAAGAGGGTTTGTTAGTAGGTAATTGCCAGTCATTCCTAAAGCAAAGAAACAGAGAAAAACATATCAGTTCTCTTATGTTAGTGTTACAGTTGCACTAAAGTATTTTTTGTATGCATCAAGGGTTGGCAGAACAGTTGGCAACGGGAAATCTGCTGAAATTTCTTACTGTGTTTGAACTAGTAATTTGGAGGAGAAAGGGGAGAGGGAAGTTAAATTTCAGTAATCCACAGGTGCTTTCTAAGTCCCCCAAGTAAACATCTGCTGGGGATGACATTTACTAATTTATCTAAAATCACTGTTAAACAAAAATGGCAATTAAATGCATAGAAATCAACATTATGTTTCAAGATGTTTCTGCTTAATATTAAAAACATAACCACTGAGGCCCAGAAGAGGGAATCTCAAACTTTCTGAATTTACAGGTGTGGGATTATCCCTTAAGAAAACATCTGTGTTAATACCAACTGTGATACAAGCAAGAGGAAAAACAACTTTCACAAACAGGTAAAAAATAATGAGACATTGCAGAAAGCTTCTCTTAGTATATGCAAAAGCACACATGCTGAGGGGAGGGGGTAGAAGCACCATGTAACATGAGTTATTAGACCATTCACAAATTCTATCACCCAAAACAATCATTCTACATTCTTGTTTGCCAGGTTTTAAAAAATGAATCCTCGAACAGTTCCATTTATTTTTTTCATCATCAGAGAATTCAGTAAACATCAGAGCAATGGAACATGGTGCTCATTCTAGCTGACGAATTACAAACCTTTCAATACTTATCAAACGTTGTTTGCATAGCTGATGCAATCTGACTAAAAACAGCTTAAAATTCAGGTTGGTTGAATACCATTCCTTTCTCTATTCTATACCAAACAAAACCATAACAGAACAATTTAAATACTTAATTGGAACAAAAGGTAACATGTATCTCTTATGTCAGTTTATAAAATAAATTGCACATGACCTGGATAAATTACCTTCCCAGGGTGACAAGAAAATAAAAATGGTTTTCCCCCATTTCAGATAGAAATTTGCTAAAGCTCTATTCAGGAATACCCATGCTTGCATATGTGTCTCTTTTATCTTGCTAAATTGTTTTATAATTTATATATATATATATCCAGTATATTTTAAGTAAAATTTCTTAATTTAGATACTACATTTAATGTTGAAATTGTAGACAAAGCTAGGGAAAAAGTTACTTTATAGTTTACACAGTATCATCTATTTTAAAGTACCAAAATTATTTTGGTAGAATTTGTTTCATTTTTTGAAAGAAATGTAAAATAAATAAACTTTATAAGAGTTTTAACTGAAAAATAAACACTATTTAATATGAACAGTAGTTATGTTAATTATATTGGAGTTTTAAGAAGGAAATTTTTATAAACATGTTAGTTCCAAAGGCTAAACACACTCACTAGGAAAGCATTTCAATTTATGGGAAAGTATGTTCTCAGTGGTCACCTTTATTCCAGATTTTTCACGGAAATAAATGAATAGTTTAAAATTTCATTTTTGCATCACAGTACTGAATAGAAGGAATTTTTATGTTCTTAATTATAGTGAGACGATGGCTCAATAGGTTTAAGAGCTTGTGATATAAACCCATTTGAGGTAAGGTAGCATTTTCCCTGTAATTGTCGTAAACTGGCAAAAAGCACAGAATTTATATTGTAAACTCAAATTTTCCTAGTAACTGACCTTGATTAAGTGTCGAAGTGCTATTGATGTCACCTGAGATAAAAGACGATTCAGACTGTTTTCTCACAGTGTCATTCCACATCCTTCTTATACGACTCTATTGACATAAAATAGCAAGACAGATTTGTTACATTAGTTTCTCCAACTTTAGCTTAATAGATGCAAAAATGTACAAGAAGCAACGCCTGTCTGCTTTTTAGAAGAGTGTGTGATGTTTCGGGTGTAATATTTAAGGAATTCTACGCTGTCCTTTTGCTTCTTTCCTAAGGGACATTTAAGCTGCCTTCAAAAACAAGATCTATTTTTAATTTTTAAGTTAGAGGTGAATGATTATTCAAAACATGTGTATCAAGTGCCCCTTATGACCTGGGCACTGTGTTGTATGCGCTTAGAATAACAAAATGATTATGATGTACTTCTTCAAGAAGTTTCCTCAAAAATAGATGTGTGCCCCTAATGAAACACCTTGAAGAAATATTTAAAAAGCAATCAAAACCAAATTACTGAAAAAGCAAGTATTTGCCATCTAGATCATTATAATGAGAAGACAATTATTGCATCTAAAGAGAACATGTCTCAGTGGCTTTCTATAAATAGGTTAATTAAGGATGCTGTCAAAGTCTTTGTTACCTGCGTGCCAGAGGAATACCGAGCACTGGTCCGGGTGGTAGACGCCTTCACTGAACTGTGTGGGCTCTCAGTCGGAAGGCCGCCACAGCAGTATGAGTGTCGGAAGCACTTCCCATATTCTTTCCGTACCTGCATTGATAATTGTGAGACCAGAGGGTTAATATGCGCCTATCTCTGTGTGTTCTCTCTGTGTAATTAAATGAGCAGTGGAGACAACCAAAAAGAAAGGAAGTTCCACTTCAACATATCCATGGAGAAAATAAATCTAACTTGTTAAATAATAATCAGAAATATAGCACTGTTGACCAGACTGGTTTTTGGTTGCGTTAAATGTGATATAACACACACACACACAAAGTGATATAACAAGTATAAATGGTTTAAAACCTATTATTATGCAAAATTTTGTTTTCCATTTATGCAAATGTACTTAGTAACTTCTTAAACTGTATAGTAAGAAAAAAAGGTAAACATTTTTGGTATTTTCCTTGCTTAATTACTCTCAACTCTTCTGTGAAGTTCAATCATTTAATGTTTATGTGCTTCATATCTGCTTAGGTAGTTCTATACGTAAACCTCTTTTACTATACAGCACAGTTTTGCAGGTAACCTCTCTATAAGGACAAGACTTCTCTGACACAAGAAAAAATAAAAAATTACTTGGATACATTTGCCATGAACGAGGAGGGAATGTTTTCTTCATTTTCTCGTGTGTCTAGCTCTACCATTTAGTGCAGAGAAGCTAAGGATGTCTATTCACTTCATTAGCACACAAGGGACCTATTTATGTAATTTCCATTCACATTAATGAGTTACCCATGTAACTTCCTTTTCCCCCTGAAGCCTGGATATATGAATAGAAAGTTGTTAGGTGTAAAACAGAGTTTAACCTACACTTAAAAGAGCGAAGATCAACAATTGATAAATAATAGGTCCATGGCACAAATGGAGGAGGTACAGAGCTACAGGCTGGCTTGTAAGCAACTATATTGACATAAAAATGTGTTCTTGTGACTTAGAGCCAGACTTTGAAATGACATGACAAAGAAATATTTTTCAAGTTGGTTACCAAAAAATTAAAGTTTTTTTTATCCCCCACTTAATTTCTTTTTTTAAAAATCGTTTTATTAGGGGCTCATATGACTCTTATCACAATCCATACATACATCAATTATGTGAAGCACATTTGTACATTCATTGCCCTCGTCATTCTCAAAACATTTGCTCTCCACTTAAGGCCCCCCGGCATCAGGTCCTCATTTTTCCCCCCTCTCTCCCCGCTCAATTTCTATGGCTCGGAATCTACCTGAAAACTCTGTGGCTTTGACAATTATTGCTTGTCAAATTACAGAATTAAAGTAACTATGTGACCTTTTAAATCCAGGCACACTTGCATTTTCATCCTCTTAGTTTTATTTAATTACATATATCAGAGCAAATAATAAGGGAGTTGAGCTTTCAAAATATTGATGTGCCTCATAAGCTCACTCAAGCAGTAAGAATTACAATTTTAACTTAATCATTTGATATCATATTCGTAACAAACCATTCTGGTGCTACCCAATAGAATATACACAAGATGTAGCATGATGCTTTCAAAACACCATTGCTAATTTAAAAGGCATACTAAAAGTCTCTTTCTTCAACTAAGACGCACAACTAGAAATAATGACTACCTCACCCATTTTCTTAAGTCCATTCTTTATGGAAAAGTTATCTTGCAAAACAGCACAAAACGTAGTGATATGTGGTAATATATGTGAGTATATATATATATAGTATTCAAAATGCTCATTCAGTAGGAAATATATGAAATATACAGCAAGTGTTAAGGTTATCCCTGTACAATGTTTTAAAGTTAAAATTTATTGTTATTAAATAAAACACACCGCACAAAAATAAAAACACCGCAGAAAAAAATTCTGCGCATTTAATGGCTATGAATGCTCTGAAATGCTGTATAACCAAGACAATGGCAATCTAAATAGTATTTTATACAAATAATACCCTCCAGTGTTGGTTTTTCCTAATGCCTATATTGCTGTGAATGTACATTATCTGTCAGTACTGCACATTCCACTGTCATTATCTCAAAATTATAGCTTATTCAACATTGATGGAAGTAACAACACTATCATCTTGTCAGGGCTGAAAACATAATCGTTTTCACTCTCACAATTCTATTTCTCTGTTCAATGTAGTGACCAACTAGTAATAACAGAATAAAAAAAGCTGCATTCTACACACAGACAGGGAAACGATGATGCCCGGCCAAAGGCAGGGAGATTTCAAACTTAAATGGCAGCTAAACTCTTCTCAACTTTATATTCTTTACACTACAGATGAATCTTTTTCATCTGTAAGCTTTAATTTTGGAGTACTGTGGATGAATATGCAGCAAAGCATTAAAAGCACTTTATGAGTAGAAACATGAAGCTATTTAATAGCATGCCCTGCTATATTTGTGAATCTCAAGTTCTATCCATTTCAAATCAAGCAATGAAAACAGCACAGACGTGTTTCACTCACTTTTTTTTGCAGAGCACAGTGAAAAATGAAAATGAACACTCCCTGGAAAGCATTAAAGATGGTGAAGAGATATGCCATCACAATAGTCTCCTCATTAATAAAAAGCAACCCAAATGACCAGGTTAAGCCAAGAAGACACAGGAGAGCAAAAGCGCCAAGCACCCACGACCTGAAAAAATAAAGTGAATTTTATTAACAGGTTCAAAGGGAGTAAACACATGACACATTTAATATCAACAGTTTAGTAGCAGGTGACTTTCTCTAAGTTCAAATTCAAATGCAACAGCACTTTGGTTTTAACCTTTCATTGATTAAAGAAAGAACAATAGCATTTAGTACTGCAGACTCCAGAGAACACAGCAACAGCAGGTATGACCTTTGCTTATTCCAGAATAAACAGGGTATCAAAACTACATTAAAATACAAGGTGTAAAACATCCCTCAATGATTTTCTTTTTTATGTGCATTTTGGTAAAAATAAATGAAGGAGTCCTTAATTAGTTTACACCTATATTTTTATTCCCACGGGAGACGTATGACACTGAATAATGTGACACACACAGAAAGGTTAAATGGCAGATAATCATTTAACACCTAAGCTTCACAGTCTAATAAAACTAATCTTAGGTGAGCCTGAGGTAAATAACTGAACCATGAAGAGGCCTAGCTGAAATGGGACAAAAACATGAGAACAACTTCAAAATAAAATAATTTTGGAGAGATTTCATCATGAATAGCTTAAGGAGAAAAGAACTGTAGAAAATAGGAGGGAATGAGAAGATTTAAAGTCAGTGCATTCCATGTCTAACTAATGATCTTACTTGATAAATGGCTTATTATCTTCATAGCTAGAAAGCATTATAAGCAGAAAAGAGAAACAAAATTATTAGACAGAATTAAAATAGAAAGTAATAGAAAGCATTTATATATTTTATAAATTAGTCAAAATTAAGAAAGTCAAGATGCAGAGGCAAGCAATTAAAAAATAAAGGCTTATTATAGTTTTTAAAATGCTACAGCAAATTAGATATTCCAAAATAATTATAAAAATCAAGGGCAATTCATGATATTGACGGATTGTAAAAAATATAAATCATGCCATAAATTTGTTAATGTAGGGTTCTCCCTTACCCAGGTAAGTCCGTATTATAGTAGCCATCACAAACACGGTAATTACTGGTGTAGATGAGAAGACAGAAAGAGGAAAAGGAAGAAAAGAGAGAGATGCTAACGATTAGCTCTCTCTCTCACCATGCAACATGCAATGAAGCTGGCACTAACCTATCTAAAAAATGCATCTAATTTGTTAAAAAGCTACCTTTAATATGAATCTGCCATTTCTACATTAAAAATATTTTCTCATAATCCATTTGAATAATACCTCAAATTTTAAGTTTAGTGGCCCATTTTAAAATAATGCTGAAAGAGCTCCTCTAAGGATGGCTCAATGAAGAAACAGCTATCTTTTTTCAACTATGAGATAGCATGTTTTCCATTGACGGTAATATTGCAGTTTTTATTCAGGATTGAGATAAAGTAAGCATTTCTTTAATTAGCATGAAAACAACAGATAATCTTCAAGTTAATAATAATAATAGAGAAAAATCTCTTAGGAGAACAGGATTAGTAGGAACTGCTCAGAATCCTTAAATCAAAAAGTCATTTAATAAAACAAACTTAATATAATCATATCAGCTATGCAAACAGGAACATTATTTTGAACTGCAGTTTCAATTCACATGAAATTGCTACAGTGATATGGAATTTCCATGAAGCCACTGAACAATTTCTTGGCACTTGATCAAGACAGAAATTATCTAATTTTCATCAATGTCTGTGACACGGTAACACTGACAACTCAACCTTGATCAGTAAAATTTAATTTTGGATAATTTCTATAGTTGACAGAAGGCATTCCTGTGCTCCCTGTGGAGAATATCTTTTACTCAGTTTGTCAAGTACAAAACTTGAAATATAAAACACTTACTTAATGTTTTCCAACCTGCTAGAATCTGGTTTCAGAGTGTTTGAGTGCTTCACCATTTTGCACAATGTGATCACCAGGAAGATAATATTAAGCTGTTATAACAAATAAATAATTAGATGGCTAAAAAAAAAGGGCAAGTAAACAATAATCGTTTTAAAAATATGTATTTCATGATGTAATGCCTAAACATATTTAAAAGCAGACATCAGTGGCATATGGAAATGGTAGATACTGATTTAATTTTGGTTTCTGTGCATAACGACTCAGTCAAGTCTATACAAAAAATACTCTGGCTATGTGGGAACAATTCTTGAATAGGTCAAATGACATGAAATGGCAACCTCGTGAAGTTAGCATCAGGTGGTAATGATTAAATAAATCGGCAAATCTACATCAGCTTCTTCAGCTAGAGGTCCTCTGGGACCTCAAAGACATGTGATGGAAAGACTGCAGTGAACTCCTTACAGGGAGAATTTACATTATGTTGTCAATAATAATGAAATTCCTGGGCTTGTGACTATATAAAACTTGAGAATACCACTCTTAACTTTTATTGTCTCCCAATTAAATTATAACAACATTTGTACAGTGCTTTTATAAGGAAACTCTTATGGACTGAAGCAAATCAACATGAAAATATCGCTTAGTTATGTGGAGTACGATTACTGTATGTGTAAATACACATTATTTGTGTGAAAGATATTTAACAATATCATGTTCAGGGTCACAAGTTCTCTCTTCCTTATGTTTCTATATTCTATGAAAGTAGGTAAGTTCTGAAGAAAGACTGTTTTGAGTACTTCAAATGATTCAGCTGTACAAAGATTCTAGATTCAAACAAAAACAACCGGGGGAAGATGGAACCTGGCACAAGGAGATCTGGGATGCTAAAAGGTCAACAAGAACACACTCAGAAGAAAGAAGTTATGTTTTGAGGAAGGAAAGATAATTTGCATTTATTTCTACAGACAGACACCTGACTGAAGCTGCATATGGATAGGCAGTTCCACTTGAAAAATAAAACAAAAACCTATGTCACACCTGGATTTTTTTTCTATTTACTTTGGATTATTACTTTTAAAAACCAAAACAAAATACCAAAATTATTTTGTTGGTTATGTGACTTAATTTGAAAGTGTATGAACAAATAGCATGTTCACAAAAGGACAGTGTGTACATTGGATGAATTCATTTCCTTGTTGACAGAGAATCCACATTGTTAGAGTAACATGATAGTTTTACTGAGTCACAATACTATATGCTAAAACAATAGCATTAGTTTGCCTGTTTGACTGCTTGAGTTTCTAACTTGGAAAAATGATGTAAATTAAAATGTCCAAGTCTTCCCAAATGATAAGTTTGGAGGCTTTAGTGAACACTATATAGAGGCATAGTCATCATTTATCTATTGTGCCTTGTAGTTTCTCTAAAATGTTGAATTTCTTAGAGACTAATAGGCAGGTTTCTTACATGTAAGTAAGTAGGAATCTGTCCATGACTCTTTATTACTTAGGGACAAAAATAAGTTCTTAGTTTCAAAAAAAACAAAAAAACAAGCCTTCTGATGCATATCCACAAAAACAGTAAATAAACTTGTGGATCAGATCCCCTGCAAGATTATTTTAGTTGATCAAAATATAAAGAAATGAATGTATCTGGAGGAATATTTATAAAATATATTATTTCAAAAATACACATATTTGCATCCCTGCTGTACTAAGGATGTGCTTATTGTATTGGGTCAATGACAAAAAAATCTGTCTTTGAGAATGTGAGATCATTCTCCTAGAACAGTAAATATCTGATTAAGTTTTTAAAGTATCATAATAAACACTTTCTACTTTTTAAAAAAGAAAAATAAAAAGTTTTTACTTTATATTTCATGCATCACTAGTCTTCACTAACAGTGATAGTTAAAATGAAGGAAAAAAGATGTATGTAAATGGACAAAATGGCCAAAACATTTAAAAATGACTGTCATGTTGAAAATCAGAGTTCTCATAACCTGCTTGCTTTATAAATTCAAAGATAAAAATCAACTGAACATCTCCTGTTTTCTTTTCTTTTTTTTTTTGTTTTGTTAAATGGTTCTAATGAGAAATCGTTGTTTCTAACTTTTTTGGCCTAGGCTTCCCCAACCCCCCCCAACCCCGTTATTTCTACCCTTTTTTAATTAAACAATTTGCTGAAGCGTATAAGGCCCATATAATTTGGTGTTCATTACTTTCTAAGCAATAAATATAATTGCTCCCTAATTCACTCAAGAACAACATAGTTCTAGTTATACAATCCACAAAAGGGGTGGGGTGGGGGGCTCACTATAATACATAAAATTACAAGGAAAGTAAATAGAGAAAAAATATGGAAATAAAATATTATGCTGTGGGGGTGATCTTATAGAAACAAACCACTTTCACAAAGAAAAGCAAGAAAAAAGCATGTTATTTAGGAATGAAAACATTTTCCATAAAATGTAAATTAAGAAATAAAATTAAACCTTTTCTGTGATACAGAGAATCCTTTCCAACAACAAAAATTAAATGACTACAATGAGGTACAGAAATCAGTATAACATTTAGTCCTTACAATGTCTCTCCTTCCTTTTCTCACAGCCCACTGAAATTCCCAGCATTATGTGTTTGTAGTGCTTCTTTGTAATTAAAAATGTAAGGTGCTCACAACACACAAAATACAGAAAAATTAAGAAAGGCAGGACAGAAACACCTGTAACCTGACAAGGTCACACAGCAGGCTATTGTATGCTCACTTTCCAGATAACTGAGATACGAAGTAACTATTTCTTAGACAATATAATGTTAGTGCTAAGATTTAATATGCCGTGGCCCCATTTCCAAATAGCCCTGTCTTCCCAAATAAAATTAATCATTGATAAAATTAGGAATCTTCAAATGACGATTCTGTCTATAGACATGATTTCATTAAAAACCTACTGCTATACGGAATCAGGGAATGATAAATAAATTGAAGATAAATAATAAATTGATTAGGCAATAAAATACAGCCTCAATAAAATCGTGAGTAACGTTGTGTGATCTTAGAATGCCTTCTATATAATAGAGTGTTTCCAATTCTCCATTTCCTTTCAGAAACTCCCTAAAACACTCCGCACTTCCACTCGATTCAACTATCTGCCCGCCTCCAAGCAGCTCGCTGTGCTGTCTTCAACCCGTTTGTCATTTATGCTCACACAGTTGAAAAGCAGACAAGTAATAAAGGAGCAGTGGCCGAAAGAAAATGGTTGTTTCTAACATACCTAAAAACGGAATGTTTCAAAAGAATTCCAAAAAGTGGGGTGATAAATCTGAAAACACTGGGGGGGAAAAACAACCATGAAACCATAGGATATTGCATTCCGATTTTCTGGTTTCATGTCGGTAAATTCTCCATTTTAAGAAAATTAAAAACAAGAACTAAAGTCAACGTACATTGTTTAAAGTCTTAAAAGCACACACATGAGGCAATAGTATCTTTTAATGCAAAGTACTGTCATTTCTAGACAAATTCATTATGTAAGACACTGAATTATTAGATGGGAATGCTGAGTAAAATGCTGAGTAAAAAAATATAATCTGTGACTATGTTATATATTTTAACCACAGCTCTATGTTAAAAACAAACAAACAAGCAAATACTAATAGTCACACATCACTGAAGAGTTCTATTAGGGATATAAAAACATTTTATTATTTATCAATCATGTTAATAAATTAACTCCATCATACAAAGAGCTTCAAAGACTTCTGGGAATAATTCTATCACCCTTTAATTCCAGTTTTCCAAAAACTTTTTGAAGCACACTTGTATATAAAGAAAACATTTTCTGGAAATAAAACACATGACCAAGCTTAAATATACTTAAAAAAAGTGGTTTTAAATTTTCTCTTATTTTCTCTAAAGCTTTAAAAAAGTAAAACCCACAAATGTTCATTTTTAGTGTTATGGAGGAAATATTTTTGTTAGACCTTTTTACAGGAGGCAATATACTCTGATGAGAATGATGGTTTTATAATGTAGACTATTTCCATTAGTTTAAAATTATATATTAAAATTAAACATTTGACTAAATCAATTATCTTTTAAAATCACTCTTTTCTGCGCTTAAAATTTCTACTCATTCTCTTTAAATTATTTTTTGCTCTCTTAAAATCCAATTGTGGAGATCAAAGGAGGAAATAAAGGGACAAATAAAAACATCTTTGATAAAATTCACAGCCCTAAATGTTCATCTCAAGCCTAAAAGGGCCGTTTTCCAGTGACCTAGGCTACAAATAAAAAGTATCATTCTTTGTATTTTTCCTAGAACATGCCTCTTTTTTAACCCATCCCTTGGCTCTTCCCCGCCTCTGCCCCTCGCCCTTGTCTCCCCCCCTCCCAGTTAGAATAGTGACTTTGTTCTCCTTCCTCATTTACTTTCCTCCCTTTGGTATGCAACAAGGACGAAATTTGCCCATTTACCACTAGAAAGCAAGTGAGATAGGGAAAAAAGAATGTCTCCGCATCAGTTTACTGCTCATTTCCCTTGAATGAAGTCACTAGAAGGAATAGGTTCATAAGATTGGGTTGCATATTGTTGTATGTCAACCACTACGTTGATGGTTAATTTTGGAAGTGAGGCAACTCATTCAGACAATATAAAGCTTTTAGCTTTGCTCTATGCACAATGCACACACGTTCAGTAGAAAGAGTGAAAGAAAATTCAAAAGAAACTATCATCTTCCCTAATTTTGATTTCTTTTAAAGCCAAAACAAAACAAATAAATTAGGAAATTATTTCTCTTTGGGGAGTATCATTCTTATTCCTATCTCATATGAATATTTCATAAATAATTATTTGGGTAATCTCTGCCAGTATAATTTGCTCATACAATTCATCATTTCTACTGACTGGACACATCGTACATATGGAAAAACATGAAAACACAAAATAAGAAAAAAGAGAACATAGATTATGGGGGTGTGCTGTTTGTTTTATCACCATCAACCTGCTCAATTGAATCACATCTGTCTGAGCTTAGCAGCTTAACATTCATCCCACAGCCTGCAGTGCTGACATGGATATGATAAGACAGAAGAACAGAAACACCACTCTGAAGTGACCTAGCTGAACTGCACATGGTCTGACCCTCTTTGTCCTCCCTGGAGCTTTTGCTACCTGGCAAATGCAGCTCTAAAACTCACTTGTATCTCCAGATCTTTGCTGTTAGCCAAGCAGAAACCTATTTCCCCCTGGGACTAGCAGCCAGGGAGGTGTTCTCTGAAGAAGACTTCTAAATGAGTGTGTGAGCTGAACTCTCACTGAACTGAATTAATTATTAACGATGCAGATGGAACTGTCCAAATGATAAGAACAGCTCCTGACGTGTCATGATCCAAGCTTTCATTAAACCATTTCAGGCATACTAATGGTTTCCCACTGCTCATTACTTACAAGCACTTTTCTCATAGATATAATAACTCTTGTGCCTGTAGGCAAGACATTCTATAGAAATGCAGAAGTAGGACGTTTTATCTTCCTTAGCATAGTATTTCTCTTCACAGAACCATTATTATGCAAAATGTATACCTATTTAATACTAGTAAATTACCTGGTTTCAACTCAGCAAAGTTGGATATTAAAAAACTGTACTTTCTAGAAAGGCAAATCCATAATCTTTGTGATAAGAAAATGTCTTAATAGAATAGTATATAATATCATTTTGCATTATATCATTTGTTTCTGAATGCAATTATAGATGTCTTATATACTAATATATAGATGTCAAATATACTAATATGTAGATGTCAAATATACTAATATTCAACGAATATACTAAATATTCAATGAATATACTAATATTCAACGAACATGTTGCACAATCTTATCTCATCTTGATTAAGGTTACATTAAAGATATTGGTTTGTGCCACTATTCATTCTTTGTGTCTTTCTGAGTTGGGGTGGAGGGCAAGGCAACTGCAGAATTACTCTCAGAACCAATACCAGTCCTGCACTTGCTGGTTTTTTCCTGCTTGCTTTTGTTTTTAAAGATGGCAACATTGTTTCCAAAAGCCCTTCACACTTCAACATGAATGATTTGGTAGAGAATAATTAAGACAAGCGTAGTAACAGTGGACTCTACCTATACACAGTCAGTAAAATGTTACCCTTACCCCTTTTCTGATACTAACTTGTGTAAGTGTAACCATTTAACAACTTTCACCAAGTGAAGCATTAGTGACCTAAAAATCAACATTTATAAGCACAGAGGTCAAATAAACAAAATAACTACAAGATAAAAGAACAGATGATATTTTTATAGACCAAATAACCTCAAGTGATCTTTCTGTTCTTCTAGTTATTAGATGTGTTTGGCTACTTGGCTTAGGGCTCAACTGCATCTTTAGTGCAGTTTGTCACTTCATTCTAGATAGGCTTAGGCAGTGTTAACATAAGTAAAGCACGAACAAAATCTGGGGCAATCATCTGAATTGAATTAATTCTGAGGAGAAATCAGCTTTCCTAGAAATGCTTAAAAATGCGTTCACTGGTTTGATTCATGCAAGCAATTCATTTCATATTGTCATTTTGCTTTGCATAATTTTGTAAAATAATTAATTTCAATGCCAAAAGGACATGCATTTGAAATGGTTTTAAGTTCACTTTGTCAACTAAAGTTTTAAAAAAAATTTCGGAAACACTAATCATATAAATATCCTTGCAGGCTCATTTGTACCTTAATTGGAGGAGGGATGTGTGTGTGTCTGGAGCAGGTGGGCAGGGGGAAATCCTTAAAACAGTACTAAAAAGTGTATAGGTAACATCTTTTTAATTTTTCCACCTTTATATGGGTATATAAATACTCCTCTCTATCAGTGTAATGCTAGAATAGTATAAGTAGTTTTAAATACTAAAATCCAAATATCATTTTATTTCATATATAAGGCTTATAGTAATATAACAAATAATTTAATGTTAGTGTATGTAATGTTTGTCAAATCAAGATTTGATACACCTTTAAAAGGCAGCATTTTAATATTTGGTAATTTATCCATTAGGAAAGTAATTTTATGTCTAGTGGTTTTAAAAGTGATTTAATTTGAAAAATGAAGACATTTATTTAAAGATCATAAATTACTGTGTAGAAGTTAAGATAGTGATATTAAAATATATATGTATTTATTTTTAAATGTAACTTAGGTGGAGGTTTACATTTCATGTTTTTTCCATCTTTTTAAAGATTATTTAATTTACTAATGCTTTACAGACTTGGTACAGGACTCAGAATACAGATTTATAAAACTCTCCATGAAAAGCTACGAAACACAAAAGCAAAACAAGCTATTAACATCAACCTCTTCTTCCCCCTAATTATCAGATTAGTTCTAATCCATATAATCCTAATGCGATGTATATGTACATTTAGATGGCAAAATTACTTTTATTACACTGACTTAAAAATGGAAAAAAGTATTTTCAAATGGAAAATGATTTTCAGAAATAATACTAAATAGCAAGTATAGGCACTTTTAATAAGGGAAAAATATTCAAAAATATTATATAATCTAACCTGTAAAACAGGTAAGTTTACAAGTGTTCGATGCACAGAAAAATTAACAACAAAATGAGATGGAATAGCACTGCTAAAGAAGGAGGGAAAATAGCGCCTGCTTACCAGAATAATGAAGGTAACAGGTCCAATGAAGCTCCATATAAAATAATTATCTACGTGAAGCCAGCAACTATCATGGAAAGAAAAGAATGTGTATTAAGTAGTTTCAATGGATTCTTAACATCACAAATAAACAGAAATTTTAAAATGTGACAAACAAAACAATCTATTTGTACATTTGCCTTAGAAAATTCTTTTATCCCAGGCAAGAATAATTCAAATTGATTCTGAGTTGGCTTCAACTTATCAAAGTGGTGGTTTATTTACTTTGTTCAACGTGCTATTTTTCATTTCAAGTTTATATTTAATAAAAGCAAAATAACGATGCTTGTATGGGAGAAAACAATATACCCTAATCCACTGCCAAATTCTTAAGATTTCTGACTTTATAAGGAAAAAAATTGAAATTCACTGTCCCAAATTGTCTCAGTGTTTCTTCAATTCTACATATAATCTTTTTCTTACTTTTAGCTTTATGCATGAGGTAAAGTGGCTAACCCAATGGACCATAACAGACAAAAAACCCTGTTCAATTTGTTGTAACACTGTACAGCATATAAATACAGTACCTCAACTGATTATTAGATGGATATTTCTTGATAAATATAAAGAGGGAGTAAAAAAGAAAAATCAGAAACCAAAAAACCATTAAACCAAACCCCCAAAATAAATTTAAAAACTCATCAAATTCACAAAGTATTAGAGCAAATCATGCATAAATTTTATTAGGGCCGATTTTATTTAGTGATTCATTTTTCTTATAACATTGAATTCTCATGCAATTCCTTTGTCTTTCAACATCTGTACAGTTAAAAAAAATAAAATGATCTCTTTAGCTCAAAGGATCATTATATAACTAATTTTATCAAAGGGGGGAAAAAAAAACCCAAATTGGAAGGCAAATTCATGCATTTAGCAAACCAAATCCTTAAAAACATGCTATGTCTATGTCAGTTTCCATAAATACCTATATTTTTATAAATGAAAGACACAGACTTATTTTAATCCTTTCAAACTGCCTGAATACAATATTATCAAAGTAAACCATATGGGATGGAATGTGCTACTGTCACAATTCAGAATGGGACCCTCTAGCTAGACGGTCTGATGCACAAAGAGAGCTAATGAAGCATTAGCTTAAAGCTGAGTAGTTAAACCTGTCAGATGTTTTCAGTTCATAAGAAATTTTACTTAATATCTTTCTAAGGCCAAAAAGTTATTTACTTTTCCAATTTGTTTCAGGTCAATCTTCAGTGCTAAAAAGAAAGTCCATAATTTAGAATCTGCCTTGCTAGAGTACAAATCCTTTGAACCTAGAAAATTACAAAAGACTTGATTGTAATTTGTGCATGACATGCCCATTCTCTAACCAATAAAGCTTTCGCAGACGCTATTTTAGTCTGTCGGACCTTCACTGACAGCTAACAGGCTTTAAAAAATTATTCACTTGAAAAACACTCAGGTCACTTGCGATTACTTACGCTTTTTGTGTTCCATAACTCTTGTAGTCAATAGCAGCTGAAACGCCAACTACTGTGGCTGGAAACAAGTAACCAGCAACATAGTAATATTTCTTCCTTGAATATTCACTTTCAAACACTTCAACTAACATTAGATAGAGCTGCACACCTTCTAGGCACATCCAAGCAAAAGCCGCCAAAAAGAAAAAGTGTAAAAGTCCTGCAAATATTGGACATGCAATCTACAAAAGGAAAAAATTGGAAAACACATGAATACAAACATCCCAATAAAAACTGTAAAATGCTTGCAGACACTACTCGCTTTAACATGTATCATGATTTAGACTAAACTACTGCTTCTATGAAATATTTTTCCATAGATGGAAAAGTTGTTAACATTGAAAAATTTAAGCAGAGCCTATGATGCTTACAGAATATAATTCCAGGTGTGCTAGAAATTCCATTACTAAAATAAATGACAATTTCTTAGTAAAATTAAATAGACAATAAGAAAACCTGTCATATTTCTCTTCTGGGATTTTTCATCATAAAAATCCAAATATTCCGTAGATAATATGAAGAATCCTTGTTTATACATATATTTTTCCTACCCTTTCCACTACCAAATTTCATAAATACACTTTTAAAACAAACAATAGGGTTGTAATTGCCTAGTACTATTGTCCCGTCCTATCTGGAACATTGTTAAAATAATCCCAGTTCAAATAAACATAAAATAACATATTATCTAGTTATTAAGTTGTTTCTGCCATTGAGACTTCATGAAGAGTAAATTGCTCTGAATATGCAGAAGTGATCACTGGTCAGAGTCATTGTGTGAGCAAAATATGAGTTTTATGAATACAATCTTAATTTTCAGCACTCCCACTTTCAAATTACTTGGAATAATAACAACACAGAAAATGCAACCATGCCTTAATAAGAGAGGGATTTAAAAAGTCCATTATTTTTAAATTCTATTTTCCCACAAACTTTTTTAAGACTCCTGCAACATGAAATGAATAATCAGGCTCTGGAACAATATTTTAACTCAAAATAACAATACATAATACTATGGCTATCTTTTAATTTTATTTAAAATGGCGCTTTCAATATTGTTGTTTCAAGTATGACAAGTAACAGGGTCAAAGATTAGCATCAACCTCATGTACGGATTCACACCTTAAATTATAATCCTTTCCAAAATTCAGAGGCCATTAACTTGAAGAAGTGCTTACCATGTATTTTGTCTTATCAATGCCAATTAAGAAAATAAATTCTGCAATAAAAAGGTTGATGCAGAGGTTCTTGTGAATTGTGTTACGGTCACTCTGTAGACCACGGAAAAAGCAGAAGGTGAAGATGCAGATGGCAAGGCAAACAAGGGAAATGACAATTCCCACCCAGGTAATGACTGTAAGAAGTAATTGATGAACTCCATCCTTGTACTAAAAAAAAAAAAAGATATGAGGAATATGAATATTCTTGCATCATGTCAACTAAAAGATATACCTTTTAAAAAATTCCTACATCAACCAAAGGAAAGTTGGCTTTCACATATAACAACTCATTTTTAATATTGAATTTCTATGAATAATATAATCAGACCCCGAGTTAAGAAACAAGACCCATTCTAAGTGTCTCTGTAAGCCCAATTTGTAGGTAAGTGAGAACAGGTGCAGACTATTCTTGTTTCGCCTGACTTTCATTACAAGACAAGCCACAAGGTGATTATGATGAGGAATTTATTATAAATTGAGTTAGTTCAATCATTTCAAAGTGAGGGCAATTTTACATAACATTAAAGGACAAGTTGGAGTAACCCATAAGTTGGACTGGCTATATTCATTTGTGTTCAACCAGAGTTTAATAAAGAGAATTTCAATATTATCTCACTGATAGTAATCCCCCCCAAAATCACCTGAGAAAACAATGCAAAAGTCTAATTACTCCAAAATTAATGACTAAAATAATTATCTACCAAAACATAGAGAAAATATTTATAGGTTAGAATAATAAGTATTAACCATTATTAATGATGGTTAAAAATCATCACTACTTTAATTTTATTCCTAGGTCAACAAATAAAATATATTTTCACAGTTTTACTTTTTCCTTGCGTTTCTATATTATGTTTACAGAGTTGAAACCACAATAGAACTTAGAGAGTTTTCATGGTATGTTTCTTTAAAATATACTTTATCTTCTGGCTTTTATTCATTCTGTCACCAAAAGGAATATTAGTAACAGTCTGTGGGCATTCTGAGTTTTCAAAATTGGCAGCTTTCACAGTGTGTGCAATCACAGTGAGAAGGCATTAAGCATCTTCAACGGGAGGTAGTAAAATAAAATTCAAACATCTATATCAGGAGAGCATGCTAAACTGAAAAGCCTTTTACAGGACTTACTGATTTCCTTTTTTTCTTTTTGGTTTTGTTTTGTGATTGCCTTCCTGAAACACTTGCCCCCAAAAGAAAAACTGAGAAATATGTAAAGTGGTATCAGAGCGCATGGTTTTGAAAAATAATATATATAATGCCGAGACTTACCAAAATATATGCACAATGTAGAAAACCCCATTGTTTTGTTTGCTTTCAGTTACAATAAGCACCCAAAGAAGGAACTATTACACAGGTTGTATTGAATCTCTGAGGTTTTTTCTACTACTAATTAGAAGTGCAAATACTTACTACAATTTCCCTGTGGGCCATGAGAATTGCAAAATTGGTTAGGTGGCTGCATGCACACGTTGTACGAGTTTTATTAGTGTCAACCAGCTTGCAGCCCTGGGTAGACCAATATCCCATCATGGTTCTTTCTGAGTAGTTCCAGAAGGAGCAGTTTGCATTGAAATAATTGTCAGGCTGGGAAATAAAATGACAAGATAAAATTAGGATTTTACACTTTAAGATGGCAATAGCAATTGTTTAATATGTGTAAAAGGTAATTTAGATTAAACTTTGCATGTTTCGGACTATAAAGTTTTTCATCAGCAAAATTGTGGACTATGATATACAAGGCAGATATCTAGCTTAAAGGGGGCTTTATAGTCCGAAACACTCTAAAGTGTACTCTAAATTACTGAAGACTCATTTTACACAATTACGATTTCCATCTTATGATTTTACATACTGATGGTACATTAGAATCTTTTCCCCCCTTTCTGACAAAATTAGAGCCATGAATTTTTTCTAAGATATTCCTTTAAAGACCAAGTGTATTGAAATTCATTTTCAATTCAGGGACCTCTCCGGTTAGTTCTAAATGACAGGGCAGTGACAATTTGAATCACGTTGTGTTGAGTACCCAAGGCTATTAGAAGAGGAAGTCATCTGAGGGAGATGAACAAGAGACCTAACCATATAACTTTACCTCTCCTTGTTTATGCTAGGGATCCACTCGGCTAATCTGAGGGTGCTTATTCATTCACTCGACTACCAACAGACAAAATTCTGCAGTCTTTCAACATAGAATCACCCAGCTACCAACTTTCTCCGAAGAGAAATCACATCTCCCCAAGCCTATAAACTTTAAACACAGTGCTCGATAACAAGTTTGTTCAGTGTGATTGGGAACAGTAATTTAAAAAAAAAAAGGTTGGGACCCTAAATGTGTGGTGTTAAGAGTTAATACTTGGCCATCCTGCTGCTAAGGTAAGAGTTAATTTTCACTCTAAAGCAAATTAAAGTCATTTACATTTTCATGTTGATTACTGAATTAGCTTTCATTAAGAATACACTTAAGTTCTAATAATCACTGAACCAGGCTCATTTAATTTTATGTTCACAGACTTAAATAAACTTGTGTCTCTGACCTAGTCAGACATTTAAATTTCAAATAGAAAGGTCTTTTATTTTCTCATTCCCATTTCCCTTCTTTCCCCCCTACCGTCCACCCCCTTTCCCATCTTCAGTACGTCAATTTTGCTTTCCTTACACACTGGTTTTATAACCTTCCCATTAATTCATTAGCATATGTAACTTACATCAATGTGTGGCAGGGTAAAAAGCACAGGATCAGTCAAGTACACTCGGCTGGACTCTTTATTGATTGAAACTGAAATGACGTGGGAATTCACCGCAATAGTACTATTGCGACCAATAAAGTCGCCACCTAGTTTTATGGTTGCATTTTCTGTACTAAGGAATTGCCCCAGACTCCGGTAAATGATGAACACCAACTTTGCAAGCCCTAGAAAGGGAAAATTAGTCATGTGATTTTACAGAAAAGATGCTTATGCATAAAACTGGAATAAAATGGGGTGGGGGAATCCTTATACAATCTTTCTTTAGATTCAGTATATTAAGGCATTATTTTAAATCTACTTTAAGTGTTAAGCTGTTTACAGGAGTCAAGTACTCAACGGTTAAGAATTAATAAGTTTAACTGAACACAAAACCTTTGTCAATTTATAGAAGAATGGACCCCATCTTACCATTTCGGCTGTTCTGTTTCACAGTATTTGCAGAGAGCTGGATCGAGCTGCCTGAGCCTTTGATGCCTAGAGGAAATTTAAAGTCTTGGACTTGTCCTTCCGTGCTGAGAACGGCAACCTCTAGAACTGAGAAACACAAAGGAGGAAGGATTAAGCCAAAAACATTTTTTTTTCAAAAGGTAATGCATACTTTTTGGTTGCTTTTTTTCTTATTCTAGTTAATAAAATTGTACTGTTCTATTTCAACAAATAAATGAAACACTAATTTACTCTAAGAGATCTTAAACCTTGGCTTCTCTTTTTGAAAAATGTATAATCATTTCAACATATTCTTCATAGCTTTATTCTTTAGGGAGTGGGGGTGCATGGGGACTAATTCCAGACTTTCAGCCTCTTAATTATGCATAGTTTCATTTAAACTATTAAGACAAAATTATTTGTATATGATACTTCTCATTTCTTTGTGTTAAGTAGCTTTGTAGTATCATAGTTTTACTGTGGCAAAACTTAATCCTAAATATATATTTGGATGACTTTTCCATTTAGGTGGTGGCTTCAAAATGCTTACAGAAAAATGAAAATTAAAATACGATGAAATGTTTCCACAAAACTTTTTAAAGCCCTTGCAGATACCTACTTCCACAAATAAGATTTACTTTAATATATAAAATTAAAGGAGGAAACATTACAAGGATACATATTCTAAAAATAGTCAGACTAGCACAGCTATTCATGATAAAACTTCTGGCATTATTTTGAAATTTCCCACAATTGCCTACTATTTTACCATCAGTGTTACATATTCATCCCTTAAGAATTAGGTAAAATAATAACTATGGGCCAAATCTGGCTTATCACCCATTTTTATAAATACAGTTTTATTGTAACATAGTCATATCTACTTTTGCTGTATCTAAAATTCCAACATTCAAATGAAGTAGCAAAAGTAAAAACATGTTATGGATGGCAATTCAACATAATAGGGGTATGTTAACTTTGTTTAAAATATAGAACAGTAACTTCAATCAACAATAATGTCTAGTCTATTGTTATTCCAAAACAGATTATAATATGTATCAATATTCAGTTAACTTAATTTTAAGGAAAAAAGTATTTTTACTTTTGGTAAATTTACTGTTATGCTACTAAAACAAGTTATGCTATTATATTCATGAAATTATTTTTTAAATGCTTCCTTAATTTCAGATAAATAAATCTTTAAAAGTAACACTTGCAATAGTAAATACAATCTATAAATCTTTCTCTGAATTTTACCTTCTCAACTGGCATATGTATTGACACAGTTATTTCTGTGCTTAAAGATGTTTTCTGTGTATTTGTGTGTGGAGCCAAATTATCACATATACGCATGAAGATATGAGGCACTCATGTTTTCATTTTATAAAAATGGATTCATACTATTCTTGTATAATTTTTGGATACTTGCTTATCTTTCAAAGATTAAGAAAATAAGTAGATGCATGATCTCCCCTCATACCAGTTTTATGTGCACTAAGGGAGAAACATAACATATATATATATACATCTAATATATGCCTCCTCCTTCCTTTCTTCCTTCCTCGCAGAGAATAAAGCTCTCAAGTATTGGTTATGCTGAACACAAGAAACTAAATGTACAACAAATCACAAAAATTCTTTGAGTTTTCACTTTAAGTTTGAAACAGATATAAATGTGTAAAGAAGTTTGTTCAATGAATAATCTCTCCTCAAACTTTAATTTCATTCAACCTATATTTACTGATTAGCAATTTAAAGAATGTGTCCATTATAAAGAAAACTATGTTTTCATTTTTTTTAGTTACAGATTTATTACTTGAGATCTAAGTCCCGTATTTACTTGTGTATAAGCTGGGTTTTTCAACACATTTTAATGCAGTTTTTGTGGTAAAATTAGGTGCCTCAGCTGATATTTGAGTCGGCTTATACTCGAGTATACATGCTAGGTATTTTTAAAACTGTAATAGAACAAAGCAAGCAAATTTAGACCAATGAATTTTTAAAAATTAAATGGAACATTTACTAGGAAAGTGACCTTGATGGAAAAAATAAAACTTTAACAATTAGATGGCCAATGATAAAAAGGAATTAATAATTAACTGCTTCAGAAAACAAAAATAATACTTAAACATTTTAACATGATATCCAAGTGATTCTTAGAGATCGCTAGGTGACATATTCTTTTATGTGCCTAAGAATAATCACATAAGAATTACCTGGGGATCTGCTAAAATGTACACTGATCAGTGTTGTGGAGTGAATTTTCTTAATATGGCTTTTCTAACTCTTACCAATGACTGGGTGGGGCTAAGCAAATAGGGTGTGTATAACACTAATAGAAAAGATTGTTCCGTTTTCCTTATCAACTCCCAACTATAAGGATGAACCACTCTCTATTTCCATATTGAAGTGTAAGCAGAGAGAGAAAGTCCAAGACCTTTCATAGAGCTATTCCAGATTTCTTTTCCAAGGAGGTGGGAGCTGAGACCAGTTCCCACTGAGGCTGTGGCACAGAGGTCAAGAACCACGTGACTGAGAGGATAGGACCAAGAGAGACTGGGCTGCTGGCTGAGGAGCAGTGTTGCTTTCAAACAGTGACTGTATCCTTACTGTTTACTGATTGTGACTTGTGGTAACGTATTAACTTCCCTAACACACCTTCATAGTTATGAGTATTGTCTACAAGCTATGTGTGGACATTGCAACCAACTACTGAAACCATTACCAAAGTAGAGTGTCATGGGAGAAACGGTTGGTTATTGGCATCAGAGTAGGTTTAGAGGGACGGAGCATGGAGCCACATCAGAGCCCTGCTTCATGGCAACAGGGAAGACAGAGGAGGTCATATTGTGGCAACCCTTCTATGCCGTTTATTATATCCAGTACATGTGGCCTAGAAAAGCAAGTTCTCAGCAAGAGGTTGAAATGGAATGTACCTTTCAAAGCCAAGATCCCTAGTACTGGTTTCATGTATCATTGTAAATAGAAGGATGAGTCAATAATGTAACTAAAGAAAAACAAAGTAACGACTAGAAAAAAAAAGACAGTAGTTAATCGTTCACCAAAATGATAACTACAAATCAAGCATGAGAAAGTTTATACACAAACTCTAATAACTAGTTAAGATTTCAGCGAGGATACTATCAATGAACACTAGTCAAATCAATTGTGGTTATGGATCAAACAAATTAAGCCCATCACCATTGTTCATTCCATCTCATAGTGACCCTGTACAGCCATGGAGTGCTGCTCCACAGTTTCCAAACTGCAAATCTTAATAGAAGGAGACCATCACATCTTTCAAACCAAAGATCTTTCAGGTTATTTAGAACGTAACCACTGTGCCACCTGAGCCTCTTAATTCAATGTTAACAGTGGTCATAAAGTCAAACCCAGAATGTGGGAAAATCAACAGGGCAAAGCATCAATCCAATTATTTCAATACAAAAAATGTCTTAGAAGACATCTCACTGCCATTTAATCATTTTTAACTTAGACACCCATATTGTGTTTAGTAGACTATATATTTTAGTTAATTGACATCTTTCTCCCAAGGAGTAGCTAGTGGGTTTGAACTGTTAACCTTGAGGTTAGCAGCCCAAAATCTAACCCACAGCACCACTAAGGTTCTTTAAAAAGAAGATATAGGAAGAAGAAATTATTTTTAATTAAAACAGATTGACAATATATTACTCAAATGTAGTTGTTTGAATGGACTTGTTTGAATACTGGATTAAAGAAATAAAACAAAACATTTTTAGAACTCTGGCAAATGACTAAATTTTTATTATTTTAAATATGTTCGGTTAATTGCTAAATGAAATAATGATATTTTTATTTATTGTTAGAAGACCAGAGATACTGATTCATACTGAAGTATTCACAGTAATAAAGATTTTGACATTGGCATTTAGTTTAAAATAAGAGAGCTGAAGGATTAGCAAGATTATTTTTTGTTGTTGAAGATGGGTAATGAATGAGAGTTATACTAATCTTCCTACTTCTGTGTATGTTGCAAAAATTTATAAATGTTAAAAGCTTCTAACTAATTGATAATTGGCTTTTAATCAAAATTCAGAACTTTATTCTTGCCAAGGTATTAAGAAAGGAAAAGATGCAGACTAAAGAAAAATATTAAGATTACATACATTTAGTAAAAGGCTTAAATCTAGAATATTTAAAGATTCCTTATAACTTATTAATTAGATGAAAAATAACCTAATTACAAATGAGGAGGAAAAAATTGGAAGGCATTCTCATAAAAATATAGCCAAGAAGTACATAAAAAGCAGCTCACCAGCTACCAGCAAAATGTAACTGAACTGTCAGAGAAATGCCAAATAAAACCACAATGAGATGCCAATCAATATATGTTTGCTAAAATGTAAAATAAATAAACACCACCTGCCAATTCTAAGTGTTTCGGAGGATGTGGAGTATCTCATGCATTGCTGTTGGAAGGATAAGATTGCACAGCTACTTAGAAAATCAGAAGCTGTAATAACAGAAATTCAGAAAGTGGGAATAATCTCCAATGTACAATAACAAAAGATATGCAACTTGAGGTATTTTCTAAAAATGGAAAACTATGCAATAAGAGGACTGATTAGTTCTTAAATTTTTATTCGTATTTAAAGAATCCCGATGAAAAAGACTCCAAATTGTGACAATGCCATTCTTTTGAAGGTCTAGAGACTCACAATGATTGTACAGTGACAGAGAGTGGGTAGTTAGGGGGTGGGCAGATCACTGGTATAGACAAGTCTAACAGACACTTTGAAGTGACAGAAATGTTGACCAGGAAGGTAGTTATATGAGTATATATTTTTCAAGATTCCACAAACTGTACACATAAAACAGGAACTTTATTGTATACAAACTATACTTCAAAGTTGATTTTTAAAGCTGTAATTAGATATAATTATAGTAGTTGTAATTATGGCACTGTATGGAGTCACTTATTCTCAGAGCAATTCATGCTGGTGAGTTAAACTAAGGTTTCAAAGAAAAATTTCTTAGGAAGAAAATAACATTTTTAACAGCATCAGATATTGTAGTCATGCCCTAAATTTAGATGAGAACTCCAAGACAGTGGGAGCAAAATAGGAAAATGGGCTATTTCAGTTTTGAGTCTGAAAAAATAATACACTACAAGTCTGGAGAAAATTTGAACATTCTTCTCAGATGAAATCATGGATAACACTGTAACAAATTAAAAAGATGTAATGTGTTCAAATACATGAAATAATTTCTGTAACAATTCAGGAATAACCAACACATGGATAAATTATGTTTAGAGCACAATTATTGAAAAGTAAATGAAATATGTACTAAATGCTGGCGTAGGGGATAAGGATTATAGTCTTGGGGGACACCAGTCAAATTGTGTAACATAATGCACAAAGACTGTTCTATATCCAGCATTTAAGACAACTAGGGTCTTAAAAGTTCATGAATAACAATAGTAAGCACTACAATTGGCCTCTGCTCGTCTGGAGGAAAGACAAATAATGAAAATAAAAAACTACTGTGTAAGCATTTAGTCCAAATGAACTAATATACCACCTAAGCATCAATCTCATGACGCTAAAGGCAGAAGATCTAGATGGTGCTCAGCTACCATTACCAAGTGCTCTAAAGAGGATAACTGTAGAAGGTCCTGGATAGAGTACGTGAACACTGTGAAACAAAATCCTAAAGCACAAACTATGACCCTTAGCCATCCTTCAGGTCTGGAACTGAACCCATTCCTGTGTTCAAATAATGAACCATTTAAGATCAAAAGGGTTGCATTTACCCAAGGTCAAAGGATGGTTAACAGGAAACAAAGGGAGGAATTGGGATGTGTTAGTATATAGCAAAAATTACAACGGATGAGTTGGAAAAAATTCACATTATCTATTGAATATAAAACTATGATATGCTCTGAAAACCTTCACTGAATGCAAAAAAGTTAAAAAACAAAAATCTACACATTTCAGAAGAATCTCCATCTATAAAGTTAAAAATAAAGGCAATTAGAATAATATTTTAGAACGCTAAAGAAGATGGGCGTTTGAAAGAGTATGAGAGAACCTGTCTGGATCACAGAGACATGTGAAAACACATTTTGTTTGAAATAAGCCCATGTGTTTAGTAACTGGAACCCAATTACTTACCCTCTTACTTCTATAATTGAGGAAAAATATCTTAAACCTAAAATAAAAGTAAGACTGATATGAGCACAAAATGTACTTCTGGCCCCTCTGGTTTTCTTATAAAAGTGAAGGAGGAGAGTAGGAAAATTTTAGGTTCTATGGTCTTTTCTACATACCCTTTGTAAGAGTTACTGTCAGTGAAAACACTTGAGAAATGTTGTTTAATGCAAATCTAATGGATTAAACTAATATTTAAATTGCAAAAAAATAAATAAATAAAATATTTAGGTAGAAAGTGAGAGCTTTGATCAATTTGTATTAACACAAATGCTATTTTAAAATATCATTTCTCTTAGGACTGGCATTCCAGATCATCATTAGATGAATCTGATTTATCCTTCAGCAAAACCCATAGCAAAAGAATACAAACAAAACATTTTTCGGGAGACGGAAGAAGGTGGTGTCTAGTTAGAGTCACCCACCTGGAGATCCTGCTGCCAGACCAGTTCTAGACCAAAGAGAGTACACCCACATGCTCTCCACGGTACTCCAGTTGCAGAGGGAAACACCACACGCACCTGAGAGGCACTCCAAAGACCATGAGACACACCACTACAGCCTTACTTAGAGATCAGCCAGTAAAAACTCACCCTCGCGGGCTCACAACCACCTGACCAGCGCCCAGTGAGAGGACTATCCAACTCACATTCCAAATAATGGAATACTGGTCGGCTAGGCTAAGAGTGAAACCACCGGAAGATACAGCAACCAGCCCCAACAGCCTGAACGAAAAAGCAGGAGAAACTGAAGACAATGCCGGAAGAAGTCATGAACTTAATAATGTGCATAGAAGAAGCAGACATTCACCTGCCACAGAAAGAAATTTTCAGAATGCTGCTTGGAATCATACAGGATACGAGGGAAGCAATACAGAAAAAGGATGAAATGATTGAGGAGATAAAGGCAAGGCACCAAAGGGAAGTACAAGACTTAAGGGATGAAATAACAAAACCCAGTAGGAAATTAACAGACTTTGCTAATAGACTTAAGGAAGCAGAGAATCACAGCAGTGACCTAGAGAATAACTAAGCAGAGCTCAAGAAATGAGAAAAGCAGTCAAATAAGACAATCAGAGAATCTGAAGAAAACCTGAGAGCCATGTTTGATGCTATGAATAGGAACAAGATTAGAATAATTGGACTACTGGAACAAAATTAAACAAAGAATTCAACAGCTAAAAAAGCAATGGGATTCTTAGAGGAAAACGTTCCCAGCTTAATTAATGAAAATCAGGCAACCATTCAGGAGGCTGAAAGAATACCGGTGAGACAAAATCCCATGAAGTCACCAAGACACATAAGAGTTAAATTATCCAAATATGAGGAAAAGGATAATCATAAGAGCAGCAAGGGTAAAACAAATAGTCACTTATAAAGGTACCGAAATAAGAATATGTTCAGACCTATCAGTGGCAATGAAGAAGTGGAGGGAATGGAGAAACATATTCCAAAAATTGAAGGAAAATAATGCAAACCCAAGAATACTATACCCAGCCAAATTATCTATTAAGATAGATGGAGAAGTAAGAGTTTTCCCAGACAAGGAAAAACTCAAATACATATAAAAAATTTTTAAAAACCCAGTCCTACAGAAGATCCTTGCCGATCCAGTATGAGCAGAAGACAAACACTCACTGAGTGCAAATGAGATATCATCACTTAGAACAACTCCACCCAGAGGGCAACAAATAGAAAACAGCCCCTAAGATAACATTAGCTAAATAGTGGAAAGAAGGCAAGACTGAACTACACACACACAACACAAACTGATAAGATAGGTAGGTAGGAAAACACCTAAAACAAAAGGTACAAGATGACACCACAGAGTCTTCAGATACATGTAATAACACTGAATATCAATGGACTGAACTTAGTATTAAAAGGCAGAGATTAGGAGACTAGCACAGAAAACATAAACCATCAGTCTGATGCAATGCAGAAGACACATCTCAAGCTTGCAGACAAAAACAGGTTGAGAATTAAAAGCTGGAGAAAAATATGCCAAGCAAATAGCAATGCAAAAAAAAACCAGAGGTAGCAATGTTAATCTCTGACAAAACTGATCTCAATGTACAAGCCATAGAGAGACAAGGAGGGGCACTACATAATGGTTAAGGGAACAGTAGATCAAGAACCAGTGAGCATAATACATATATGCCCAACAAGAGACCTGTGGAATTCCTAAATCAAACACTCCTAAAGATAAAAAAAGAAATCACAGGCTCAACAATTATAGTAGGTGAGTTTAATACACCACTCTCTGAAAAAGACCACAGGGAAAGAAACTCAAGGAGGCTATAGATCTAAACAGCACAACTGCATGAATTGATAGATATTTTCAGAGCTTTTCACTCAAATGCAAAAAAATGTCACATACTTTTCAAGTCCACATGGCACATCCTCGAAGATAAACCACATGCTGAGACACAAGTAGAACCTGAGTAAATTCAAGCATGTAGAGATTATACAGAAGTCTCTCTGCGAACACTGTGCCATAAGGCTGGAAATCAACAAAAGAACAATTAAGAGAACAAGGGCAAAGAATTGGAGGACGAATAATCCTCTATTGCAAGAATGGTGGGTGTTGCCTCAGATCAGGGATGAAATCAGGAAATTTCTAGAGAACAATGAAAATATGACGTACAAAAACCTTTGGGATACAGCAAAGGCATTCATCAGAGAAAGGCTGATAATAATACATGCACACATGAAAAAGGAAGAGAGACATACGGTTGATATGCTGGCACAAAACTTAAACCAATTAGAGCAGAGTCAAAAGAATAACCATACTAATATCAAAAGGAAAAAAATAATAAAAATCAGCTGAAATACTGGAGAAGGAAAACAAGAAAACTATAGAAAAAATAAATGCACCTAAAAGTTGGTTTTTTCAAAGGATTAACAATTTATAGACTGCTGGCAAACCCAACCAAAGAAAGGAAGGTTGAAATTTCAATAGCAAGGATGAGAGAGGAAACAGGGGACATTAAAATGGACCCTAATGAAATTAAAAGGATAATTATACAGGACTATAAAGGCCTGTACTCTAACAAATTCAACAACTTGGAAGACATACACAAATACTTGGAAAAATAATCCTTCCCTATACTATTGCAGATGGATGCCAAGAACCTCAACAGACCCACAGCAATGGAAGAAATAGGTAAAATTATCAAGGGATAACCAACAAAAGAATCCCCCAGGCCAGATGGCTTCACAGGAGAATTCTACCAAGTATTCAGGGGAAGAACTGACACAAATCCTACAAACTCTTCCAGAACATAGAAAATGACAAACAAAGCCCAAACTCGTTCTATGAACCTAGTATAACTCTGATACCTCAAGCAGGCAAGGATCCCACAAGAATTGAGAACTCCAGACCAGTATCCCTAATTAACTTCGATGCAAAATTCTTTAACAAAGTACTGGCCAATAGACTACAAAAGCATATTTAAAAAAGAATTCACCATGACCAAGTGGGTGCAGGGATGCAGGGATGGTTCAATATACGAAAGGCCATTAGTATTATTTGCCACATTGACATCAACATCAATAGATGTGGAAAAAGTATTCAACAACATCCAACACACAGTCCTGTTTAAGACACTCAAGAAGACAGGAATGGAAGGAAAAGTCCTCAATATCATAAGAGCTATACATGAAAAACCAACAGCCAACATGGTAATCAATGGAGAAAAGACAAAAATTCCACTGTAAAAGGGGACCAGACAAGGATACCCCTTGTCCGCAATCCTATTTCACATCTTACTGGAGGTCCTAGCTAACAACATAACACAAAGAAAAGAGATCAAAGGTATTCGTCTGGGGAAGGAAGAGGTGAAACTACTGTTATTCTCAGACAACATGATTTTACACATCAAAAATCCCTGAAACTCCACAGTGGAGTGTTGGAAGCAATAGAGGAATATGGCAGAGTGGCAGGATGCAGGATCAACAAACATGTCTATCAGACTGCTATACACATCAGACAAGATCACAGAAGAGGTCATTAAAAAGGTAGTACCCTTTAAAATAGCCAAGCACAAATTGAAATTTATCTAGGGAAATACCTGACTAAAAAATAACAAAAGATTTGTATGAGGAAAACTACAGAACACTATTACAAGAAACCAAGAGTGACCTCAACAAATGGAAGAATATTCTATGCTCATGGATTAGAAGATTCAATATAGTAAAGATGTCAGTTCTGCCCAAAGCACTATATAAGTTTAATGCTATCCCGATACGAATACCATCACCCTTCTTCAAAGAATTAGAAAAACTAATTACCAACTTCATATGGAGTGGGGAAGAAGCCCAGAATTAGCAAAGAACTACTCAAGAAGAAGGACATAGTGGGAGGCCTTGCTGTACCTGACTTTAGCATGTACTATACAGCCACAGTGGCCAAAATAGTATGGTACTGGTATAACGACAAATATTCAGAACAATGGAAAAGAGCTGAAGACCCAGAAATAAAAACATCAGCAGACAGGCAACTAATTTTTGATAAGGGCCCCAAAATATCAAATGGGAAGCAGATGCTCTCTTCAGTAAGTGGTGCTGGAAAAAATGGATATCTACATGCAGATAAACGAAGCAAGATCTTTACCTCACTCTATGCACAAGAATAAACAAGGTGGATTACAGACCTTGAAGTAAACCCCCAAACTATTAGGACCATTTATGAGGGAATTGGGACAAACCTGAGAACCTTGGCATATGGAATACATAGGATATCAGAAATAGGGAAAGATACAAATACAGAGGAGTCACAAATCGACAAGTGGGATATACTGAAGATAAGACACCTGTGTACATAGAAACAATTCACCAAGAGAGTAGTAAGATAGTCCACGGACTGGGAAAACATCTTTAGCAATGACACTTTAGCAATAAGACAAAGGCATTATTACTAAAATATACAATACTTTGCAAGCTTACCAAAAAAACCTAACTGCCACTAAGGAGGCAGGCAAAGGACCTGAACAGGTTTCACAGGGGCAGAAATCCAAATGGCCAATAAGCAGATGCAAAAATGTTCCTGATCATTAGCCGTAAGAGAACTGCAAATTAAAACAACTATGAAATACCACCTAACACCTTTAAAGATAGCCCAATTAAAAAAAAAAAAAACACACAAAAACTGAAAGCAACAGTATTGGAGGGGCTGTGGGGAGATAGGAACGCTCTTCCACTGCTGGTGGACGTGCAGGTATGCACAGCCATTATGGAAATCGATTTGGCGATATCTAAAACAGATGGAAATTGAGCTACCAAACTGACCCAGCAATGCCCCTACTGGGCATATACCCAGAAGAGACAAGAAACAAACCACGGCCAGACATCTGTGCTCCAATGTTCATCGCGGCACAGTTCACAATTGCAAGGAGTTGGAAACAACCCAAATTTCCATCAATAGACAAATGGATCAAAAACTGTGGTATATACATACAATGGAACGCTAAGCATCCCTAAAATGCAGTAGTGAACAGATGAAGCACATTGTCGCATGGGAAGAACTGGAGCAAATCATGCTAAGTGAAGTAAGCCAAGCACAAAAGGAGAAGTACAACAGGAGTCCACTGAGGTAAGCATAAAAAAAAAACAAAAAAGGGGCAGAGGGGAAAAGCTACTGTATACATATATCCCTGGGGTGAGGTCCAGCACTTACGGCAGGGGCCAAACCCAATCCAGGGATACATACAGCAGCCAACTAAATAAGACAGGGAAAGAAAAGTGGAAAAAGATGGGTAGTGGGTGTGGGGAGCAGGGCACTAATCCACCCAAAGGGAGGATATTGTTTATATCTCCAGGAGGAAAGAGAGACCAGGCTTCAACCCAAAGTGCCAAAACGGGAATACAACATACTGGCATGTACCAGAGAACCAATAGAGAGGTCTGTGGGGTCGACCACAATTCCAACTATATGCACCGCTCACTCAGAAGAATGTACTTCAAAGGGCAGCACCGGGGTTACAGTTTGGGGAGAGCGGCACGTCGCATTAGCGCACATGGGAGAAACAGAAAGCGATGGAGAGAGAGGATAGGACATCGAAGCCCCAAGGACAATGTTTCTACTAGGAGGAGACAATGCACAGGGAGGACTATAGGGCTGGCCCTACTACAGGACACGGCGTCCCTCACTGAACCATGACATATTGGGGGAGAAAGGGGGAACAATGACGGTAGGGGGAGAAAGGGAGAACGGATCACAACGATTAACTAGAATCCCCTCCCAGGGGATGAATAACGGGAAAGTGGGTGAGGGCCGATGGAGGACGATGTAAGATATGGAAAAAACAATCTATTAACTTATCAAGGGTTCATGAGGGAGGGCGGGCACAGGAGGAAGGGGGAAGAAATGGGGAGCATTGGCTCAAGTGGGAAAAGAATGCTTTGAAAATGATGATGGTAGCATATGTGCTTGACACACTGGAGCAATGTATGGATTGTATGGATACATTGAATAATGTATGGATAAGAGATATGAGTCCCCAATAACAGTATATATATAAATTAAAATTTTTCATAATTCTTTCTTTCCAAACATTGTTATTTAAAATAAACTCCATGTTTATAAATTTAGATTTGGGTATAAATTTTAATCAGATGGATGTTCGTTTCCTATACCTCTTTATAAAAAGTTTTTATATTTTATATAAAATCCCATGACATGCAGGCACAATTAGGTTAAAAGTTATGGCCTCCACATGACAAGGTATCAATCAGTATCTGCCACTCCAGGAAAGACAGCCTTCTCTTTTTTTTTGGTGGGAGGGGTGGGGGAGTAAGTAGTCTTTGTCTTTCCTTTGCCTATGCTTGCTTGTTTTTAACATAACATTTTTGTTTGTGGGATTTATTACTAAGTGTTATACTGGAAATGTCACCAGAGCTAAGAATAACTGGAAATTAACATTTCTGAAACATTCAAGCCTAGATTAATATTATACTGTACTTCTTTCACATAGTTTCAAAAGTAAATTTCTAACTCTCAGGGGCAGCATTTAAATTCTTAAATATGCTTCAAAACTATCTGCAGCTATTTTGCAATCTGTGAAGCATGGACATACTGCATTAAGGGAGATGTAGTTCACTGACCACATTTTCACCTGAAGGCAGTTGTGTTCAATATAAACACTTGACTCATGTTCCGTGTGGCTAAAATATGTGACTGGTAGAACACATTCCAGAAAGTAATTTAAATTCATTAGAAACATATAAAATGGAAAAGCATTTGTCAGTTGCATAACAAGCGTTTTCATTACTGAAGCAGTCCATAGTCTGGCATTTAAACACTTGTAACACCTTTTCCTTTTCCCGTAATGATTTTCCAATTAAAAAGAAAAACACATAAAACCCAACTTTTAAAAGATAGAAAATAGATTGTGACTTTTACATTAATTTTGCCATTTCAGATCAATAATTTCTCTTGCTAACAACAAACAAGTTTAGACAAAAAAGTTTGGTATGGAAAAATAACTGAGCAGTTTCAAAATAGAAATATCTTTTTTCTATCTTCTAAATCAAAATTAAACATGACAACAGATTCACTTACCAATATTTTCCGTAGGCATTGAAACCCTTGTAGGTTCTAAGAGATTGTCAGCCAGGACAAAAGCTCCTTCCTCCAATGTATCAAGTAACATTGTTGCAGTATGAGCTTGTTCAGAAGAATTCATATGTTTCCATGATTCCAGAGCTTCAGGTCTCAGAAGGTTGTCTACTGTGTCAACAATTGCCTGCATCCATTAGAAAACTATCATTAGTTTTGACTGCTTCTAGCACCAAGGTGATTTTCAATCACTGACTAGTGACAATTGTAATATTTAACTGTCATGATGATTTACTCTTATTTCAGGATGGAAGAAAGCCTGACCAACATATATCTTGGTTAACTTAAAATAGACCTCAGCCTTTCAAAGCAGCACTAACTGAAGATCAGCAAACCTGGTGGTAAAGAGTAAATTAAATATACAGAGAGGGCTTCTTTTTGTTTATCCTATAAACCTTAATTGTTAAAGAGAAACATAGCCACTTAGTGTCAGCTTTTAACCAGAGGCATTAATATTGAACATATTGTTGTTATATAACTAAATTCATTTTCTAGTCTGAAGACGAATGTTCTATATAAAAAAACACACTTGATGTCTCTGTTGTGGCTCGATTTTCATCCTTAAAAATGAGACCATGTTACTCATTAGCACCTAAGCTAAAACAGTAGTCAGCATGCTACTTAACAGACATAATCGACTTATTTGTCCTTTTTTGCTGTTGTCGTAATCGTTGTTCTTTAAAAGATGTCTTTGAAGTTTCTAAAGCATTTAAAAAATGTTTATTCCTTCACTTCCCATATGATTTAAATACGTAGAAATAGTTCTTGATTCACAAATAATTGTGTTGTGGTGGAATCAATAGAGCAATCAAAAGAGATAACACTCATGTCTTAATATAGTTAATAGAAAAAAATCATAACAATCTTCTTTTTTGTACTTATTTAAATATGTATGTTTAACTTATTAGCATGCAGAATAGTATTATAATATAATAAATAAGTATATAATCCAGTCAATAATACCAATCAGGTAAACAACTAAAGACAGGCCCTCTAGCACTGGTTCTTACAGCTGTGCAGTGATGATGCCAACCAAAGCTGAAATCACTGTGTTTACTCAAAGCCATTTACCTAGTCATAATATATCATCAAGCCCATGTATAAAGTACCTGATCTATAAGTAACCACTGATGGGGGGTAGGGGAGAGAGAACATACATTTACAAAGAACAGCAGCAAATTTGCTACTTTGAGGCACTGTATTAAAATGGGGGGAGAGGATGTCCACTGCTCATGCCATGGTAAGATTAATTGGCCTAATCAATCTTAATATCCTTGTTCTGTCTGCCTTGTGAGCCACCACAACCTTCATGGCAGGTGGAAGATACTTCCAAGTGGCGCTAAAGGCTTTCCCGGCTCTCTTCAATGGGAGATAGAAGACTCAAAATGCTCACACTGATATTGCTGCAGCCATTAACTAGAGTGGAACAAAAAAATTGGTCTGCTGAGGCTGGATTCATTAGTCACCAAGAAATCCAGACTGAATCCTCTAAGTTACAAATGAGTCCTTTGTCACAAAGTGGGGACTTGCTTCATTTGCATAGCATAAGTCAGCTGCTCATTTGTATTTTAAGGAGTTTTTTTAGTCTTATCTGTAGAGAGGAGCTCATTTGAGACAAACTAAAAATGACACTGGTCAGAAATTAAGGACATGCTGTTAATTATTATGTATTCCACCTAACTAGCTGATTGCATGCCTTTATTAATTTGAAACCTTCCTTCTTTACTACATTTGCACTTTTCTAATAGGAGCAAAATGATCATTAACCAAATAATCTATATGAAATAGGTTTCCCTGTAAAGGGGGTGGGGGGATCCTTTTTCCCATGGAGACATAAATCCTGGGCAACATACCAATTATTACATTCAAAATATTAACTAACACCGTAATGGTGAACTGAAAACTGAGTTACAAAAAACTACACTTCAATAGTTACTTCTTTACCCCCATTAACCAGGCTAAAATGGGACTTTCAAATACTACCTAAAAACAGACTTTCTTACAGTCTTTCTTATAAAGTTCTCAGGTCCAATAATATCTCTTACTAGACTTTATTAACTTGCAAGATACCATCTAACCGCCCCCCCCACCTCTCCCCTCCAGGTTTTACCAACCCAAATTGGAGAATTCACGGCTTCTGAATGACCTCCACTCTATGAAAGTATAAAAATTCCTATTTTGCCATCATATGTACATGGAATAGTTCAAGGTTTATTTTAGGTTAGAAAAAAAACTAACACCCCCAAAAGAACTTCTAAAACTCACACAACAAAACAAACTGCAGCTTGGTTTCGGTGTTGTGATCTATCATGAGGAACTAGCATGACCTAATTCCACTCTGAGCCTCAGCATGTTTCCCATTACTTGGATCTACCAATGACAAAAAGTGGCTGGAGTGGACCAGGAGCCACAGCCAAGCTGTGGCTTTTTGTTCCTATTAGCTTGATAAAAGAGCAACATGAAATACATATTGACATACATTTTAAAATGTATTTATTTGCTTTTCTAGTAGCCCATCCCTGTATCAACCTGGTTCTCGGTGCCTACAAATTAGCGACAAAAGCTATCATATTTAAAAGTACACAGTGATTAGCTAAGCAGTGGCTTTTTCATGCACATACATTATGACTATACAGTCTTTGATATGATAAACTGCCAAGAATATATCAGAGCTGTTTTACTCAAGTTGTGTTTTAATCCAGAGATGAAAATGGGAAAGAAAACGGCTATATGACTGCGTTCCAATTCAAGAGGCTGTGTCATTAAAATTCTCATACTTTTGAAAAAATGGGAAAATGGCAAAAAATATAAATTATTTGCTTTTTCTTGGAGTATTATACCTGTGAAAAGCCAACATTTGTACAGCTGATATGGGGCACATTATATAATTATCAAAGACTGAAATACATTGGATCATGCAGCAAGATGATAAAGCGTGGCGGGTAGCTGAAGAAGGAAAAGGCAGGTGACAGCACAGGAGAGATACCTTAAGGTAAGCCCTGCATGTCTTCTCTCGTTTTTGGAGCTTTTTAGTAAAAGAAAAGAAAATCAGGTTAGATTTTTTATTTCTTGAAAATGAGGAAAAAAAGAAATCCTCCAAATGGATGCTGCTATTCCTGGCTTAAAGCCGATTACGTACAGTCCTCTGGAGTTCTGTGAATTTATGCAGACTGCCAAATGGTTCATTTGTAGCTTTAAGACATAGTTAATTAAGCATACTAACTCGGATCAGACTAGCAACAAATTACATACTGTGGTTCTTAGATAGATGGATGGATGGATGGATGGATGGATGGATGGATGGATGGATGGATAGATGGATAGATATTTATTTCACCTTATATAATCGTATTAAACTAGAGTTTGGATTCCTGTAAATCTCGTGTAATATTTTTAAGTGTGGTCAGAGTAAGTATCCGAGTTTTGTCACACTGGGAAAGATAAATAGTGCTGCTACAATATATTTCTACAGTATCAAACTCCCATTCAAAGTCCTATTTCTCTAATATTCTTATACATGTCAAAATATTGTTGCAGTCATAAGGAACTATGTGAAACATATCAAATTTTAATACATTACTTCTCAAGTCAAAGTAACACATTTTAAAGTGAGTATAGCGACCACAATCGGTTCTATGAAGCTGACTGCCAATTTAGATCTGACTGCCAATTTAGATCTCCCTCGGATAGAGATTTAGTATTCTTTTTAATATACCATATATACTCGAGCATAAGCTGACCCGAATATCAGCCGAGACACATAATTTAACCACAAAAACTGCATAAAAATTTGCTGAAAATCTCGGCATTTGTTTTCAACCTAGCTTTTTAAATCATGTGCGATTCTTTGTCGGGAAATGAACCAAAACAGAAATGGTGTTTCTATGTATGTGCATGGGGGTGGGGGGGTGTTAGGAGTGAGGGGGTGTTAAGGGTCTGACAGCTAATTGCTAGAAGAATTAAGATTTACCACACAAACTGTCTACATAGATCTCAGCCTCTTTCTACGTACCTTGTTATAACTCCGTCCAGCTGAGTCTTTCTCACTGGGTTTCAGTTCCTGCAGTTGTGCATCAAGAATATCCACCAGCTGCTCCATCAACCTCACCGAAGAACTCACATCCCCGGCAAACACGGGCCCTTTGGTGTGCTTAGCCAGTTCATTGGCAAGACTAGCAGCATTTTCTCCACTTCGGATCTGCAAGGACAAATTCACACGCTCTGTCAGTAAGATGTCTTGTTCTGCTTGCGGGTTCTAGTCTTTCTCTTCCAGAACCTTTGCTGTGGTGGTGGTGCTGGGGGGAATTACAAGCAGGTCAAAATGGGCAACTGATTGAGAGCAATAACTTTCTCCTCATCGCACAAGATGAAAGGTTTTCAGATCCTCAGTATACAAAAGAAACTTTTACCATTTACACAAAAGGCAAAAAAGGAAAAACAAATCTTGAAAAATATTTTTCAGCCAGCTCTCATTTCATTGCAACCATTTTAAAATCTATTGAATTATGTCAATAATCCAGAAATTTAACCAGAATTACACGGAGGGCGTTATCTAGTGTTTTCATTTTGGAAAGATAGCTAGGAGAGGAAAAACTAAAACAGTAGGACCAAGTTATGCAGGAATACTAAAGGTACTCATGTCTTTCAAAGCCATTTGAATTTATTCCATCATAATCATCTGTGATAGAAACATCTGCTTGCATTCTGTGGATTCACTGGCAAACATAATGATATTTGATTTATTAGGCCAATAAACTATTTGTTCTGTGAACATCAAAAGAAACAGAACAAACTAAGTATGAATGAAATTAAGCAAGCATGTACTCATTAAAAAGCTTAACATAGAAAGCAGCATACCCCCCAAACATATGCAGATCTAACATTCAATAAATAGTTTACAGACACAATGATACACACTTTTCTTTTTTACTTTTATACTGAACAAAGAGCAATGAAGCTCGTTTTAGCATGCAAAGCTAAATTATTGATGTTAGATGTTAAAGCCCTTAATCACCAATGTGTATCATATTAAAAAGTTCCAACCAACCTTCTGAGCCAGCTGATTTACCCAGTGTGAGGTGCAGTTGCTAAGATCAGGGCCCTTAGGGTTCCATGTTCCAGTGGAAACCATGCAGAGATACGAGGCAGTTCCTACAACAGATGTAGAAAACAACAGCGGAATTGAAAACATTTTTTCTGCCTGCAATCGGGCAATCAGCTATGATGATACTGCTCTGCGTGTTAAATTTTGAATAAACCCTAATGGAAGCAGTTGACAAAAACTGACAAAAAGTCGGGTATAATGCGGATTTATAAACAGTAAATATAAAGTCAACACAGAAATATCCGACATTTAGAGCGAACAAACAAAGGCCTTTGATTGTCTTGGGGCACCTCTAGAGTGAAGCTGGTAGTGAGAAGACAGAGCTGTAAGGAAGCTTCACTCGATAGAGGCCTCACGTAAAAACCCAAGTTGACCTCAGTCTTTGAGGGAGGTAATTCTGTGCCTGACCTTACGTAACTCTTGTACAGCTCTGACAACCCTTATGCTGTCTATCAAGGCTATAATGTCTAAGGACAGAAATGCTATCAATGCTATAATGTCTAAGGACAGATATTTCTCAAAGCTAGCCAGTGCAAATTTCTCTTCCAAAGGAAAACAAATAAACAAAATTCACTTTACAGTTGGCTCAGGATCTAATTGCTAGAGTTTCAAGTAAGTGTGTGTGTGTGAGTGTGAGTGTGTATGTGTGTGTGTGTGTGTGTGTGGTATTTTACAGAAAATAAATACCTCTTGTTCCCTTGGGACACGGTCGTTCAACCATCATTCCCCTTTGTGTCTGAGGCCACCATATTCCCCTCGCTTCTAACGCTTCGCAGAATCTCTCTGGCAGGGGAAAAATATTTGTTACAGGAGGAATTTTGGTTGTAGAAACTGCTGGAGGTGGTTCTGTCCCTTTACTTCCTTCCTGTGATCCAGCTACAGTTGTGCTCAGGGGGCCTTTCTGTGAAGTAGTGCTTATGGTTGATACTGTGGTTTTGAACAGCTCAGCTGAAGAAGTTATTGTCACAGCTGTGGTAGGCACTATGGAAAAAAGATGAGCAAATTAATCTCAGATACGCACTCACACACAGGTACGCACCTCTGAAGGTGCAAAAGCGTATGCGTACGCACACATACACCTATCACCAAACCAACAACATGAGAATTATCGAGAATATCAGTGAGGTGAGAAGATTAAATCTACTCTAATGTATTTAGAGTATTTAGTCTTGGCTAAAACATGGTATATTAACTTTTACTTTAGGGTGTTAGGGTTGCTTCTCAATGAAATATTAGATGATAAAGTGTAAGCACAATTTCATCACATATTATGTACCAGGAAATGAAAAGCAATTTCATTGAGTGACTAAATAATAATTTCTAAGTAGTTTAAGGGGAAAATCTATCTGTATACACAGGCATTCTCTATAAGCAAACCAAATTCAAACTGTCAACAAACTCTGACCTTTATAATTAGGGCAATAAAAGTTTTCATGTCTTCTACTCTACACTTGGCAAGAAACTTGATAATACTGTTAACATCTTCCCACCCAGCAGCCAGTTGTTTTAGAAGTATTATAGCATGTCTGATTGGAACCAAACAGAAGATAAGCTTGGCATTATTTTAGTAGAAAACTATCTTAGGTTTTATTGCCTTTCCTTTTGAAAATCTAGGTATGAGGAAAAAAAACTAGTTCCTAACAGAGGTATGTGATGCAATCGCTTATCAAGATCATGGGCTAGATTAAATCAGACTTAATTCTAGACCAACCCTACATATCTTCTTGAGACCTAACAAGAGAGTACAAAGGTGCATTGCACATTTAAGCCTTTTCATCACCCAACTGCTTTCTGCTTTGAATGTTTGCTAATACCAAGTGTTTTCATGAATGAAAAGTATGCTGAATCAACGAATATTTCTCACATTTTGTTTTGAAACATGGCTTTTGATACGAATATGGGACACACATGACCCTCTGGAATCTGGAGGGGCCAAAGCGTGTGGGCTGTATATATTTCTCAGGACTCGGGAGAGAACATTAGAGGGAAACAGGTTCCTAGGGCCAATGAACATCTTCTAGATCCCTTGGCTGGTACATTCAATTAAGAGTTACTATTCACACAAACTTGCAATCATTGGGAGAGAGGCAGCTTCCAATCACCACAGAGGAATCCAGTAATATATCTACAAGATTTATTCCCCAGTAAAAATGACAAATAGTTTTACCAAAAAAAAATCACTCTTTCGGGAAGATATAATATAATATAATATAATACTCTATAAAAACAACGGCAAGCACACGTTTTCCCCAGTCACTCCAGTGCCTGTGAAAAAAGCAGCTGCCCAATAAATCCCAGAGCAGGAACACACAGGGTGGGAAAAATTGGCCAGAAGCTATGAAAGGGTTAAGAGTGGACTTCCTCCATTCATTATTCAATAATTTGTTGAAATGACAGACATATCTGTATTTTTGATCCAATCAGCAAATTCAATGCTATAATTTCAAATTTGTAATAAATTTTAAAGAGTACAGCAAGCTGTTAAAACAATAGTTACTATTTAAAAATGATCTTATAAAGTCATTAACTTACTATATTGCTTTGTCTAAAAAATGAGAAATTAAAATTAAATAAACAAATGAGAAACTAAGATGCAGATGAAATTCTAATGACCACAGTAATTTTAATGTTTTAAGTTTTGGTTCATAACTATTTATTCACATAATCTTGACCCTTTTAACAGATTACTACAAATGTACCAGTGAAAAGCATACAAGTGAAAAATACAGCATGCATTTTCTAGTTTGAGAATAGTGACCTAAACTTCTTATCACTAAGGGTTACTGTTACTACACACTTCCTGCCTCCTTTTCCCATGTACCTCATGAGAAACTTCCCAAGCATGTGTCTTATTTCCAGGGTATAATTTATTGACCATATGAGAGATGCCTATGCACATTAGTTAAACTTCATGCCTCGCCAGCTGCTGCAGAAACCTATTCAAGCCTGTCTATCTTTTTCTGCAAAGGACTTGCCTGACATCTTGTTAAACCTCCATAATTTTCTTTTGATTACAATACAGCCAGGCTTTCAGTGCTTTCTCAATTAACATTTGTCAGAAGCATCACAATCTTTTGCGGAAGTGTCACATAACTGCTGCGAATCAAGTTTTTAAGGGGAGCAAAGAATCACAGCAAAATAGAGAAAAGGGCAAAGCAAACAGTTGAGTGCTATACCATTTTAAGTATATCATTTTAAGTGTCCATTATCAGTACATATGCCTATTTAGTTACTGAAATACATATTGGCCATTCCACAAGCAGCAATTTGTTAGCTAAGCATTAGTACAAGTTTAGGCCAAAGGAAACAAGATAGATATGAAATGATCTACGGTAAATTCATAAAGTTTCATGCAGTGTTCTCTAACCATTCTTCCAGGTGTTCTTGATAATATCTTTTCAGACCTTTAGACCAAATGTTTAAAAGAAACCACATTGATACAATCTACCATTGTAAGGCAATGAAATATGGGTTATTAGGAAAATAAATGTAAGTTTTAAGTGGCAAAATTAAACCTGTGGGGGACCAACTACAATTTCTTGTGTTTTGAGAAATTATAGGTAAAACAGACAAATGAAGTATTTGAAGACAAGTAATTTATCTAACACAGAAACTAGACAGACCTATTTTAGAAAATAATACATTTATCTCCACAGGTGAGGACAGACCAACAGGGCATCTGATCATAATAGTGTCTCACACTTAATATTTATGTGCCATGCGACATGCTAATCACCATTCACATGTCATCGAACTGAATTCTCACCATAAGCTCATGATGTAGACACTACTATTATCTTATTTTTACAGCTAAAGACAAGGGGCATAGAGAAGTTAAATGATTTGTTCTAAGTCCACCTTCTGAAATGCTATGATTTACCTTTCTAGGTTCTATAAACCTTGGGAATGTATAGAATCCACCCCCTTAATTGCCCTTGTTTGGAGCCCATTACACGACACAGTATTTGGTGGCACAGTGGTTACTTGTCGGGCTGAGAACCACAAGGTCAGCAATTCAGAACCACAAGGTCAGCAATTCAAAACCACTGGCAGCTCCACAGGAGAAAGACAAGGCTTTCTACTCACATAAAGAGTTTAAGGGTCTTGGAAACCCACAAGGGCAGTTCTATCCTGTCCTAATATTGTCACTGTTAGTCGAAATCAGCTCATGAAATGAACTGTATTTTGTGATGTAAAAGTTGTGGGACAAAAAACGTAACTACAGCATAATAAAATTTATATGGCAAAAGGTCCAAAACAGAAGAACATCCTATAGGTCGTAGTAGATCCAAACTCTATTTTACACAGCTCTTTTCTAATCAAGTATCCACATGAACTGACTTAGGCTTCTCCCTACCATTGTTCTTTTTTTGAGTACAGGTGCTCATAAACGTATTTACATGGCATCTTACTATGGTAGGGTTGACTAAGAGCTTGGTATTTATTATTATCATTTTCTTGCATGAAAGGGCCCACCAAGAATATCCATTTATACTAAGGACAATTTCCTTTCACTCGTTCAGAGAACTCACTGTTTATCAAATGAACAGAGCTCTGGTGGTGATTTTTTAGACTGCTAACCACAAGATCAGCAGTTTAAAAGCTCCATGGGACAAAAATGGAGCTTTCTACTCCTGTAAAGAATGACTGTTTTGGAAACTCACAAAGGCAAGTCTCCCCTGTCCTACATGGTCTCCATGAGTTTGAAAGCAGTGAGTTTCATGTTTTTTTGTTGTTCTTTTTCAGTTTAAAGTGAGTCTTAGACCAATAAGGTGAAAATGAGCATTTATATTTATTCAATGTCTAAAAATACCAATCATATTTCATTGAGAACTAATCGGATAAGATCTTTCCATAAATATGCATTTAATGCTTAACATTTCTTAAATAAATGAACATCCTTGGCTCTACTACTAAGTTTTCCCACATTTTATGTCATAATTGGCCTTAAGGCAAATATTCCAGCACTGTCAAAACCCAAGTAAAAGCACAATACTTTTCTCAGAATACCTGGGAGATCAATTTGCAACAGAATCAATAAATCTGGAGCAAATCACATTTAAGAAATAGAAAAAACAGGACTGCAAGGGTATTTTCCCTAAGCTCACTCTGTAGAGAGAGGTGAAACAGGAAAAATAGACTTAGTTGGGAGGAATAGAGCAATGAACTAAGCAGAGATCACATAAGGCAAAAAATTCAAAGGGAAAAAAAAGATGTATTTGAAAACCGTTATCAAGGCACTGAAATAATATGCCTGTGCTGGTAAGAAAGAAAAGGCTTAGATTTACAAATGGCAAAAAGTAGTGAAGCCAATACACTGTGAAATAGTCCACAATGAGAGATGAAAAGAATGGATAATTTTACAGCACAATTTACGCCTTGGTCGCACATAGTAGACAAGCCAGGATGTCGGACTTTAACTGTGAGTTTCAGCCGGGTAGTCAATCAGTGCTTAAAGATAGGCAGAGGCCTGGTTTCTCAGATTGCTTTGTGCAATCACTTCTAGGGTCTTGCTTCTGAAAAGCTGACGGTGGCATAATGGCTTAAATTTAGGCACGAAATTTAAAATTCTGCAAGAACCCACCTAACATGCATATAGATGTCACCATACCCTTTGGATGATAGACAAGAGTTTCTGAAAGCATAGAGAAGCAGAGAGCCAGAGAATATGCATCAGATGGCAGTAAGAGGAACTTAGGCCAGGTGAAACGTTTTATTACTAAGGGTTACATAAGAGGTCGAAGTATTTTCATTTTAGGGAAGGATTTTTGAATGATGAATTATTTGTGATGGCAAAACACAACTGTAGGAACTCTTATGTCTTATACATACTTAAGATCTCATTTATAACGTTGATGCCTTTTTCTTTTCAAAAAGCATCTAAATTACCCAAGCTTTTTAAAAATCTGAAATGTGTCAAATTATTTACTAGCATATAATAAATCACATATCAGGGCTTATTCTATTACTAATCTTTGTAGTCACCATAAACGTTTGCAACAAGTAGACAAGGAATTAATCTTCATTAGATTGAACCTTACTTAAATCTATCCACAATTATTTAGATGTTGCCAGATTGTGATTTGTGATTTTTAAGCATTTTGGTTTTTCTTTATCTTTAATTGAAGAGAAGAGATTTATCTTCTGAGAAATGTATTGTCCCCGAAGACAAATGTAACAGTTGGGCTAGGGCACAATGGGTTATAAGCAAAGAGAACATAAAGGTCAAGGCACTGTCAGATTTTGTCAATGACTTGACATTGGCCTTCTGACAACTTTAAGGATAAAGGAGAAACATGGTACTAGCTTTTAGGAAAACAACTGAGAAACATGGAACATACCAAATTTCTAACTTTGAGAGCAAAAAAATACATATCTAAAAGTTTTAAAGGAGTCCTGGAGGGACAAAGGTTGAGCATTTTGCTGCTAGCCAAAAGATGATTGGTCCAAACGCATCAGCTGCTCCACAGAGCAATGACAGGTGGTCTTCTTCCATAAAGAAACCATTCTGTCCTTAGAGTCACTGAAAGTTTGTATCAACTTGGTGGCAACAGAGTCTTTGGTGTTTGCTATTTTTCAAAAATTTTAAGTTAAAATAAATTATTTTCACCTACCCCACTAACACGCATGTAGAAACTGACTCAAGAGGCACCTGGTATGACAGGGTGAAAGTATCTACCACATAGGGTGTCCAAAGCGGAAATTTTTTTGAAAGCAGACTGCTGTCATCTTTCTCCCATAAGCAGCTGGTGGGTTCAAACTGCCAACCTTTCAGTTAGCAGCCAAGAAATCTGGGACACCAGGACTTCAAATGATTCTAAAGGAGTATAAATAAAGACGATATTCCCTAAAGGACGATACGATTAATGAAAAATTTAACATTGGGATGTTACTGCTATCTCTTTGGGTTATAAATCTCCAGGTTTACATAGTTCAGGCAGGGGCCAAGTACTAAGTCAGTACTGTACCTGTTTTATTAACAAAACGCACAAATTTTGGTGCTCTAAATAATTTTTTAAAGGCTCTGACTTCTGCTTTGAATGTTTTGATTGTACAACAATATTTAGACTATGCCTAGGTGTATATTTATTGTTATGGGTATGGTACATTGCTTTAACGTAAGATAGTAAGTTCTGTCTTGTGTAAAAGATTGATTTGATCACTTCACAAAAGTTTCAGGTCCCTACATTTTTGAAGTAACTCAAAAAATTGAAAATCTCAATTAACACAATAAATTGACTATCAATCCAAACCTTAAAAATGCAAACATCATTCCAAAAGAAAAGATTTTGTTATGCGCTGCTATAATAATATACTAATCGGTCATTATTTTATCAAGGCTATGAGGTAGCCTTATTTTAATAAAATATTACTGTATTTCTCCTACTATTCCCCACAGAACTTACTTAAATAGAAATATATTTTCAAATATATATACACACACACTGTAACTTTCTAAAGGTAATGATCCTGTAAAAAGATACCTAAAGTAAAGACAAATAAAAAGTGTTAAGAGGTCTGTCTTCCATAAATCATTGCCTTGGATCATTTAATGCTTACTTCTATATGACAGGTAAGGGTCACAGAAATATTTACTTACAACTGTCACTAATTTATTAGGAAATAGCCATGTGTAGTCTTCCATGATGATACAGAAACATGTTGCAACACTCCCTTTCTTACCCAGAAAGCAGCCGCCAAAACTTCAGAACACTTATGGCGGCATTGAACATCTAGCCTATCATCCTCATGAGATGCCTCGCACACCATTTCCCTTAACCACTGGCGCCAAGAAGTTAAAAGGTCTGCCCGTGGATTGTAATCAATTCAGAAGTCAGGTAGGGAAAAAAGCAGAGCAGGTTTGTAGCTGGTAAATATATATATATATATATATTAGCAATGAAAAAGTAAACTGACTAATGGTGTCACAATTTTTAAGGTAATACTTTAATAAAGAAATTTACAAAAAGAAAATAGATGAAAGAAAATAAGGCTGAAATTATCCCAGTCGATGCTATAATATGAATTACCCGAACATTATCCTTTGTGCTTTAATTATGAAAAAAGAGAAGATCTCAGTGGATTGAAATAAATAGAAAAAAAACTTAATAATTCTTTCAAAAGGAAGCTCTTCACAAAAACACATAAATGTTAGTAGGTAACATCCTTACCTTGGGCAGGATCGGGTGGACCAAACTCCAGAGAATATCGTAAAATGAAGTTATTGTTCCATACATAGAGTTGATTATCTCTTGGATTGTAATCCACTGCAGCAATATACTGATACTGATTGGGGAAGGGAACATCTACATATTCTCCTCGGTTTAATCGGGTGTTGTAGATGTAATCAATCGCATTCCTGCCGGTTTCGCTCTCATTGTCTTGGTACACTGACCTGACTACATACAGCACTCCGCATATCATGAACGCGTTTGATGCAGCCCGTTTGTCATAAACTGTCTCCCACGTTGCTTCAAATCGAAGGGTATATGGATTCAGTTGGCTAATAACGATCATTCCATTGTTCTGCTCAGTGGCATAAATGACCCATAAGCCATTTTCATCAACCGCCAGGTCGATATCAGTCTTCCCGCCCCATCTATATGGTGAGGTATCATGGTAGTTGGCATAATTAATTATGGCCTCACCACTCTTAATTCTAGTCCTCAAGTCAAATTTCACAATATTCCTTGTCCTTTCTTTGTTGAAGAAGACAGCACCATCATACACCACAAATCCAGTACCATCTACTCGATTTGGAAGTTTGTAAGTTGTTGTTTGGCGACTGTTTTGGAAATCTTCTAAGGAAGCAAATTCTATCAAAGTATCAGTGCGGTAGGGAGTCCAGGGCATGAAATAAATTTTATCTGCAGCCTGGAGAGGGTCCTTGCACCAAGCACCTGCCTTTTGCTCCGCTTCATATATACATGGTGAGTCCACAATTGTTTTCAAAGTCCCAGGACACACAAAAACTAACAGTCATAAAGAAAAGACAAGAAATGAGACAAGTTAAAAAACTACATACAAAAACTCAAGTTTCAATCATCATAAATAAAAATAAATATTTATTAGAACTTAGTTGTAGCAAAATTTCTCTCTGGATGTTAAATTAATGGACCACTACATAACAAAATTAAGATCATTCATAAGCGAGCTGACAATTTAAGTTTTTGCTATTTTTATAATTTGTCATCTTGTTTTAAAAGACTGTTTTGTATATAAAAGTATACAAAGTACTTTATTCCAGCCCAAATTTCATACCCTCCACAAGGACTTTCTTTAAACGTTCCTCAAAAATAAACCAACAACAAAAACCCAACCCAAACAAAGCAGATAAAACAAAACCCATAGTGGATTTTATTTAGAACCTTTAAGGAAGTTAGACTGAAAGTCAAGGTGGTTTACTCTAAGGAACATAAAAATTCAAAAAGTGCGATTAGAAACAGAGAAAACTAAACACAAGGAAAGTAGTGATGAAGCAACCAGGAAACCCTGTGACCACGACGGCATGCTATGGAGAGGGCTCTGGAAGCTAGGCAAGGTGACACTTTAATAAGAAAATACCCAAGGGTGTCAGAAAAGGAGATAAAGGGTGAAAAAATGAACACAGAAAGAACCCTCCCTTCCCAGACTTCAGTATTGATAACCCATCACCAGATTTAGCAGTCAAATAAATTCATTGTAAACAGTCGCCTTCTTTATGAGGTGCATTTCTGAGCTCCTGCTGATTACATTAACATCAGAACTATTGTGAGGGGAGGGGAGGGAGGAGGTTAACATCCATAAGGCACATAACAGGGAGCTAGGGTTTGGACAGTATCCGTTATTTACCTTTTTGCTCCACTTCTATTTTAAGCATTGGAAGAAAGCATTAAAAAAAAAGATACAAGGAAAAAAGAAAAAAGATTAAAATAATTTGACTTTTAGACTAAGACTGAATTCTTTATAGATGCTAAATATAGAAGAGTAAGAGCTGCACTACTTCGGATAAAGAGAAAACACAACAGGAAAACCTAGCAGGAGAGAGATTCTAAAGTTACATAAAAGAACATGGATCAATCATTTTAGTAGATTAAGGAGGCAATACAAATATGTTGGCATGTTGCTTCACTTAGTGTACCTGAATAAATAATGAAACTTTTTACTAATGCATGCTATACATACTCTTGCCTTCCCAAAGTCACTCAGCATTCTTATAAAGTTTTACTTTTTATATGTATGCTATAGACATAAATGCATGCATAGGGATATCATCCCCATTTGTGTGCAATTACTGACTAAAATTAGATCAATATAAAACAGGACAATATATTTATTTAAAAACCACAATTAATTTTGGGAGTTGAGATAGTAATATTTTTCCAAGATATTTTGCCAGTAGAAATATATATATAACTATGCATCTCTATACATGCTTTGTTTCAAATATACTCTTTCTAGAATAATGCCTCTTAAACAATTTTAAACGCCTCCTTTCCAGAAATAAATAAATCTCCTCCAAACCCCAAAGAGAATTTTTATTAACTGGGGTCAGACGATGCCTTTTTTCATCAAGAAGAATTGCTAAATTTATTTTTAGGCAGATATATATATATATATACATACACATACTATAATCTTATAAAATTATTAAATTATACATCTCAAATATTATGACTTAGTTTATAAAATAAGTAAGCAAAATACATACAAGGGAAAAGCAAGCACAGTCGGCAAGGAAAAAAAGGAAGAGAGAATTATGGTTAGCTTATTATGACATTTTCTACCATCGTTAATTTACACAGAAAATCAAGCTAGCATGCAAAGACAATCATACTGAGCATTCAAAGCAAATACCTCGCCTCCACAGACCCCATTAAAAGGTAAATGCTATCACTAAACAAACCTGATTAGTAGAGTTAAATGACAAACAAAACAAAACAAAAACCCTTCCTCTCAGAAGTTTAAAGAAATGGAATATGTATGCAGTTGAAGGAAAACACATTGCCCCTGGGTTGATTCCAGCACCTCGGGACCCTGTAAGGAGAGACTAGAACTGCCCGGGCAGGGTTCCCAAAGCTATAATATTTTCAGAAGCATCTTTCTCCCAAGGAGTGGCTGATGGGTTCAAACCTTTGAGCTTCTGGTGAGCAAGTGAGCACTTAAATACTACACCACTGGGGCTCCTTAGTTCTAGGGAGGGTGCTGTATGGGAATTTAAAAACTACAAACCACGAAATATTATTCTAGATTGTCTCCAGGCTTTGAAGTAGGTTGCCTGAATTTCATAAAATGACCGGATTAATGTCTGTGTGTCTCCCTCTTTCCTTATTAAAATGCATTAGGGTGTGCTAATATTCTATCTCCTAACTGATTACTCCAAGACACTGTAGTTGCATATTTCATTACGATGCCTTAGCTTGGTTAATTTTTTTAAATTGCAATGATTCATCAAGATTAAATATTGACCTGAAACACCTTTGGGAGAAACATATCACACAAACATTTTACCAAATGAATGGCATATAACCTTTCTCAGTGAGCAACGCCTCCCCAATCAAAGGTGCCTATTTTACCACTTTCAGGAAACACACTTCGTCCGAAAAGAAGGATTTCTGACTATACCTCAGCTAATGGAAGAAATTCAGAGTTATCAACCTGGGAACAATACTTTTTATAGACCACCAGCCCGGAAATGGTTCTTCGATAACGATCATTACACCAGCTCAGAATCAGTAATGGAAGGGCGTGGTGGGAAAAGGAGTGTCTGAGAAATCAGTGGTGTGACTGCTTCCACTACACTGATACACAGCTGTGTGCTTTTTAGGAAAGGGCAGTTTTGCTGAACTAAATCCTTTAGTTGTAAATGAAGAGGATTATACATTTAAAAATAATGTTTAATATTAAAATAGAACCCAAAACAAGTTTAATAAAGACATACAAAATATATTTTGTTCTGTTATTAAAAATGGATGGGTTTTAACAATTATTTTATTAATGCTAAGATGACAGGGCAGTTACTGAGAAATGTATCAACTAGGAACGTTCCACTGCTTTGTGACTTAACTGATAATAATAATGTTAAAGGAAAAGAGCACCGATACAAATTATATATTAATTGAAAAATAGCATGAAAGCTGAAAAGTAGGACCCATGTGTAAAATAAGTAATCAAAGAAAATGTTTTGATGTTTGATGGCTCAAAGAAGGCATGGAATTCTTAAAGCAGAAGTAGCAGTCATCACAGGGGCAGATACCCATCAAATCAACTTTTCAGGACTCTCAAAATTCTCTCAACCCAGAAGAACATAAATATCCGATAAAAGTAATGGAGTCAGCATTCTCTATCACATGCTCAATCTAGATATGACTTTTTTTAAAAAGATGGTATGAATTAATTTGTAACAATGCATTTACTTTTCTATAGACCAAACACACATGTATGACCCAACAACATTCGTGTTAGGACTACGTGAATATGTAAGACAAGAAGCTGATCAATATAAACTAAAGGCTACATACTCTGTATTTGAAGTGACACACTATTTCAATTGAATAAATCTACTGTCTTATGTATTCATATGAACAATTTAATCGGAAATTGCTGTTATTATTTTTCTCATCAAATAAAATTCACAGTTACAATTAAGTTATAATTAATGATAATTCATAATTTAAAAGTACAAAAATCAAAACCAAATCCTGTTTGTGGAATTCAAAATTCCACAATAACCTCCTTTATCCTCCAAGATCTTTATGACTCATTAACGTGTCTGATAAAAGCACGTACATCCCATTACTAACACTTTGGTTAATGACAAATACAGACATTACCTGGCCAAATATGCAAATCACATACAATGCTTGTGCTTGTGTATAAACACACAGAGAAAAGCAGCCCAGCATTTGCAATAGTTTCTGTTGAGTAAAGTTATTGTAAATATTTCCAAAATCAAGAAAAATTTCTGAAATGGTGTAAGAGTAATAAGGAAACAGCTTGGGGTAAATAAGTTCCTGGAGGATTTGTTCTGGATAGAAACTGGCGTCAAACCAAGAGGGTGCAGACAGACAGTAAACATTATCTGATGAAGTCTATTTTCATCAATTGAGTAAAAGGAAAGAAAGGTATGCTTTTTCACAAGGTATGCACTCTCTACTAAAACAAAATTAAAACTAGAAGCTAAAAAGTATATGGGGTGGGTGTAACAAACAAAACAAATAAACACAGGAGTGGAAAACGAGGGCAAATGATACATGGCTCCTCATAAGATTCAAACGATCTGATCATTTACATTGAATTTTCATATTTGTAAATTCCATGTAGTTCATAGTGTGCCACTACCATACAGTATATAGAATTATCATTTCTCTTATTCTTTAGCAAGAAGTAGTGGGGGTGGGGTGGGGGGAATAAAGCCAGATTTATTTCAGTCTCGTGCACAAATCTAGAAAGATAACAGAAAATTAATTGTGTTTTTTTTTTAAGGACAGAAACTAAAAAGAAGAAATACTTCACTGCGTTTAGCTATATGAAAGCTTAATGCACAATGTACAATACTTCTGGAGAACTGAAAAAATAAAATTTTGAAAGTTAGATGTTCCAGAAGATATCCATAATTTTCCTTTCTTAAACAGCACAAGAAGTAATTTAATAGTCAGAAAATAATGTCTGCTTAACACTGTTCTTGTCCTATAGACTAGGCTACAGGAACTGTCCCAGAAAGACACACCGGTCGGCAGCTCTGACTGATTCCACTGTCTGGGAATGGATGCTGTATTCCTGCTCTAATTTGAGGAGACAGAGATCGTGCTAAATTCAGGTGAAAGTGACTTTATGGAACAAAATAATTTTGGTTAGCTCAAAACAATGCACTGTTGCCTTAGTGGCACGAGAGAGTGATTGTCTAAGTCATCAACACTATACAGGAAAAATGGTACAAAGATCCGTGTACTCAGTAGGCTTCCAATCCTATAAATGGTGTAGAAAAAAAACCAACTGAAAACATAAAAGCATCCATTTTGCAGTAACACAGGAACACAGAGCAAGATAGAAAGAAAATATCATCTGTGTTTGGCCTTTTTCTGGTATCCCACAAAAACATAACGTTATCTAAACAGCGGCTAACGAGGGTGAGGGTGGGGGAATGGGATGCTGCCTTCCTGGCATACTTAAGAATGTTTACTACCATGTTGTACATGCAACATCGAAATTGTGCCCTTTGGTTTTAGAAATACTGGAGAGTTTGGATATATGACTGTCAAAACTTAGTGATTACTTAAGGCTATGGAAACACCAATTTCATTAATTGGTAGATGCAATATATTTTATTTTAGAATGGTGAATGAACTATTTCATATCAACAAAATTGTTAAACCACTTTTACTTCAAAATTCAGTGGAGTGACATTTTTTTCTCCAAAGTGGAAAAAAAAAAGAAAACAAGAACATGAAAATTTTGACTTAAGAAAATTAGGGAATATATACTCAAGCTTTTAGGAGCACCTAACTATCAGCTGCTACTTTTCTAGTCAATCAGTATAAAATACAATTTAAACTATGGATTCAGATTAGGAGGGGAACTACAAAGAATTAGAGCATCAGACCAAACATGCTCATAAACATTTCAACTGGATTTGCCATATCCTTTTATGGGATCTTACTAAAAATGAACTTATGAAATTAAATAGAAATGTGAATCCAGCTATGCTCTAGCTAGCTGTCTTATTCAGTGTTTCACCTCTGAATATGATAAATGCTCTTGAACACAACAGAGAGGAAAGCACTTGCCTCAGTTACTGCTAAGGTAGCTTTTACCAGGCACTAAACAGCAGGTAGCCATTCAAGTAGCTCCGATTAAAACTGAAGTCAATTCCTTCTTTAGAAAACTGTCAGCCAAACCAATTTGTCAGCAACTGGTATTGGGCGGAAGTACAGATTTCTATCTGCCCTATTGAATAGCTAATTCAAGTTTGTTTTCTGGAAAAACACTAGCCTTAAAAGCCAAACACTTAAGAACACAGACAGACACTTGGCCAGCATCACACTATGGCTTCCTTCCACACTTCATGAAGCTAATTGGAGGCCTGAGTCTGTTAGTGCTCTGCATGCATAATGGTTTTGTAGGACATAAACATATGCTTCTTTCACATGTGTAGTCTTTCTGCATCAACAAGGAATGCTGCAGAAAAATAAGAACTTCATATACTTACTATAAGGGACACATTCATATTGGACTTCAAGGTATTTGTATGTGCCAGGACATGGATCAGGAAATACATCTGAACCAGTAACTACTATACACTGTGTTCGATTGTTGCACCTGCAAAATAAAATGCATCGAGCGTGTATAACACCGTACGTATTTGTTTCATTTTTATTAAACATACAGTTGATTTAGATTTTCATCAAGCAACTAGGACCACATAACAAAAATTACAAATAATATTAGATTGTTCAACATTCATAAGAGTTATAAAATTTATATTCTTTGGTTGTGTTATTTTTATATCATTAATCACACTCAATCTTAACTCAATGGAAACAAAAAATAGCCAACAGCTTCTACTATTCTTTTATTTTTAAACTACCATTTTAATGTAAATGTTTGATCATTTCAAACTGTGGGTTCGAAGGTGATGTGAGCTTACCAGCTTGATACTTGGCGTCATACTTATCTGTTAAAATAACAAGAACATGGTACAGCCTACACAAGGGACAAAATTGCACTTGAAGCACCTGATACACTGTCTCGTACAGAGTGGTTAAAGTGCTTAATTTCTGAGGGTTCACACTGCGAAGACCCTCAGCGACACGAGAGTAAACTGTGGCAGTCTGTAAAAGTTCGCTGCCTTGTAAACTCTATCGGGCCTTTCTACTCTGTATTATGGGCTGCTACGAGTCAGAATCTACTCAACAACAGGGGGTATGAGGTTTCATTTTGTTTGGCTTGGGTTCTAAGCATTATAGTTATTGTTGTTATAGATCAATGGGCTCATATTATATATATCACATGACTTAGGTCCCTGGCTTGTTTGAAGTTTTTTTTTAGTTTACTTTGGGTTAACTCCCACTCGTGGTAACCTCATTCCTGTCACAGAACTGTATATATGCCAACGATATTTTCAACCGCCAATTTTCCAGAAACAGGTTACCATGGTCTTTCTTCTGAGGCCCCTTTGGATTAAGTAGAATCTCTACTTAGTACAGAACTTCTATTCTTTCAATAAGTAGCCAACTACATTAACCATCTTCAATACTTAGAGATGACCCTTATAAATTAGTAATCCTAAAACATAACCCTAATAACAATAGAACTAACATGATTCCAAGAATGTTCTATTTAGCATTAATTAAAAGGAAATACTCTTATATTTGAAAAATATCAATTCATGCAAGATAACTAACTACAAGTTCAAAAACCAGAGAAGGTATACCTTTGTCCAAATGGTATTTTAATAGGGTCTCATGTTAATGTAAAGCTTTATAAAGGAAAAAAATATTTTACCATTTGACTTGATTATCACCCAATGGAGTATAGTATTTGCAGATTTACTATGTTTACTAATAAGTATATCAATTAAGAAGTCAAAGTAAGCAGAACAAGAACATTAATAGCAAAATTTATTTGACAATTTAAATACTAGATATTCTAATGTGCACAAAATAAACAAACTATAAAATAGCAATATAAAGAAAGAGCAAGCAGTCTAGCTACCAGAATAAAATCTTGGAAGACATCAAGAACTGTGTTAAGAAGGGATAGTTAAGCAACTTTGGGGCCACTCTAGTTATAATTTTAAAATCACATTCAATCTTCTTCTAAGAGCAGAAAACCCTGAAAATTTCTACAGGATCAAACAGGTAAGTCTTACAGATAATTCAAAGATTAATGCAGTGAATATCATAGATCAGTCTTAAATAATTATAACCAGTATTGGCATGCAGAAATGCCAACGGTTGATAATTTTATCACAATCCATTTATAATATGCCATATATAATATATATCACATACAATAATTTAAGAACATGGACAATGTCAAGGATAATTTTAACTAAACTTAAGTTTATATCATATGAAATTAAACATTTCATATACTCTATAATCCTTTCCTTACAAATAAAGTCTCCTGGTAGCATCTCCCAACTTGGGAAAAGTGAGAAAGGAAGTTTGAAATAGAATATGAAAATAAAAACTTTTCAAATGTCAAAATTTGTTTCACCAGAACTCTATAAAAAAGAGATATTAAGGTTTCTTGCTTCTGTTAGATTTTGTTTGAAATATATGAATTTTCGCAATAATAAGCCGGCATTCTGTGATGCTCACCTTTCTGACATGATCACTGAAGACAAAATGTGTCCATAATGTTTATAATGTTTTGAATAAAGCTGATGGTGCCTATTAAAAGACATAGCATCTGGGGTCTTAAAAGCTTGAGGTTAAACAGGCGGTCATCTAGCAGGGAAGCAACAAAGCCCACATGGAAGAAGCACACCAACCCCTGTGATCACAAGGTGATCCTGGGATCAGATTATCAGGCAGCAGAAAACCCAAAACAAACAACCATTTTGATGCAAAGGAGCGGTGGGGAAAGGAGACCCAAAGCCGATCTGTAGAAAACTGGACATCCCCTCACAGAAGAGTCACAAGGAAGGAAGGAGCCAGCCAGAGAGCAGTAAAGCATGGACGAAACACACAACATTCCTGTAAGTTCTTTAATGCTCGCCCCACCCACATCATAATGACCCCAGCTCTACCTTACAAATCTGGCTAGACCAGAGCATGTACACTGGTACATTTGAGAGCATGCAACATGGGGAATTCAGGACAGATAAACCCCACAAGACCAAGAATGAAAGTAGCAATACTATGAGGGTAGGGGGCAGGTGGGGAAAGAAGGGAGAACCGAGTGTAATGATCGACATACAGCCCTCCCCACCCAACTAGGGACAAACAACAGAAACATGGGTGAAGGGAAACAGCAGACTGTGTAAAATATGAAAAGAAAAATTATTTACAAATTATCAAGGGTTCACAAGCATGGGAAG
>NW_022104341.1:39639211-39652072 GCF_000313985.2 Echinops telfairi
GAGGGAGGGAGAGAGGGGAGAGAGGGGAAAAATAAGGACCTGAATGCCAGGGGCTTAAGTGGAGAGCAAATGTTTTGAGAATGATGAAGGCAATGAATGTACAAATGTGCTTTACACAATTGATGTATGTATGGATTGTGATAAGAGTTGCATGAGTCCCTAATAAAAATGATTTAAAAAAAGAAGAAAAAGAAAATTCCCAACTAAAAATACAGAGTAAACAATAAATGGCTCATTATCCCAAATATTGAAGAAAAAAAAGAAAGAAATCCATGATTTTAGGGAATCTAACTATAGCAATAAAAATACAGATGATATCTTCCTTAATGAATAAAGCAAGTATCCTTAAGCAGGTATTAAACAGATGGAGTAAAGGTGGTAACATAGGAACAAATGAACGTTGGTGGCAGTATTTGCTATTAGGTGCCATCAAGTTGGTTTCAATTCATAGCAAAGCTCTCTACAACAGAACAAAACAACTGCACAATGGTTTTTAAGTTTGAGCCCATTGTTGCAGCCATTGTGTCAATCTATCTCATCAAATTCCTTCCTCTTTATCATTGCCAGTCTGCTTTACCAGGCATGATTTCCTTCTCCAGGGACTAATCTATCCTGATAACATGCCCCAAGTATTTGATGAGGCAGGTCTCCCCATCCTTGCCCCGAAGGAGATTTCTGGCTATGCTTCCAAGATAGATCTGGTTGTTCTTTCGGCAATCCATGGAACTCTCGATATTCTTTGGCAACACCATATTTCAAAAGCATCAATGTTTCTTCAGTCTTCCTTATTCAATGTCCAACTTTCACAAACGGGAGCAGGTTGAAAATATCATGACTTGAGCCAGGCGCAATTTAATCCTCAATGTAACACCCTTGCTTTTCAACATCTTAAGGGCTGGTGTGCGGCAATTTACCTCATGCAATGCATCATTTAACTCTTGACTGCTGCTTCCATGAGCATTGATTGTGGATCCAAGCAAGACAAAATCCTTGACAACTTCAACCTTTTCTGCATTTAACATGATGTTACCTATTGATCCAGTTGTAAGGATTTGGGTTCTCTTTACCTTGAGTTATAATCTATAATGAAGGCTGCAATCCTTAATCTTCATAAGCAAGTGCTTCATGTTCTTTTCATTTTCAGCAAGCATGGTTGGTCATCTGTATAGCCTAGGTTGTTAGTTATGTCTTCCTTAAAAATCTGAAAACTATTAAACCAATAAACTGTTGTTAAGAATGTAGAATTGTAGACCACTATGTTTTTAGAAAGAAGGTACTGATGGCATAGTGGGTTACCTCCTGGACAGCAAAACAAAGTAACATTGGTTTAAACCCATCAGTCACTCAAAAGTAAAAAACTGAGTATTTCTGTTCTAAGGGGTAACTATTAATTGGAATCAACTAGTTGACACTGGGCTTTTATTTTGTTTTTAAGTTGTCTTATAAAGGGGAAGAGAACGCAATTACTTAGCCACAGATTCAAAGTAAATTCCAGCCAACAACTCTGTTTCATATTTTCACTCAAATAAAAATGATTATATTAATAAAAAAAACTTCCACGGGGGTGGAGGGTATAGTCTCAGCTATGGACATTTTCTTGCTTATGATTTCTCTTTCTTTTCTTCCTTCAAAAACAATTATTTCTTTATGACTAAAGATATCTCTATTCTAGAGCAGGATATTTAGAGTATACTTTCAAGAATCTCCTGTTATATTTTTCTTAAATATTATGCATCAGTAGTACCGAGCGTGAATTTTTAAAAAGAGGGGAAAAATATTTGTCTTTAAAGCAAATTCTCAAGTCAGAAATCAGGCCAACAGGACCAGAAACTCTGAAAGTACATGTTTAATAAGAATCTCATCTCCAGGAAATTCTGATGCAAAAGTTTGGGCAACGCTGGCTGAAGGATAAGACAAGATAGGTTGAAATATTTTGATCAACAAGAAGACAAACCTATGTTTGGCAACACATGTGTTTGCTCTGCACACTGGAAAAGTTATGAGTGACATCTAAAAGAATCAAGTAATCAGTATATTTGTAAAGGTAGCACATAATAGCGTTAACAGTATTTAACGTGCACTTTCTTAATTTAATTATAAGCTTCAAGAGTTTTAATTGCACTAACGCTGAGCAAGCAAGTATCAAACCGTATTTGTTAAAACTTTCAAAAGTTGGCATTTAAAATAGGTAAAGGGCTAATTATTTACCTGACTGCATTTTAAAAAATGAAAATATCACCTACATGTTATTTCCATATAGTATTTTTGGTTTCTACTTTCTGACTAATGATTAGTAGTCAGATCTTTTAATTTTTACTATTCTAGATCATGAATTGAGTACGAGTCAAGCAGAGAATTCCACTCACAACTAAAATTAACTCAATGACGCTTTCTTACACTATCAATTTCAAATACCACAATAAAAATTTCTCACATTAATTTTCATAAAACTTAGATTTTATGTATTAAAACCCATCAACCACAACAGAGAAAATTCTAAATCTTGCATATAAGGTCATAAAGTTGCTTAAGTGGATCAAAACACTGAATAAAAAAATCATTCGAAAATACATTCCTATCATCTTTTTAACCTAAATTAGAGGGCAGAGATCTATTCAGGAATGAATCAATTGAATATTTCAAAAGCTGAAAAAGAAAAGAAAACTGAATGTTCCTATGCTAAAGAAATACCAATTTATTTACTTCCTAGAAAATTTAGAATATTTAAAGTTAGTTACAATGTGATAATAATGTCTAGAATTGTGCACAATATGTAAGACAAAAATACTTTCAAAGGCTATAGAAATAATTAATGAATCTAACTATTATAAATGTTATTACTCTCAGTAGATACCAACTCATGAGCAATCCTATGTGCTCAGAGTAAACTGCGGCATTTGGATTTCCTAGGCTGTGTTCTTTTGAAGATGCCTTTGAAGGGATTTAAACCACTAACCTTCCAGTTCATAGAGTTTGTAATGATAGGTACCAAACCAGGAACCAGCAATCACAATGAGCGGATGGATGGTAATAGCTCACAATATAGTATTACACTCAGTATATTGCTATCTTCTTAATTTGATCAGTGTTCTCAGGTCTCAATGTTAATTGAAATCCCCAATATTTTAAAAACAAATTTCCTCTAGAAAGATACGTATAATTAATGAAAGGGTATTTTACAGATGAGCATTAATTATTATATTTATATCCTAGTTTGTAAAATCAGTCATGACAAATTCACAAAAGCACTTAACATTATTTTCATCATTAGTATAATCAAGCATTATTACTAATGAAGTAGTCTTAATAACTCAGATACTTAGTATATGTTAGTTTTCTATGATCTTTTAAAGTTTAAAAACAGCCTTTTAAAATTTTCTAAACGTTCAAAAGTTTTTAAAAAACAGCTTACTAGCACAGTGCATTGCTATAACATAAGCATAAATAACAAAACTTCTCTGCTATTCAGTCAATTCCATCCAACAGGGGCCCTTCAGAACAGGGGAGAACTGCCACTGTGGGATCCTGCGGCTATGACTCTTTATTGGAGTAGAAATCCACTTCTTTGTCCTTTGGAGAGACTAGTGGTTTTGAACTGCCCACCTTGTGGTTACTTGCCCAAAGAGTAACTACTATGCCAAGTTGCTTATAAATCAACAAGGTTTTTGTTTGTAAATGCTGTTGAAAAGAGCACATTCATTTGCTGAGTTTATTATCAATTCTCAGCAGAGGCTTTCCAAGCACAGGGGCAGAATTACTGAGTGTTGTGTCCTTAAAAATAAGTATTAAACTTTCCAATCTCAGCTTTCTCATCTGGAAAAATGTAATGACACTAACATTAGAAACTTCCTGTTAAAGTTAAGTGAAATATTGTATGCAAGCTCTATGTACCATGTCTAGATTACATAACTCAGTTAAGTATGCATTAGCAACACCATGTATAAATGAGAACGATGAAAGGACCCTTAAGATGGGCATGGATTTGCAAAACTTAAAGAGACGGGCCATTTAAAAATTTTTCTTCCAGAGTAGTCCTTTTACTGTGAACATTCTTGCCTGTATACAGCTTTAAAAACAGGCTAAAGTATTCATGCAGATTTGTTTCCATTCCAACTCTAATCTTGAATTGTACAATGGCCCAACAAATTGCTTTTACTCTTCTTTTGATTATCTTATGCTCATTATTACACTTTACCAAGTGCAAAGTATGGAGATGAGATTCCATGTGTAATCTATTGTGAGAGGTGTTTTAATCAATAGTCTTGTTCTGCTGATTAAGCAGGGACTTCTGTTTTGGCAAGATAACATTAATTTCTCCAGTCATGCTCCAAAAACCATTGGGAATCTTCAGCAGATCATTAGATATGCTACAATAAAGCTTTGGTACGTTCTCTTTTCTTCTTTAAATTACTTCTTCACTGCCCTATCATTCCCCGTCACCGATGGCACTGCATTATTACTGCAGCTCCCCTGTAACTTGCACTTGAGCTATGTCTCCAGGCCATACAACGCCATTTTCAATTGAAGCTTCTGCTTGAAAATATAAATTAAGAAAATTTCATTATCTCCTGCCAGGGGCCATTATTCACCACAGTTCTAGGAAGATTAAAAATGCAAAATCTACCGACTTGAACTAATACTCTAGCATTCAGAAGAAAAGCTCAGTAAGTATATCATGACAGAAACCAAAATTCTAAGTTTGCTGAAATTTGTAGTCATCCTCTGGAATAGTCCAGTACTTTATTGAGTACATCTATATATTCAATGACATTTATTTCAACAAGTTCAATCTCTTAAAGGAATATGTATTTTTTAATACGCAATGGTAAAATACTACCAATAGCAGGTCTGCTCCATTTCTGAGTTACTATGCGCCTTAACTAAAGCACTTACTTCTTAAGAGATTAAATTAAAAAGAGAGAGATTAAATAGATGTCTTCAAGGTACCCCGTGTAATGAGATCTCCTTCCAAAAATGCCAAGTATAAGCAGGCGACATGTATAACTTATCTCAAAGAGTTTAAAGTACATTCATATGTGAACTATATGTTCTATACTAATAGAACACCCACAACTGAATTGTTGCAAATAAGAATCCATTGTCTAACTAGCGGAATAGAAATGCTTCATTCTTGAGTCTCAATTAGGAACTAGTTTTGTATCATGAAGCCAATAATATAACGCCTAAGAAAGTGATTACCTATTTAGGAACAGGGTGGGAAAGTATTCTTTGGTTTCCAAATTATTTCTCAATATGCTAGAAGTTCCACCTCATCAAAGTACCTCTAGTTACTAGAACAGTTGTCTTCTTAGGGCCAAACTTAAAACAAAATTTTATATACACAATATATAATATTGTAACACTACAAGGTAAGCCTGACAGAAATAGACTTTCCTTGTGGAGTTATCAGAAAACTAGGAGGGGAAGAAAAAGAAGCCGTGCTCCAAAATACAAGGTTACAATAATCCTGAAAAATAAAAGAGAAAAACCGAGTCCAATGTTAAATCAAACCTTGTTTGTTTTTCCCTTCATAGCAAGATGATCTTGTATCATCTATATATTCTGTAGCGCTAAGGAAAGCGGGTCCTGTTTTCTTTAAATATTTATTAATGATGATTTGTGAGCCTAACTAATTGCTAGGTAAACATAACATTAGGGAGCTAAATGGTGTGTAATTAATATGGTAAAAAAAGAGGTGTTGTACAGTAAAGCTCCCATTTGTCACAGAACTCTGTTCTCATAATTTATTCAATAATTTGTGTAATTTAATAGATTTCTATCTCTCATATAGAATTTAATTCCTGAGGCAGATTAAGACATCGTTCTTTAAGCATTGTAGACACTGCATTGTTTGAATTATTTTAAAATCACCAATGAAATAAAGCTCCTGACAGAATCGCTGGTATAATATGCCTTATCTCCGTAAATGGATGCATAATATCCCCCCAAACAGTATATATTTTATGAACTTCTTAAATATTAATATTTTAAAATATTTTAATATAATCCTGTTTTTTAAAAATTACAATCATGAGTGATTTTTACAGTGATATCTAATTAGAATATTCGGAAAAGTCCAAGTTATCATTAGGTAATAATCATATATAAGATATCTTTTCTACACTACAAATACATAAACCGGTTTGTATATGAAAGAATTTAAGATAAGAGAACTAGAGTCATCCATCCCCTAATAAAAACGGTAAATTTCAGTAATCAATAGCAAGTCCACAAAAAGTGGTCAATAAAACTCTGCTTACACTCTTGTTTATAAGTGAGATACTCAATTTCTTAAGCTGTTTTAAACTTGAAAAGCATAAAAGTGTTATCTTGGTAACTATTTTATATCTGAATCAAATATTTGCCTGGAATTACAACTACAAAGAATACAAGTTTTAACATTTTAGGTTAATATGTATCACAGAAACGAAAAATGTTCTCCAAAATCCCACATTAATTACTAAAATAAGCAGTATGATATGGCAATGCTGATTTGCTGAAAACAACTTTCTGTGTTTTAGAAACCTTTGAAATTCTTTGCAGTTTTTAACTGGACCTTGGGGTCAGTTTAATGCAAATTAGGCTTGACTCACTCTGAGCCTTATTAATCCAGTAGAAAATCTCTTGTTTGCAGAAATGCGCATTCAACATAAATGTGCTTGCTTTTATTAGCAAAATAAGAAGTATTTATTTACAAAGCATGCCACTGAGAGTAAATTTCATTCACAGGGTCATCAGGTCTAACTACTTAATGAAAGGAACAAGATAATTTAAGTGGAGGAAAAAACTATAAAATTTTGAAATATTTTAAAGATATCACTTCTGTGACCAAATTTTCAAGACCTCTGCTTTTAATAATTCAAAAAATTATTACGACCTGTATCAATTAGTAGCCATGATTTATAAAAATGTTAACTTACTGCAGTTTTCACTTGCAGAAACTCACATTTTTAACAAGGGAAATGGGAAATCACTATGGGATACCCTAGTTAGATTAAATTAGCAAGAAACTTGTTACCAGACCATATAAAAGACACAGCATAATAAGACATGACCTTGTAGAACCTTGGAGCCAATCTGCGATGTTTTTCCTTTCCAGAACCCTTGCTAATTATCTGCAAAGTTATAGACTCTTTTGTCATGGGTTATTTTTCTTCAAATTGTGAGGGGATTTTTGGTTTCTAAATATTTAATTAGTCTTCTTATGATATGAGAATTCCTATCCATACTTGCCAAGTATTTCGATTTTCTCACTCTATCCCTTTTAATAACCCTCAGGTTCAGATCGGTCATTGCAAGTCTTTTCCTTTTGTGATTATTTACTTCTGGAAGACCATTCGGGGAAGCGATACTTTCACCCTTATGGCTCGACGTTTCCACAAATAGCTTTTCTGGTCCGTTAATTACCCACTCAGAGGATTAGAATTTGAAATAACACAGGCGACTAAAAGGCGTTTTAGAGGGCAGGCATAAACTAGACTTTTTTGTTCTGTTCTTATTCTAAATTCACCTTAACAGCAACTCTCTTGTTTTCTCATTTTGATGAACAAGAAATTTTAGCTTTGTGCCACAGGAAACATGATCTGTATTTTTTTGGTATTGTCTTTCCCAACTCAAAATAATTCACTTTTTATCATCTACTTACTCAGATTCTGTTTTCTTGGTGAAATTAAATCCCAATTCATCCCAGAAATTTGAACCATTATGTTCTAACATTCTTGCCCCACCCTCCACTTTAAAATTTTATATATGTATGTACTAAGCAATATTAACAGAACCTAAATAATATCACAAATACAATGGTCAAGTTTTTCTAACACAAAAACTCTGGCAAAAATATTTTACTTAATGTTTTTGTCCGTTTAATTGAAATTACTTAGAATTGGAAATGAACACAAGCCTGGAGTCACACTCCCACAAACTCCTCTCCCAAGTCCTTTACACAACCACTATCCACCTCCCTCTTTACACTTCACTCGCTCCAAACCTGATCTAAAAGAAGTGACCTGCCAAAAGCCACCTCCCCCCAAAAGTCACCTTGTCAGAAAGTTCTCCTGCTCTCTGTGCAGCGCCTCCTCTACACCAAGTGCTCCAAGATGTGGGACTTGGTGTTTGCCTCTACAAAGAATCCCCCAAAAGACTCTTTTCTGGGCAGATTTTGAGAAATTTGGTGTTTATGTCACCAAAAAGAACCAGCACACTGGTAGGATAGCACTCATTGAACACCTCTCAAGTACATTTTAGTAGGTAATGCGGTCTGTTTTTAACTACTTTTTCCTTAGTGTCAAGATCTCTACAGCAGAGAATTTTCAGAGATTAGAAGCACAGGCTGGCTTCTGGTCTGACAAACTGCCGTTTTCCAATTCCCAGTGGGGCCCTCTGTGCAATTTTAAGAACAGCAGCCCCTTGCTATGAACTTGAGTGAGGCACAGCCCACATGTGCAGGAAGGATCAGCCAAGCTGGTGGCACATAAACTATGCTGACTCCAACTACTCCGTTCTCCCTGGACTGCCAGAACCTGAAGTGATCGTTCGCTGCTTTCCCTTTATCGGTAAATTTCCGTATAACTAATTTGCCAATTAATCACATTCTGTTTTGTAAACTCTGTTCTATATTTTGCATTTTAGTTGTTATTTAAGTAAGCCACGTGTCTGGAATTAAGCAATTTTTTACGTACTTGTTTATAACATTCTCCAATCACTCCAAAGAGTTCAGCCCCTGGATTATATCAATTATCCCACAGTGTCCTTTTACTTGTTTCTAAAATTCATCCTCCATATCACACCCCTTTATTACAGCAAAAGACTATTCATTATTAAATACTTTCTAAATAGTTGATTCTCATTCCTGTCTTTTATGGATGATTTTACACAAGGAATAACTCAAAATGTCTTTTGGATCAATACAAGTTGGCATTTCCTAATACAAACTGCAGAAATGTATAGATGTTTGCTTAACTACTCTTTAAGAAAAGAGATGGTAAACACAAGAAAGGCCCAAAGCTGAAAACATAGACTCGCGGGATACTCTAAGGAGCAGAGCAGGTGCAGAAGGTCAAGAACAACCTGTAAGGCCCATAATCGGAACATAAATAATCAAATTCGCTAGAGACTTATAAAGAGATGGGTACTTTGTGGCTCTTTTACTCTCAAATTGAATGGCGTCCCACCTGACTGATAAATATATAGCAAATTTCATCAGCTTGCTTCTGATAAATCTGAACTAATCTTTAATCATGACTAATTATTAATAATCAAGCCCTTTGATCTAATTGACTACCACTGCAGGAGTCTCATGTGTTTGCACAATTAAAGACCCCGTGTTAGCTGTATAAAATACAGCATTACATTTGATGCAAATCCTTTTCTATTGAAATAAGTGCCAGTTTGAAAGCAGGAAGTAGCTGAAAGAAAGCAGCAAGGCATTGCTGATGGCATTCTTGATAACTGATCATTAGTTCATAAACATTAGGTCCAGTCCATAATATATTAACCAAAGAGATCTTTTAAAAACATCAAGGGAGAGTCTTTTTGCTGCGTCTTATTTACAATGGCAAGAACTTTTCTAAAAAGAATAGAAAAATGGAAAGGGAGAGAGAAGAAATGGAGAAAACAGAGGATTTTAATACTCATCTGAAATTCTGGTACCAGAAACTAAGAGAGAAGACATTATATCTGCTGACATATCCTAGATGGAGATACTTGAAATTTGGAGAAATGCCAATAAAGCATTTCTATGCAGAAGAGTATGAACAAATGGATACAGTTATGTACTACTGTTCTCCGCTATGAGAATGGTGAACTGTCTGTTTCAGTTTGTATGAAAAGTCTAAACACCTAGTGCTATTATTTCCATACTGACAGAGTTAAAAGAAATTTTATTTAGAATCTTTCCATGGAACTATTCAATAACTTTGAGAACTATACAGAATATATGGGTTTGACAGTCTTTTTTCCATCCCCTGTTGTAGCATGAACACAAGAAAAGAGCTCACAATACCTGAAATAAGAAAGGTGATAGAAATGCCAGGTGGCATATACAAAATATGAGTAAGTGAGGCCAGAACTTGTTGAGTGGTTTTAGCAGTATTCTCTCAACCTGGGTCAATGTTCCCAGAATGACTCATTATTTTTCCCCTTCTTCACTAGTTTTTGGAATTATTTTTAGGATTCAAGAGAGATGGGGTGCTATAATTATAAGTGTACATGTGTCATCTTTAATGGATTTTGTTTGAGAGGTTAATAATGACTACCGTAACGATCTCAGAAGCACTTACAGTATATGTTATGCTGTTAATTTATTCTACAATTTACTAACTATATCAACATCAGTCTACAGGCCTAAAATACATTCTCACTCAGGTGAACATGAATACCTTTAGAGTGCTAGGTACATTAGCCTGTACACTGGAGAACTTAGTAATCACTTAGCAGCATTAACCAATGAAGGATAACATTTCCTGAAACCAAACATGTGGCCATATCTATATGGTATGACCCAAGTTAAAACCTGTGTAAGCTTTAAAACATTACAATGAAGGCAGAAATGGGTCTCCCTCCATATTATACTCTTAGCTTGAATTAGCTACTGATCAGTAACTTGTCTGAAAGGCTCTGTTCATCATGACCTATAAAATGCTAGACTCAAGTGCTTTAAAATATCGGTAACATCATGTGCAGGCTTGGGAGTACAGGGCTGTGTGCTGTGAAGCAGCAAATACTGTGCTCTTTTGAAAAACTAACATACACTCTTATGCCACAGATATAAACAGGGTGAGCGTATTAAATAATGGATGATAAGAAACACATCGATATCACTAAAGATCAAAGACACTGTAACATTATCATATTGTACATATTAAAATCTTTACGTAATCTTGGGAAATTTTACAGGTGGTCAAAAAGTTAAAGTTAACATGTCTATTTTTCTTCAATAAATAAAGTTAAATATTTGTTAGTGTTTTAGAATTTTCTGTAGTTCCATACAACTTAAGAGATTCACAGGAAAATGTGTTTCACTGTAGGAATCATAGCAATTTATTTCACATATTTGATGTCATTATTAAGAAGGAAAAAAGACTAGAAGATCTTGCAATTGCTCCTATTTTTGACCCTTAAACTTTTCCATTTCAGCAACCACATTAATGTCAAAAGATCATTAGAATGTCTGCCCACTTTTAAATTTCTACAGTTGGGCAAGGCAAATCTTTTCAGTTCAATCAAGAATGTAGTCTTTTTGCATTCAGTTAAAAAGCTTAATAGAGCCACAAATGTCAGAATATTATTTTCTTAAAGATAAAAAAAATCACCTGCAAAGGTAAAAAAAAAAAGGTATAAAGCAAAAGCACTGTTTCTTAAATTACGCAGGTTTTGTTTTGTTTGATTCCTTTAAAAACTGATCTAATTGCCAGATTTCCAGGATGCTTATAAGCCAGGATCACTGGCAGCGGCCTGTAGAATAAATTAACAGCATAACATCTACTGTATACCTTTCTTAGGTTGAGTCGTCCAAAAAAAGAACATTTGAAGCAGAGGTTTCTGTGGGGCGCTCAGGAGTGCCCTGAGAACTACCAGGGAAGGGACAGGGGAAGCAGGACTGGGCACAATATGAGGTTAAACCATGCTCACAAACAGCATTAGAGAGGAAGTGTCTAGAAATCAAGCCACAAGGCGTGGGGTGAGGCTTTTTTGCCCCTCGCGTTCTATGTGCGCTTCCCTGGAAAGGGAGGGTAACTGCAGACCTCCTTCAGTCTCATCAGCAGGCAACCTCTGGCCGCCTAGTCTTGAAGGGGGATTCTGGGTGCTTATCACATCGTCCACTACAGAACTGTAAATGTATAGAATTTTTAAAAAACTGTTTTCAAAAGTAATTCTCTTCAAATTTCTCCTCTTTTTCACAATCTTTTTTCTATTTTACCTTCTTGTGTGCACTGACATGTCAATCCTGTTTACTAAGTGATATTCAATGGGTTTCCCATAGAGCAATGAACCTTAACAGGCAGCTTTTAATTGGCCCACATAGGAAACCACATTACTATTAATTCCACAGCTACAGCATAAAATAAAACCATTGCTTCTCAAACTCTAAAGCAATTAGACCTCTCGGCTATTTGGCTAACTCCGCTTCATGATACCCAATGCAGTTAATTATATTTTTTGATGTTAATAGCCTCTGTCAGTCTCAAGCATAACTTGTCTTTGATGAATATTTAAATTATATTTGAATAAAAAATAATCTTAGTTACATTTCATATTCCGTAATCATCACAGCTTAATAAAGAACTTCTCATCAAGGGTTGAAATAAATGGCGATGCATATACAAATGTCCTAAATCAACTTATCAGACAATATCCTTGTTATGACTTAACTATATAATATACTCATGTATGTGTGTGTATACATATTAGTACACACACACACACACACACACACAAACAACTTCATAAATCAACAATGAGAACATCTTAAGACTGGGTCATAAGATAATGTTATGTATGGTAAAAATTACCAAATTAGGAAGTGTCCTAGAGAAAACACCATATATTATCTTGCCTTCTATATTGTGTTTCAGAAGTTTTATAAAACAACAATAACTTGATTTGATTCATGTGTTTTTGATTATGGATCTCATATCAAAGTCCACAAAAATCATTACAGAAAATAACAAATAGTAGTTTGCCCCACATAATACTGTAATAGGAGATGCCTATAAAAGCAGGTGAAAAGACTGTGAAAGTGTGGAGAAAGGAAGTACTTTTAGTATAAAGTATTTGAACTTTGTTTAGATTAGACCTCAGTTTACAATCAGAGTGAACTAGCTATTTTAAAGGATTAGGAATTATTATCTTCTGCAGATTTTA
>NW_022104341.1:39652495-39657384 GCF_000313985.2 Echinops telfairi
CCCCTCCCCCTCCCTTCCTCCTCCCCCCTCCCCCACGCACCCTTGATAATTTATAAATTATTATTGTATCTTATATTACTACAAGCACTTTTTAATTGGATGAATGAGACGTGAAGAAATATAAGTAGAATTAATATTTTTAAAATTATATAATGCACTTGACTGATTAATGAGATAAATACCTTTTAGAAAACTACAAAGAAACTCACATTTTATGTCCATTCATAACCTGAAACAAGTGATAATCTATTCTAGCTAAACTTAAATTATAAAATGATGAATGGCCCTAAAATGCTAATTGAATTGGTGTAATACATCTAAGAAAAATACACAGCAAAATAAAATACTGTATATGTGGTTTTTAAATCTGCAGGATCAAAATAAATATATATTACTGAAATGTCATCAAAGCTTTCATTACCTACAATAATTTTACATAGATGATATAGAATATTGGTCCAAGTATGTTGTTTTTGCTATTGCTAATTTGGACCCATACTGCAATTTCTATTATGTGGAAAAATTAACAGGTCCACAATAAAGAAAAAATTTAAATACGTAACTTCACATCTGTCTCTTAATTTAATAAATTTAATAGGGTCCATTCTAAATTAAACAGATTCATCTTTTTTGTCATGCTTTTGACATGGAAAAGTTAAGCTCCTAAATTGCTAGTGGAATAAAAAAAAAACGGGATTTAGGGGCAACCAACAACTGGGGATTATGCAGCCATACCTTGTGGCGGACTGGTTTAAAGGGGCGGTTTTAAATCAACCTGTGGGTTGCAACCCCTTTGGGGGTCGAACGACCCTTTTACAGGGGTCGCCTAATATAGCCTGCATATCAGATATGTGCATAGGGACTACAAATTTTTGTTTGTTTGTTTTATTTACGTTTTATTTATTTATTTATGTAGAAATCTCACTAAAGCATACAAGTATAATACAAGAAACCCCCCACCCACACACACACACACAGACACAAATGGGGTGAAAAAACACTCCCATCCAGTTCATTTGGGCTCACAATGACCCTACAAGACAGAGTAAACCTCTACATGGAGTTTTCAAAATGATAAATCTTTATGAAAACAAAAATGTTTGGGAGCCCACCGACTGTGTGGCTAACAGCCCAATTATGAATCCCTGAACTATCAGGGCTCCTTACAAGCATAAGAATGGAATATTCTCAGTATTACCCAAAATTATACCTGTCATTATTTATTAAATTATAAGATGTATTAAATAATAAGCTGCATATATTCAGACATTGAAATTATTACAAATCCCAAAGAATGTATGCATGCATTTCCTTGTAATAAAAATGTTAACCTGAGGTTGTACTGCATAGTAAAATAATTCCTAAGTATTAAATGATGCTATAATTCATAATTTGTTCCTTGTTTTTTACACTGTCAGAAAATAGGGACATTACATTTTCAGAGCATTGGGGTATGAAATATGGAGGAGAAAAACAACAATGCAAGAAAAGCTAAATCCAAAGGAAAAAATAATTATGCTATGATTTAAAAGTCAAAAATACTATATACTGGTTGAGTAGGGTATGGAGTCTTAAAAGCTTTTAGGTCACCATCTGAGGTACAACAACTGAATTCTATGCATCAGGAGAAAAAGAAGAAAACAAAGACTCAAAGAAGAAATTAGTTTACCAGACTAATAGTTTTACAGGAACTATATAGCCTCATCTGTTTCGGGGCCAGAAAAGCTAAATGGTCCCTGGTTACCATTACCAATCGTTCTGACTACTGAAAGTGGATAGAATGAGAGACAAATGTAGAACAAAACTCAGATTCTTAAAATAAGGCCAGGCTCACTGGACTGGTAAAGCCTAGACTCTTGGGGAATCCCCAAGACTGGAGATTTTTGAACTGAAAGCTTGAGATATACTTTAAATTTTGAATTGAAACTAATCACAGAGGTCACCTTTCAGCTAAGTAGCACACTGTCCTATAAACTAAACAATACCACCTGGGAGTACTGAGTGTGTATCCTAGAAAGCATCTGTATCAGACCTGATAATCAGCGTTTACCCAAAAGCAAAGATGAGAAGGTACTGGGTTAGCAGGGAAGCTACATTAATAAAAAAGGAACATTCAGAAGAAAATAATGAAAATGCTGATACACTGTAAACAATAGAAATGGTGTCACTGAACAATTTGTATAGAAATTGTAAAACAGGAACATAACTTTAACCTAAAACAAAATTCTAGCAAGAATTTCATTTGTACTCTCTATAAATATTATTAAAGTTTATGATTAACTGTTCAAAGTATAACTTTTTGGATGAATTCTTATAAGCCAAATTTATACACTTTGGTGTGACACCAGAAATTAAATACACATAAAAAAGAGATCACCCGCTACATGCCCAAAAACAATCAAACAGGTATTTTAAATGAGGCTAGCTAGGCACACTAAGCTAGTGTCCTTCCATTGAGTGACTTAACATTTGTAAAGCATGTTTCAGTGATTTAACAGTGAATTTTATAGGTAATAATTCTCAGCAATTAACTTAACTAATTTATTATCATATAAATACAAAAAAGTTTAATCATGACTGGTAGTATGCTTTAAATGAGTTAAAACTATAAACAACTGTGTGTATACAATGTTTTATATATCTATCTATATATAGTTTTTACTTATATGTGTTTTGTAATTATATTTCAAAACTCCCATCTGCTCTAGAGGAGAAAGAAGATCCTGTTGACTTCTGCAGAAGATCCACAATTTCAAAGACTTGAGAATCTTATTGCTATCAGTCAGAATCAACTTGATGGTAGTGAGTTTGGTACTATTTAAGTAACTTTTTTATCCTTAACACTTATCCATAAAATAAGGAAGTGCGGAATAAGCCATTTTTAGGACTATAAAATGCACTAAGAAAGCCATTACAATTTATAGCTCAATGTATTTATTGTGCACATTCATTTTAAGATGATTTTGAACCTATTTTCACCTTCCTATTTTTATTTTAAAAATAAAGACAAGGTAGAAATGTAATATAGCTTTGATTTTAAATAGTAACTTCTTCTTTGTTCCCACTACCAACATTAGTTCAGAAATAAAGGTCATTTTACAAATTCAACCTTTTTAATCCAAGCTTCTACGGTACATGTCACTGACTAACCTAAAAAGCAGTGGGGGTGAGGGTGGGGGAAGAGGGGTTTATTTCCAACACTAATGAATACCATCCCACTCCCATCAAGTCAATTCTGACTCATAGCGACACTATAGGATAGGGTAGAACTGCCAAAGCCCTAGAAATCAATGGAAAGTACCACTGAAGTCCAGCACTTCATGATTCAGCACATTCAATTTACTAATGTGAATTAAAAAGAGAGAACAGGGGAGCCTGTAGGGCAGAATCTTCGGCATCCACTGCTTGTTTTTTCTATATTTGGCAAGCACAGACTTAACGGATATTTAGGCATGCCTTCTAAGTCAATAGATAATTGGTCAGTATGTCTCATACACTAAAAGTGAATGTTTTATGTGGTCAGTCCACGTTTACTAAAGCCAATAGTCTCTTCTTCGGTAATGGGTGTTCTGGTTTAAACCATCAGTACTTATCAGTAAAGTGACATGCAAAGTATGTGCCCAATGAAATATACCAATTAAAACTTTAATGGTTATTTTTTACAATGCTGAAGTGCATAGTCCATGTTTTTAACTTCTCAAACCTTTGGTCTAAGAATGTGCTTATAATTCCTCCAGTTGTTAAAAACAAACAGCAACTCAGCAAAGACTAAGAGAATTAGTGGAAATCCATTGGGTAGTAGGAAATGCCTAACTACATTGCACAGAGATGATAGGTAAATAACATCAGGGTTATGTATTTTTCTCCAGATTCATTTCATGCTAATTGACAAATAGTTGGGAAACTTCATATCACAGGTGAAGTAATAGCATAAAGATAAGAAGGGAAAGAAATGGCTGGCTTAGGTCTTCTGAAAATGGATGTTTCACTAAACACATACTAATCAGAGAATACTGCCACTGAGCATGTATAATACTAGTGCAAAAGGACAAGATAACAATTCCCTCCTAATTTCAAATCATCTAAGTGAAAATGCAGACTATAATAGCTTCCAACCCCCAACCCCCATCTCAGGAAAAAAATGGAGGGATATGAAAAATCCTTGGGAAAATGAATGCAAAGTGTATTGTCAAATATATAGGAAGATCCGGAAGTAAATATTAACACAGCAACTCTTTCATATAGCAACTCTTTCATATAGCTTCATATGAAGCTTCTTAATGAAGACTGAATGATCAATATAAAAACAGAAGGAGGTGCATGCTAGGGGGAGGACACACACACACTGCAATCTACAACCAAGAACTCTTAGTGTGCACTGGCAGAACTGTGCAACATCTTAATAGACTTTCTTGGTTAAAATCTGATACATTTCCAACATTCATTCTCATAGGATGGTATGGTACATGTATGTAAATGTTCTCCTACCTTTAAACATTTTAAATATACTTTGTACAATTTGCGTATTTGAAACTAAAAAAATAACTTTATAAAAGACCTAGCTAACAATTAAAATCCAGCCAAAAAGCTTACAGCCTTCAAGCCAATTACAACATATAGCAACCTTATAAAAGAACACAGTACAACTGCCCCTGTAGTTTTTCTAGATTAATTCTGCATGACAGTAGAAAGTCTAATCTATCTCTTGCAACGTGGGTGGTAGTTTTGAACAGTTGACCTTGTGATTAGCAACCCAATGCATAACTCACCGGGGCTCCAATGCAATTAGAATCCAAAATTATCAATCAATAAGTTTTCATCCTACTACCATTTTACTTAATGAGGTTCTAAATACAGACCATTTTTATTTCAACCCCTCTGACTAATAA
>NW_022104341.1:39658108-39661302 GCF_000313985.2 Echinops telfairi
AAATAAATCTAAGGCTAGAACATTCATTAAAAATGGTATTCAATGGGCACAGGATTAATCCAGTTCCTATTAGAGCCAACTTCTATCAAAAAGAACTAGATTATAAAATCAAATGTCACTCACCTAGCATAATTTTAATTGTGCCCAAATTCTATGGATTTTCCTCCTTCTCCTTATTTAAAAATAAATCCCAGAGTTGTACCCCTATTTTGTAAATTTTGATTATGTATTTATTCAGTCTGATTCTATGCTGGTTCAATCACCCTCAAAAGTTAAATGCTGTCTTATGAGTTCTATCTTGAAATTCCCTTATTTTAAATATGTTTTGAGTTGTCAAGATTAAATAAAAACATCCATCAACTGTAAGGAAAACAGTGTATAGCTTTTATGCATCTTATACATGTGTCTCTTTCACTACTGGCTTTAAAACATTATTCTCCTATGCCTATTTCAGTTTCTTTGATGAAAAATGTACCTCTGCTCCTTAAATGCAGGTGTTTAGCTGGAACTTTTATATGCTCCCACTATGTGATTCCTGTGGAAAATATTTTGTATTTCTATGCAACTAACTACTTTATAAAGAGCTCTGGTGGAGTAGTGGGTTATAGGCTTGGCTGTTAACCATAAAATTGGCACTTGGAAACCACTAACTGGTGCTCAGAATAAAGATAAGGCTTTTTGCTCCTGTAAAGACTTAATGCTTTAGAAACCCACACGGGCAATTCTACTGTCCTTATAACATCACTATGTATCAGAATCAACCCAATGGCAATGCTTGGTTTTTTTAAACTGCTTTATGTTTGCTTCATCTACATATTCTTTTTGACTACTCCTGTGAATGTGAAACCTGTATTTTAAAAAATCACCTGTTGAACTATTTGTTTACATGCTACCTTGTTCCTAAAAACACTTAAGGAGGTTAAATGGCTATTATGACTACCTTAAAACCAGTCAATTAAGAAATCTAACAAAAAAAAAAGAAAGAAATCTAACTAAGTTATTCTAAGACATTCTATACTACTATAAAAGGGCTCTGTAAATGGCTCAAACCTAGAAGCACCCAGCCTAGCTCCCTAATCTAATGCACAATTTTACTTTCCTCTGGCAATTTCATCACAAAAAAATAATGACTAGGAGGAGGTGTTATTATTTTAATCAGTTGAACAAAGCACACCTTTTCTACCTTAGCGATTAACGATTTAAAAAGTACCACCCAACAATATAGTTAGCACTATCTGCTCAAGGACAGTTCCTATTGCTTTTCGTTATCTCTGTATTTACAAAGACACACTTCTGTACTAATGCTCTAAATTACGACTCTGCTAAACAGAACAAACCCATGCACATTAACCTTACATTTACTATTTGGGGGATGAACACACAAACAGTAAATATTTATAAACATAATTATTTTCAAAGTATATTAAAAGCAAAATTCCAAGCAGAAACTATCCTGAGGAAAATGGCAGGCTCCAAAAGTAAAGACCTTTTAGAGGCACAGATAAGCAACACTGGGAGAAAACATAACAATAGAATAACATGCAATTTAACACAGCATCACTTTAACATGCTAACTAAATTGTACTAAGTATTGCAAGAATCAATATAGTTAGTAGAACTCTTTACTTCAGCATATCAGGGTTTGGGTTTGGAAGAATTTGAAGTGCAACAACCAATTTGTAGTTTTAAAGATACCTAACTACAATTATCCTCAAAGGGTGGTGATTATTCCATAAAACATTAAAATATACATCATTTTAGGAATTTTGTTCTTCACTGTTTCAGATGTGCCTTCAGGACATTTATAAGACAAATACACTCTCAGCTACTAATAGAACTTTGGTTTCACACTTTCAAAAGAGCAGAAAATAGATAATGGAGCACAAATAACAATGACTAATACTTTTGCCACCACGACACACAGAATTACAAGCATATTTATTTACTTGAACTCCGCTGCTAAACTGATGACAACTGGAGGAGAGAATGAAAAGTCTGCAGAGATAAACACACTTTATATCTACACTAAATGTGTTAATGGTACTAACATATCTAGGTCTCTGTGTAGACGAAGAGGACTTTCAAATTTAAACATCCACGGCTTTTTTTAGCTTTTCAAAAATTTTTTATGTTAAAGAAAAGAGGGAGGGGGAAAACCTAGTCTTTCCACTTTATTTAATACTGCATTCTTTTTTAATATTATGAATGAAAAAAAATTACCAAATCCCTATAAACTTGACAAAAGTAACTATTAGTTTATTAGAAAATACTAAATGGGATTATTTTTAGATGGAAATACAGAGGAACACATACAATGACAAGGTAGTCTACAGACACAATAGTTATTCAGCAATGACTCATATGCAAAAATACTGCCTATCTGTTGTCTTATAGCTGTAAATCCAGTCAAATGTGGTAGAGTATAAAGGACACTAAGAATGGGGTGTTTAAAAATTTCCACTACGGATATAAAAAAAGCTTCTATCTAGGAAACTCATGTTTAAGTCTTTCTAACGTTGTTTTCCTTTTCAATCACGTGTTCATGTTAAACTGTCATTGTGCATTTAAAAAAATTATAACCCATCACAATAATACAATTAATAAATGAAGTTTCTACTGACAATTTTGGAATCCCCTTCTTTAGTTCACCAATGCTGATACACTGTTTAAAGACTGGGGGTGTGCTAACCAGTGTTATTTATTTAATATTAATCATTTTATTGGGGGGCTCTTACAAATCTTATAACAATTCAGCATTCAATTGTATTCAGCAAAGTTGCACATATGTTGCCATCAGCATTTCCAAAACATTGTCTTCCTACTTGAGCCCCTGGTATCAGCTCCTCTTTTTTCCCCTCCCTCCCCCACCTTCCTATCCTCTAGAATCCTTGATCAATTATATATTATTATTATTATTCCATGAATTACACTGTCCATTGTCTCCCTTCACCCACATATGTTATTTGTCTCTATATTTGGCTATGTATCCAACCTTGCGATGGTTTTATCTGTCCTGAATGTCATGTGCCCAAAAGCTCCTATCTGTACTAATGTGTGTACTCTGGTCTTGCCAGATTTGTAAGGTAGAACTGGGTCTTGGGGTGGGGGAGAGGAGGAACATTCAGAAACTAGAGGAATGTTGTGTGTTTTGTTGGTGCTATACTGTACCCTGGCTGAATTGTCCCTTCCTTGTA